>NC_133210.1:13782523-13845023 GCF_958299795.1 Porites lutea
AAAATCAAAGCCCTTTTGCCGTGTCGTGAGAAACCTGCTTGACTTTTTTATTTGATTTTTTTACTTGAATTTTAGCATAATGTCCACGCGAAGCAGTGTACGAATAAGTTCGTGTAAGGTCAACAGCGACTCAAAGTTAAATTCCTAAATTTATATAACGGTAAATTTTAGGAGCTTTCAACATAAACTAAACAAAAAAATACTTAGAAACTAGATAATGAGTGCTATGAAATGATAATACCATAGCTATGTTTTGTGTGAAATACACGAGTACATACACGAGTTTCCATTTATCTTCAAGGTTTGAAGAAGAGTCACTTTTGACAGATTTAAACATTTGTAGTAAACCGAGGTAATCGTTACGGAGATGGAAAGGTTTGAGCCGATTCTCAAATGGAGTGTCATTGCCCGCAATCGGTCTAGATGTATTACTTTGGACATGATCAAGGTTGTTGGAAAGATGCTTGGTGCGGATTCCATACAGGACAAGCGTACTCTTGTAATTTATTATGGACGCACCAGACATTTCTACTAGTGTACGAAACGCTTTTCTAGAACACTTCCCATGCGTAACGTGTGCGTAAATATGCCCATTAATTGACCTGTCTCACCTGGCGACGATTGATAAAGCACGGGATTTCCGTGGAAGATCATTGGAGAGGAGAACTCTAAGATGTTTGTTCTGCGTGAGCACTCTCGCATACCATACCCTGACTAGTATTTGTTCTTAACCACAATGTGCAACATAATCTTGGATTCGTTGGAGACTTTCTTGAAGAGCGTTTCAGGTACTGTGGAGGGAGAAACAGGATTGATTACTAGAATATTGTACGCAAAAATTTGAGCAGGACTTGAGAGATAGTGAATGTCATTAACATACAAGATAACTAAAAACTTGCCTAGTATGCTTCCTTATTAAACTGCAGACAAGACTGATGCCCTTCAGTCGGATAGACATTCTTCGATTACAAGACGTTGAGAATGAGCAGTGCCGAGGTAATAAGCCAACCTCGAAGACGGAGAACCGGTTATACCAACTCTTTCTTCCTTTAGAGTCTCTGTCGAAGACGTCGAAGTACATTGAAGAAATACACATCTCGTCTAGAGCCCTTATCTCACAGTCGGCCGTGAATGGATGGAATAGTTGCAATGTGCAGGAGTAGCGAGGATGCCAAGTGACTGTTAAGAAGATCATTGATGGATTCGATAAACGGAGAAATTGATTGTAGACCAACCTTTCAAGGGATTTTGCCATAAGACTTGTCATCAGACATGTCAGAGAGATGAGGCGATGGATAGCCTATCCATCGATTCCTTGTTGCCTTCCTCGAAAACACTGAGGAATGCGGAACCTGTGTGTGAGCAGCTTGAAGTGCATAATTATTTTGCCAGAGATGTTAATATTGCTGAAGCTGCTCCGCGAAGATGTGGGCTAATATACCATCGGGACCATGAGTTTTCTCAGTCGAGAGATGTTTAAACTACCACTCAATGTCACCACATCTTTAGATCAAAGCAGGACATGAGGTGACTTGATCTGCTCAAGGTTGGAGGCCGTTACTTTGTGAAACGAATGTTAGGAACTTACTGAATAGCTCAGTCGAAGCCATTAGTTACCTTTTTGGCGCCGTTTACCGACCTTTCTTGTGGTGTGAACCTTGAGCTTGTCTTTGAGTTTGTGAAAAATTTGCCATAAAAGTCCCAAAGTGTTTTTGTGTTGTTGCACATGCATTATCGACCAAGCGTGATTTTTCCAGTAGCTTTCCGTGAGCTCGTATTTTGCTTTGTTTCTAATGACGTTGAACTCGCGAGTTTACCGTCGCCTGTGATTGTTTATTGACAAATTTGACTCGAATTTCCACTGAATTGTCAAGGCAACGTTCAGGGGCACCCAACGACGGTTTCCTCCTAAATGAATTGAAACGTCTTTTCAGGCCATCCAGAGTGCTTTTAGATCTCTAGAAATGTATTCTAAGCAGCGCTATAAAATTTATATCTGTTCGGTCATCCTAGGGGAACTTGAGGCTTTTTGAAATTTCAAGTCAGGGCTTCAGTGTTATTTTCACGACAATTTTAGATGCAACTGAACGTCTTACGAAAGTGAGAATTTTTCTTATTTCTCTTTCCATCACATTTTTTGAATCCGAAAATTTTCTGTTCCAAGAAAAGTAGCCTAACACAAGGAGAAAAATATGAAGAAATTAAACTTCAGAAAATTGATGGGAATTTTTTGGACAAGCTTCGAAAGTTGCTCCTAAATGGAACGCTCATCTAGAAATTTCTGGCCGTATTCAAGCAATAGGAAATTCTAGGCAATATTTGCATTTCCAAACAGACATTTTGCAGAAAACACAGTCGTTGGGTGCCCTGAACGTTAATAGTAATGGGTTGGACGCAAAATTTGAAGTAAATTGACATCGTACTGCTTGCACGATATGGCAGTTGCTCTACTGAGGAATACTGCAGTAGCCCAATGGTTTAAATGTGAAGAACGTTACATTGAGAAAACCCGCCACACTGAAATATTGTAAAAGGACAAAAATTAAAATATGTGGTGGCTAAAACTTGCGAATTTCTATATATGAAGCTATTTTTTCAGTTTGCCTTGTACTGTACGGGACTTTGAATTTATGCTTAGTCCTTAGTTTTAGAGGAATATTCGTTTCGTTCAAGTGTTAGTGGTTCGTTTATTACTAGCGGTTGTGCTTTGATGATAGACATTTTTCTTACATTTGAGGACAAAACTTGTTTCTGGATTTTTTTGTATCATTATAGTTGTTGTCCAGGAATAACTAGAAAAGGAATACTGCCGAATGCTGTAATCCGAAAAAAGGGGGAAAAAATTCCACTTCCCAAACCGGAATTGAACCTCAGACTTTTAGTGGTATGAAGATTCCATGTAGGGAATGAGAAAGATCACCTATTTGATTCCCAGTCGAAACTCGAATTTCCTTTTTTTGTTTTACGTTGTTGATATTGGCCGCGCTGTTCTTGATTTATTGAAGTATGTTAGAATAGACTCGCGTCAGGAATGGCGTAAAAGAGTCTTCAAACCATGGTCGCATTCATGAAGTCCAAACATATGAAGTCGCTCATTTTTAACCTGGATCTCAAGTGAAATTTTAGCAGCATTCAACCTAAATGTGTGTGTGTAAAAAAAAAACATGAAAACTAAATAATGAGTACAATTAAATGATGATGCCCTAGCTGTTTTTTCTGTAAAATACATGAACAACAATGCATAAACCTACAAATTGCTTACAGAAAAACGTGTATAATAGATCTAAAATTGTAGTAATTAACTACCGTCATATAAGAATTCTATAACCTTTTTTTATACTATAAACTGTGTTACATTCGACTATCATGGCATATAGATTTTTCCAATTTGTGATATCTAAACCAAAAAGTTTTTTTTATCATTAACTTCGGTTCGACAGTCGAACTTTCAACGCTTGTAACGATGGCTCCGCGTCTTATTACCTTTTTGTTAAAGGACATGTAATCTTCAAGGTTTGCAGCAAAGTCACTTTTGACAAATTTCAATAGTTGTAGTAAAACGAGGCTATCTTTACGGAGATATAAAGTAGGAAGAGTGAGGGTTTTGAGCCGATTCTCAAATGGAGTGTCATTCCCCTCGATCAGTCTCGATGTATTACGTTGGACATCGAGTTTGTCGCAAAGATCCTTGTTGCGGGTTCAAAACATGACTAGGGTACTCTAATAATTTATTATGGACCCACCAGAATTTTGTACTCGGCACAAAAAGCTTTCACTTCCAATGCAAGCGTGCGCGTAGTAATGCCCAGTAACTGACCTGTTTCACCCGGCGACGATTGATAAAGCGTGGGACCTCCTTAAAATATTATTCGAAAGGGGAACTCCAAGATGTTTCTGTGACGTAGGGACTCTCATATACCATACATTAGTATTTCTCGGCCGGCTTTAGTTCTTAAAAACCATGTGCAATGCGTTGGAAGCTTTCTTGAACAGTATCAGATATTGTTGAGGGAGGAACAGGATAGACTATTTGAGTATGGCAAGCACAGATTTCAGAAGAACTTGATAGCCGATTGATATCATAAACATACAAGATGACTAAAAGTGTGCCTAATATGCTTCATTGTGAAAGTCCAGTTAAGAACGGTGCCCTGCACTCATCCTTCGATCACAAGACGATGAAAATGACCAGTACCGAGGTAATAAGTCAACAGCGAGGGAGGAGAACCGGCTATACCAACTCGTTCTTGCTATAGAATGACGTGAATGTGTGAACTGAATCGAAAGTGTTGTAGAGCTATATCGAAGAAATACTATATCAGTAGTTTGTCTCTCCTCTAGAGCCTCTATTTCACGCGTGGAAAAGATGGGTTAGTTGCTATGTGCAGGATCAGCGAGGACGCCAAGCCTGTGTGACTGTTAAAAAGATCAGTTGAGTTCTGTAAACGCAGAAGTTGATTGTTGACCAATTTCACGTGGGATTTTGCCAAAAGACTTGTTAGAGAGATAAGGCGATACTTCTGATACTTAAAGACTTGTTCCTTTTTGCCTCTCTTGAAAACGGGAATGACTTATGGGAGCAGTTTGAAGTGAATAATACTTTTGCCAGAGATATATTTTTTACTACAGTCTCGTCGCGAAGAAATCTGTGAGCTAATATGCCATTGGCACAATGGGTTCTCACTCAAGAGGTGTTTGAACCACTGAGCAATTTCTCTACACCTTTAGAACAAACCAGGACTAGAGGTGACTTGACGTGTCTAAGTCGTTTGGAAACCATTCAGACTAAATGAAACTGTGGTTAGGAACTTGTTGAATAGCTCCGAAGCTTTGTCGAAACCACAGTTACTTTTTGGGCGCTGTTGAGCGACTCAGTTTTGTGTTATGTGAATCTTGACTTTGTCTGAGTTTGAAAATTTGTCATCAACGTCCCAAAGTGCTTTTGTGTTCTTACATATGGGTCATCGACTGAGCTTGTTTTATCCAGTAGCTTTTCTTGAACTCGTATTTTGCTTTGTTTCTATTGAAGTTGAACTCGCGTGTTTACAGTTGCCTATACTCGTTCATTGGCAAATTTGAAATTAGTCGAATGTCCACTGAACTGTCAAGGGAGCGTAAATAGCAATGCATTGGAGGGAAAACTAAACGTAAATTAACATCTACTTGTTGGTAGGTAGGTGCTGTGTTTGTTATATTGTAGTAGCCCAATGGCTTAATTGTGGAAAACTTGATACACTGCACGGAGAGGAAAAACACACTAACATATTGTAAAAAGGACAAAACTTGAAATATGTGTTGGCCTACTGACTTCAGTCGCGAATTTTTAAATTCATTGCTGTTCTTTAGTTCGTCTTGGTCTCAGGGACTTTGAATTTATGCTTAGTCCAGTAGTTTTTAGCGGAATATTCGTTTCGTTGAAGCATTAAGTGGTGCGTTTGTTACCGGAAGAGTGTTGTGTTTGATTATAGACCTCTGTCTGACATTTGAAAACCCACTTTAATTCTTGATTTTTTTGTATTATTATAGTTGTTGTACAGTAATTAGCAGATAAGGAATGCTTTTGAATGTCAGGGGAAAAAAATTGCAATTCCAAACAGGAATTGAACCTCTAATCTTGTAGATTTTTGACTTAGTGCACGTCATATCACGCCAGCTTGTAAATAAGTAAGGTCACTAGTTTTATTCCTGCCCCTGACTCAGGATTTCCTTCTTTTCTTCTAGGATCTTGACATTGACCGTACTATTCTTTATTTATTGAGGCTGAAACAGCCTTGTATAATGACGAGGGTAAAAAGATTCTTATAACCAGAGTCGCATCCCTGAAGAACAAACACGTGCACACCATTAAAACTGTTTAACAGCTTATGGTTTCCTCCTTTCTTGTCGTTAACCATTATTTTCGGATAAACTTCAACTACGTAGTCTCTGTAGTGCTTCAAACTCAACTCTTTCAAGGTCGCCTTTTGGCGACTTGAAATTATACACTGATCGTCAGAATGCAATATTACACGAAGGTTCTGAAATATTTTTTTTTATGGCTGCCTAGCTATTGCAATCTAATTTGGAGTTGCACGCGACATCTCAAGGCAGGCTTTATACCTCGAAAACCAGGGTGAAAGAGCCGAATTATTGAGAAAACAGAGAGTAAACCATATTTCGTGCAAATTTTTAGCTTACTTTAACTTTAGAAAGACCATAAACACTAACTAATACACTATAGCTTAGCATGTGACCGCCGAGCACAGGTCTCCAAATTGGTGACTTTCACTGCATTTGATTTTGGTTACCAAAATTTTTGTCTACTCGCCATAGTGCCCAAAATGGTCGAAGCTTGGAGAGCGGCTCTGGTTGCATTTATTGATTGTTAAGAACCGTGTGGATCCACCCTGGCGTCCAATAAATTCGGTCACACAAATGCAGAGAATTTCAAGGTCATGAAATTCATGATTGAGGAATGCTAGAGTACTCTAAGTATTTTTCGGTGGGTATGGGGGTTCTTAAGTACAACACACTTACAACTTAGGATATAAGAAAAAAGACATTAAATTCCGCGTTCTAGTTTGAAGATGAATTTTCTGTCTCGGAAATAAATACGAACGTTAAAATTGCGTCGAATCTGTTCGTCTCTTTAGTGGGAATGAGTGGTCAAACTAAACGACAAGGTGACTGTTTTGAAACGATATTGTTGTTTTCCTTAGCTTAAAATCACTTGAAACAGCGCTTTTAAAATGGTTTCTGACGTCTTAAGAAACTGCATGGGCCTCCATCTTTGACCGTCTTTACTTTCTCCGCATTTAATATGGACGGATAGGTGGTACTTCAGTTGAAAGGGCAAAGGTTCATTTTTAATGTGCATCTCAACTAAGACTTTCAACTAATGCGTGTGAAACAATTTAATGCCATACCCAAGAAGCACTTTCATTTCAAAACTATTAAAGAAAATCTAGAGAAACTCAAATTGAAGCCCTTTTTTCGTCTCGTGAGAAACCCGCGTGATTATTGAACTTGATTTTTTACTTGAATTTTATCATAATGTCCTCGAGAAGCAATGTGTGAATACGTGCGTATGAGGTCACCATCGGCTTAAAATCAAAATTCCTGATATAACAATCGGAGCTCACTTTCAAACTGGATCTTAACTGAAATTTAGGATCTTTGAACTTAAATGAATGTGTGAAAATAAAACATAGAAACTAGATAATGAGTACAATGAAATGATGATACCATTACTGTGTTTTCTGTGAAATACGCAAGTACATAAACGAGTTTCCCTTTTGAAGTTAAAGGACATGTAATATTCACTGAAGGATTGCAGCATAGACACGTTCGATGAATTTAACTCAAATAGTTGTAATAAAACGATATAAAGTTGAAATTCAATAGTTTTGAGCCGACTGTCAATAAATGGAGTGTTAGTCCCCTCGATCAGTGTAGATGTATTAGGTTGGACGTAATGTGTGTCTGAAAGACGCTTGTTGCGGGTTTCAAACAGGAGAAGGGTACATGTACTCTAGCAATTTATTATGGACGCGCCAGAAATTTGCATTCAGTACAAAAAGCTTTCATAGACGCACTTCACGTGCAAGCGTGCTCATAGTTATGCCCATTAATTGACCTGTTTCACCTGGCGACGATTGATGAAGCATGGGATCTCCATAAAAGATCATCAGAGAGGAGAACTCCAAGATGTTTCTGTGACGTAGGAACTCTCATATACCATACACTAGTATTTCTCGGCTGGTGTTAGTTCTTAAAAACCATGTGCAACACTAATCTGCGATTCGTTGAAGGCTTTCTTGAACAGTATCAGATACTGTGGAGGGAGGAACACGATAGACTACATGAGTATGGTAAGCACCGATTACAGTAGGACTTGATAGACGATTAATATCATAAACATACAAGATGAATAAAAGTGTACCTAATATGCTTCATTGTGAAAGTCCAGTTAAGAACGATGCCCTGCACTCATCCTTCGATCACAAGACGATGAAAATGACCAGTACCGAGGTAATAAGTCAACAGCGAGGGAGGAGAACCGGTTAAACCAACTCGTTCTTGCTATAGAACGACGTGAATGTGTGAACTCAATCGAAAGCGTTGTCCGGAACTATATCGAAGAAATACTATATCAGTAGTTTGTCTCTCCTCTAGAGCCTTTATCTCACACGTGGAAAAGATGGGTAAGTTGCGATGTGCAGGAGTAGCGAGGACGCCAAGCCTGTGCAGTGACTGTTAAAAATATCAGTTGAGTTCTGTGAACACAGAAGTTGATTGTTGACCAATTTCACTTGGGATTTTACCAAAGGACTTGTTAGAGAGATATGGCGATACTTAGAGACTTGTTCCTTTTCGCCTTTTTCGAAAACGAGAATGACTTATGTGAGCAGTTAGAAGTGAGTAACCATTTTGCCAGAGATTTATATATTACTACAGTCTCGTTGCGAAGAGCTATGAGCTGATATGCCATTGGCCCCATGGGCTCTCATTCATGTTTACACCACTGAGCAATTTCTCTACACCTTTAGAATAAACCAGGACTAGAGGTGACTTGACGTGTGTAAGTCGTTTGGAGGCCATTCAGACTTGATGAAACTGTTGTTAGGAACTTGTTGAATAGCTCTGAAGACTTGTCGAAGCCACAGTTTCTTTTTGGGCCCTGTTGAGCGAGTTTTCGTGTTGTGTGAATCTTGACTTTGTCTTTGAGTTTGAAAATTTGTCATCAACGTCCCAAAGTGCTTTTGTGTTCTTACATATGCGTCATTGACTGAGCTTGTTTTATCCAGTAGCTTTTCTTGAGCTCGTATTTTGCTTTGTTTCTATTCAAGTTGAACTGGCGAGATTACAGTCGCCTATGCCTGTCTTTATTTTTTAATTTTTTTAAAAATTTTATTGCAAGTAAAACACAAAGAGGAAAAAAATTACACGGAATAAACTGGAAGAAAAAAATTACGTGGAGTAAATAAATAACTAAATAAATAAAAAGTGGCGAATTTCACATTTACAGAGCAGTACTTACAAATATGAAGTAGAGTACAGCAGTGTTAATTTCATATATCTCTTAGTATAGTTTATAATTAATTTTTACATTTCTTTGCTTTCTTTATGGTGAAAGTATTATAAATATTGTTGATAAAACTAATATATTTTTGGAGTTAGAAGACAAGATTCAGGGCGGAAAAGAAAGGTTTCCATTTTTTATATTCCTTGGTGTCTTATTTTCTAATTGGTATAAATGTCTCAAAAAATGCAAGAAATTGTTGTGATTTGGATAACATTCCTTCGATCTACATATCCAGATAAAATTCTTAGCTATAAGGCAACAGAAATTTATATGGGGCTTAAAGGAAGAGCTGTCTGGCGTAAGGCCTAAAACGGTGGTCATGTCTAAGTGATTGCTTGGTTGGAGGATCTGGCACGACTGAAGCCATAAAAGCCAAAAAGGTTTGGTTTTTTGGCATTTTCAAAAAGCTCAGTCGCGGCAAAAAGCACAGTTTTCGTCCTCTCTAACTCCTATTTTTTGTAGATAGCTGTTAGTTGGTAAACGCCTATGTAAAAATCTGAAATTAAAATCAATTAGTTTTGAGCTCGTTGTACAAGTGTTTGCTGCTTGAAAAGCGTTTTTCCAGTTAACATTTTTATCGGTTGAAGAGCAGATGTCTTTATGCCATTTGTCTATACAAGATATTGGTTTTTCACTTTTATTTGCTATTAGATGTTGGTAAACAATTCTAGATGATTTTTGGCTTTTGAGAAATGTGTTAAAATTGATACTGCTAGTGTAATCCCGGAATTTGTCGTTGCAAAGATATAACGGCTGAGACTATTCCGAAAAACATTAATTAAGGGTTTTACTCGAATACTATATCTATTCTGAAAATGGTCGAAGGAAAACAAGTTGAGAGAATTATCGTCCATTAGATGTTTAACTTGTGTTATACCCATGGTAAGCCAATCATTGCAGAAAACTGGTGCGTTATTTATTCTTATTAAAGAACTTTGTAACAGAGGTAGAGATAGAAAATGATCTTTTGATACTATTTTCCCCCCGAAGAAAGTGTCAGACCAAATTTCTGCAATTCCTTTGACAAAAGTGTCTTCTATCTTTAGGTTATCAATATCTTTCCTGTTAAGATCTCCTAATTCAAAAAAGGTACTTCCTCCGTATGTTCCCAGCGCCAAGTTAAAGAAGTTTTTCAATTTGCCATGGTTTCCTGAATCTAGACATTTTTTAATCCAGGTAGTCTTGAGAGATTTATTAAAAGAACTAATGTCAATCATTTTTCGTCCTCCTTCTGGGTAGTCATTGATCATGATCGAGCGCTTAATTTTATCCTTCTTATCATTCCATAAAAAATGGAAAAAAGCATGTTAATCTCTTTTATTGCTTGGTGATTTGTTTGTAAAGGTGTAAGTACATAGACCAGTTAAAATGCTAGAAAGCTTTTTAGTACTGTTATTTTCCCAAATAAGCTGAGTCTTCTAAATTTCCAGCATCCCAAGATAGTTTTGATTTTCGCAATCTTCTCGTTGTAATTGAGAGAGATTTCTAACTGGTGATCCGTTGAGAGCCACACGCCTAGTGCTTTGACCTTTTCCGTTTGCAATTTAAAATTTTTTCCGGGCAGAGTTTTAGGTTGCAATTTCGTTTAGAAACCTATCCACAAGTCCTCTGTTTTCTCATTCTTTAGCCTTAGGCCAGATATCTTGCCAAATGCTTCTATTAGCAGCAGTGACGCTCTTACTGATTCTTCAGTTCCATCTAAAATAAGTGTCGTGTCATCAGCATACTGACTTAGTTTACCTTCAGTATTTTGGATACCCTTTAACCCTTTAATTCTATTTTATTGCGAATAGCTTCAGCGAGTATTTCTACGGACAGTATGAAGGCGATAAGGAGCAGCCTTGTCTAACACCTCGACTTAAATCAAAGAAATTGCTCGCCTATCCATTGTTTAGTATGCAACTTTCAATAATGCAGTGAAATAGTCCAACCCAGTTTAAAAGTGAGGGGCCAAACCCAAAATGCCGTAAAAGTTTGATTTATGAATGACCACTCTAGAGTGTCAAAAGCTTTTTCAAAATCGAAGAAACGAAGTAGACTGGGTAATCCTTTGCTTTCTGCATACTTAATGGAGCTATCTAACGTGCGTATATTGTCACTGATGCATCTATTTTTAATGAAACCTGACTGATCTTCTGATATATGTTCTGGTAAGACTGTTTTGATTCGATTTGCTATGGTCTTTGACCCAATCTTATAATCGCAGTTTAATAGTGTCAAAGGGCGCCAATTTTTAATCAAGTTGGCGTCGGCGTCCTTCTTTGGTATGAGCTTGAAAATTCCTCGCCTTTGTGATACAGCGAGTTATCGTGTTTGTTAAGAGAAGTTTAGGGCCTCTGTTAGTGTTTCACCTATGTCTTTCCGAAAAACTTTATAAAATTCACATGGCAGACCATCAGTACCAGGCGTTTTTTCCGTGGCCATACCGTTTAATGCTTCCAAACACTCTATAAGACTTAAAAGACCCCACAATGCTGTTTACTTTCGTCACTCAATACTTCTCGTGTAGGTGGAAAGAAATCATCGTTAACTTGTACTTTTGAACAGTACTGATTTTTATAAAAAGCCTCACACTCATGTAAGATTTCTTTGACCGATTGAATTAAGTCTTTGCCATTAACTTTCAATTGGGTGATTGTTCCTTGTTTGCAGTGTCTCTTCTCTAGTGTCTCTTAGCGTTTTTTTCGCCCTCATTGTACCATCGCGATTTAGATCTTGAAATAACCCCTTTTGTCTGGTATTCGGTTATGGTTTCAAGTTCCCGTCTTTTCTAACTCTGACTATACATTTGGGCAGTCTTTTAACATCAGTGTTAGCGGTCTGCTCCTCTAGGATTTTGATTGTTTTCTCTATGTCATCTTGTTTTTGAAAAAGCTTTCTCTTATTTATTCTGCCAAACTCAACTGATGTCTCTCTAACTTTCATTTTTATCGTTTCCCACAGTAAATTTGGAGTGATAGTGTTATCCTGTGCATATTCATCTTTAGTTTGAGTTATAATTGATTGTATTTTCTTTATATGTTCTTTTTCCTTTAGGAATGAGGTATTTAGTTTCCAGAAACCTCGTCCTCTCATGTTGTTATGCGTCGATATTTGCAATGTGATCAGTGAATGATCTGTCTTATAACCAGGGATGTCTGTATTGATTGAGTTGCAAGATGTGTATTGACTTACGAGAAAAAAAATCAAGTCTGCAATGTATTTCGGGGTTCTTTTGTCTCCATGTAAATCTTCGTTGTTCAGGGTTTTGTATCCTCCAGACATCAAGAGATGGTTTTCACAGTGACGTCATCAAATTGTATAGTCAAAATAGCGAGGTTTTACGAATCCTTGTTTATACTAGGTTGAAAATAGATAAAAAGTAAATCTTTGTACAAGTTTCCATTCCCGTAGCATGTTTCATTTCGAAAATACAGCAATTTGAACTTCCGAGTTTTCACAATGCGTGACACCAAAATAGGAATTCTGTCTCGTTGAAAAAAAGTATCTCCTCTTGTGCATGCGCCCGTATGCTAGTTCTATATTGGTGCATCAAAACGGTATACCAATATGGCGTCTCGATACAAAGCTCTACAAAGGTGCGTGAAACGTTTCGGCAAATAACTCAGAAACTGTGGGCCACAAAGACCTGAGACTCGGACAAATTAATTATATGTTAGTCTTTTATAACATTTCATTTTCTTGGCTTCTTCCACTGGACAGTTTCCAATTTATTTTTTTGTTGCGTGACAGTGAAAACGATCTATTGGGTCTATTGGGTCTAGTATAGCTATTTATGACTTCCAACGGTTTTTTGTGGGTTTTTGCAAGGCCCCCTTTTTTATCTTTCTCAACATCCAAAACTAAATAATAATCCCCTCCAATTATGACCTCATCGCACTTAAAAAGGTAAAACAGTTGGATCGTCATTGTTTGGAGCGTATAAATTTACCAAGGTTTAGTTGTTTCCCGTTTGTAATCAAGTCACCGATTATAAAGCGTCCCCCACGGCCAGGAACGCAGTATGCTCTCGAGATTTGAAAGGTGAAAGTATTGTTAAACAATATGATAACACCGGCCTTTTTGCTAGAGCAGCAACTGAAAAGGGCCTGATAACCCCATTCAGCTCGCCAATCAGTAATCATACATATTATTTTCGGTACAATGAGCTTCTTGAATAAACTACATTGCCATTTGTTTTTTCCGCAGCTAATTAAAAAATTCCCGTCGCTTGATTCTGTCTCCCAATCCCCTAGCATTAATTGAAGCAATTGTAAGATCGATTTCTTTTGTTGCTGTGGCGAAAAAGGATCTGACAACTTTCACCCAAAGAATAATAGCATGAGAGATTATTCCGATTTGTGCAAATGAGATATAGAGTATCGGTTTAGAACTAAAAGGTTCGCGTTCTAAGAAATCTCTTAGAGTTTCTTCGACATCTTCGGGTGCATCAGAGGAGCCTTCTCCTATGTTCTTAAATCTGACATTCTCGCTTCTGGAATAAGCTTCTAGATAGAGATGTGCTTGTTCCTTGGCAAAATTAGTCGAATTTCCACTGAACTCACGTCAACGGAGCTTAAATAGCAATGCGTTTTGAGGGAAAACTAAACGTAAATTAGCATCTATTTGTTGCTTTCATAAAAGTTAGGTGCTTTGTTTTGTTACATTGTAGTAAACCAATGGCTTAATTGTGAAAAGCTAAAATAATCAAATATCGATACAATATACTGAGACGAAAAACACACTAACATATTGTAAAGGAACAAAAATTGAAATATGTGATGGCTAAAGCTTTCAGTTGCAAATTTCTATATATTTATATATATCGCTGTTCCTTAGCTTGTCTTGCTCTCAGGGACTTTGAATTTATGCTTAGTCCTTAGTTCTTAACGGAACATTTGTTTCGATGAGGCATTGAGTGGTGCGTTTGTTTTTTGAAAAGTGTTGTGTTTAATAATAATAACTGTTTATTCACAAATCGAAATCGGAAAGTGAAAAGGAGATAAAAGAGGTTATCCCTTTCTAGTTTATCTCCTGATAATAAAATACATTAAGAAATAAATTATTTACAACTGTTTAAAATAGTAACTATATATATATATAAAACATCACACAGTAAAAGAACTTAGTGTTCACTACGAAAATCTGTAAGATAACATCTCAGTCTGTTCTTGAAAATTTTCAAATTCTCCGCCTCAGCAACTTCCTTTGGAAGATTGTTCCACTTATCTATTATGCGTATTAAAAAAGAATGTTTAAAACTATTTAAAGTTGCTGATGTAAGCTCAAGTTTAAAACGATGGTTGGCTCTTAAGGGCCGAAAATCATGTGCAAATGTGAAAAATGCCGAGGGATCAAGTCCATTAAGTCTATTTATTGTCTTATAACACTCGATAAGCGACGAAAATAATCTTCTTTGTTCAAGTGATGGCCATTTAAGGAGCCTTAGGCGTTCTTCGTAAGGCATGTCTTGCCCAATATTTCCAAGGGCGCATTTAGATGCTCTACGTTGTACTTTCTCCAAGGTGTTTAAGTCTTTTTTAAGGTGCGGACACCAAACTGGAGAGCAGTACTCGAGTATCGGACGTACTAGACTCTTATAAAGTTTTGAAAACAACTGAGGATTTTTTAGAAATGCGCATCGCTTCGCATTTATCTGTGTTAAATTTCAGCTGCCAGACATGGCTCCAAGATTCCAGGCGAATAAGATCTTTCTGTAGCTCTTCAACATCTTTCTTAGTATCCCTGAGTGTCCTATACAATTTCATATCATCTGCAAAAAGTTTTGTGCTTGACATAATGTTTCTTGAAATATCATTAATATAAATTAAAAATAAAATGGGTCCCAGCACGGTTCCTTGGGGTGCACCAGACAAAACGGAAGTCCAAGATGAGTAACGTCCCAGCAGAACAACGCGCTGGTATCGATTGGTGAGAAAACTTCTAAGCCAAGACAGGAGTGGACCTTGGATACCATATGCGTGTATCTTTGTCAAAAGGCGTTCATGTGGCACCGAGTCAAAAGCTTTTGAAAGGTCCAAAAATATAACATCAGTTGTGAAGCCTTCGTTTCTCCCGCTGGCCTAATCGTGAAACGATGATAATAATTGAGAAAGACAAGATTTCCCTTTCAGGAAGCCAAATTGCTCCGGAATAAAGACCTCGTTTGAAATCCAAAACTGAACAAGCTGCTGTCTTACTATCATTTCACACACTTTACACACCACCGATGTTAGTGAGACAGGGCGATAGTTCTTTCGATCGCTTTTAGCACCTTTCTTATGCAAAGGAGTAATGTCAGCCAATTTCCAATTGTGTGGTAACATGCCTGATGCAAGAGACGCATTAAAAAAGTCACTAAGTGATGGAGCCAAGGTTCCAGCACATTTCTTTAAAATCATGGGATGTATACTGTCCGGGCCAGGAGATTTACGAGGTTTCAACTCGCTTAGAATCTTGCTAACAACCTTAGGTGAACAGTGTAGAAGACTAAGATCCTTGTCTTTAATAACTTGATGATAGACCTCTGTCTGACATTTGAAAACCAACTTTAATTCTTGATTTTTTTGTATTATTATAGTTGTTGTACAGCAATTAGTAGATAAGAAATATGCTGAAGGTCGTAATCAGGCAAAAAGGGGGTAAAAATTGTAATTCCCCAACCGGAATAGAACCTCTAATCTTGTAGATTTTTCAACTTGGTGAAATCATAACATTCTAGCCAGTAAATAAGGAAGGTCATTAGTTTGTTTCCCGTTCCTAACCCGGGTTTTCCCTCTTTTCTTTTAAGATCTTGACATTGACCGTACTCTTCTTGATTTATTGAGGCTAAAACTAGACTTGCATCAGGACAAGGGTAAAAAGAGTCTTAGATCTAGGGTCGTATTCCTGAAGAGCAAACACGTGCACACCATTAAAATTGTTTGACTTTTTGTTTAGCTTATGGTTTCCTCCTTTCTTGTCGTTAACCATTGCGTGATTTTCTAATCAACTTCAACGACGTAGTGCTCCAAACTCGACCTTTTTAACGTCGCCTTTTGGCGACCTGAGATTATACACTGGTCGTCAGAATGCAATATTACACCAGGGTTCTGAAATATTTTAAATGGCTGCCTAGCTATCGCAATCGAATTTGGAGTTGCACGCGACATCTCAAGGCAGGCTTTATACCTCGACAACCAGGGTGAAAGAGGCGAATTATAGAGAAAACAGAGATTAAATGATATTTCGTGCAAATTTTTAGCTTAATTTCACTTTAGAAAGACCATAAACATTAACTAGTACATACAGCTCGGCACATGACCGCCGAGCACGACTTTTACTGCAATTTCAGTTGTTCCTTTTCTTCTCTCAATAGTGACCAAAATGGTCGCAGCTTGGAGCGCTGCCTTAGTTGCATTTATCGGGTGATGAAAACGGTGTGGATCCACCTTGGCTTCCAATAAATTCGGTCAGACAAATGCAGAGAAATTTCGAGGAACGTTAGAGTGCTACTAAGTATTTTTCAGTGGGCAGGGGGGGCACAGTTACAATTTAGGATATGCGAAAAAGGATATTGGATTTCGCGTTCTAGTTTGAACATTAATTTTCTATCTCGGTAATAAATATGAACGTTAATATTGCGTCTAATCTGTACGTTTCTTTGGTGGGAGTGAGTGGTCAAACTATACAACAAGGTGATTGTTTTAGAACGATATAATGCTTTGCTGTTTCAAAAAAGTTAACCTTGGCTTAAATGATTTAAAATAGCGCTTAATGGGTTTCTGAACTGGAGTGTTCAGGAACTGTAGATGCCTCCATCTTTGACCATATTTACTTTTTCAGGATTTAATATGGACAGATACGTGGCACTTCAGTTAAAAGAACAAAGGTTCATTTTAATGTGCATCTCAACTAGAACTTTGAACTAATGCGTGTGAAAGAATTTAATACCAGACCCAGGAAGCATTTTCGTTTTAAACTGTTAAGTAAATCTGGGCGAATTCACGCATTGCTTCGCGTGGACATTATGATAAAATTCAAGTAAAACTTCAAGTAAAAAATCAAGCGGGTTTCTCACGACACGAGAAAAGGGCTTGTGTAAGGTCAACATCGGCTTAAAATTAAAATTCCTGGTATAACAATTGCTCATTTTCTGGATCTCAAATTAAATTTAGGAGCTTTGAACTTAAATTGTGAAAAAAAAAAAAAATAGAAATCAGATAATGAGTACAATGAAATGATACAATAACTGTGTTTTCTGTGAAATACACGAGTGTATACAGGAGTTTCCCTTTAAAGAACATGCAATCTTCAAGGTTTGCAGCAAAGTCACTTTTGATAATTTCAAATAGTTGTAGTAAACCGAGGCAATCTTTACGGAGATATAAAGTTGGAGAATTGAGAGTTTTGAGCCGATGCTCAAATGAAGCGTCATTTCTCGCGATCAGTCTAACTGTATTACGTTGGACATGATCGAGTTTGTGGGAAAAATGCTTGGTGCGAGTTCCAAACAGGACAAGCGTACTCGAGTAATTTATTACGGACGCACTATGAATTTGTACTAGGTACAAAAAGCATTTATAGAACACTTCCCATGTAAGCGTGCGAGTAGTTATGGCCATTAATTGACCTGTTTCATCTGACGTCGATTGATAAAGCTTGGGATCTTCATAAAAGATCATTAGAGAGAAGAACTCCAAGACATTTGGGGTGTAAGCACTCTCATATAGCATACACTAGTATTTCTTGGTCGGCGTTAGTTCTTAACAACCATGTGCAACACTAAGCTGAGATTCGTTGGATGGCTTTTTTGAACAGTATCAGGTATTATGGAGGGACAAACAGGATTGATTACGAGAGAGTAGGACTTGATGGATCGTGAATGTAATTAACATACAAGATAACTAAAAGCATGCCCAGTATGCTTCCTTGTTAAACTCCGGACAAGACTGATACCCTGCAGTCAGATAGACATTCTTCGATTACAAGACGTTGAGAATGATTAGTGCCGAGGTAATCAGCCAACCACGATGTAAGCCGGCGAACCGGTTATACCAGCTCTTTCTTACTTTAGAATGACATTGTTGTGTAAACTGAGTCGGAATCTGTGTCGAAGTAGATCGAATAAATACTACATCAGTAGTTTGTCGCTCGTCTAGAGCCCTTATTCACAAGTGGGAAAGAAAAGTTAATTGTGATGTGAGTAGCAAGGACGCCAAGCCAGTGTGACTGTTAAGATGATTAGCTGAGTTCTATAAACGCAGAAATTGGTTGTAGACCCGCCTTTGCAGGGATCTTACCAAGAGATTCGTCAGAGAGATGGGGCAATAGTTAGAGACTTGCTCCTTTTCGCCCTTGTGAAAAACGGAATGAGTTTTGTGTGCAGATTGAAGTGGATAATTATTTTGCCAGATATGTTTATATTGCTGGAGCCGCTTCACGAAGATATGGGCTGACATGCCATCGGGACCATGGGCTTTCTCAGTCAACAGATCTTTAAACCACCACGCAATTTGTTCACTTCTTTAGAACAAAGCAAGACTAGAGGTGACTTGATTGATCTGTAAAAGGTTGGAGGCCTTTCCTGACGAGAACTGATTTTAGGACCTCGGTAAATGAATAAGCGATGTCGAAGCCAGTAGTTAGACCTTTTTATGTGGTTAAATCTTGACTTTGCCTTTGAGTGTGAAAATCTGTCATAAATGTCCTCCAAATTTTTCGTGTTGCGGTTACATATATGCGTTTTTGACTCAGTGTGCGTGTTTTCTCCAGTAGCATTCCGTAAGCTCGTATTTTGCTTTCTTTCTAATCAACTTGAACTCGCCAGTTTACTCGCTTATGATTGCAAATTTGAAACTAATCGAAGTTCCACCATTATGTCAAGGAAGGGTAAATTGCAACGCTTTGGAGGCAAAACGTAAGGCAAATTGGCATCTACTTGTTGTTTGCATGATAGATGGGGTGCTCTGTTAGTGTTACTGTAGCAGCCAAATGGCCTAATTGTGAAAAACTTCACTTTAATTAGGATATCGATGCAATATACAGTGAGGAAAAACACATTAACTGCATATTGTCAAGGGACAAAAATTCAAATACGTGGTGGCTAAAACTTTCAGTTGTGAATTTCTATATATATATAAAAAAAACTACAACTGTCCTTTATTTTGCGCTTGAGGAGTTTGAATTTATGCTTAGTGCTTTGTTTAAACGAAACATTGGTTTCGTTCAAGCAGTAAGTGGTGCGTATTACTAGCATTGTGCTTTCATGATACACCTTCTTGTGACATTTGAAAACAAAACTTGTTTGTTGATTTTCTGTATAATTATAGTTGTTATACAGGAATAACTAGGTAAGGAATACTGCCAAATATCCTAACCTTCTTCTAACCTCTAACCTTCTAGAATTTTTGGCTCATCTTTGCAGGCGCTTTCGGAGTGATGTCACGTGGTTTCTCATGGGGGTGGGGACTGAAAAAATCTGCCCATACAAGAAATTGCGGTCGAGTTTTTTTATTCTATACGAGAGAAAATGAGGAACCTTGTTATTTTTTTGGATGCAGTAGCGACTACAGATGTGTCCACAGGAAGCAATAAAGACGTAAAACTTGTCAAAACTTGGACTGTAAATTTTGCGTGACTAAAATAATTGTCTCATTTTGAGAGAATGAACAGAGTCGTCCGCGTCTGCTCGTATTGGTAAATTTTATCACTTTTTTGCCCCCCTGAAATACCACGTGACATTGCTTTTATCCCATCAGTCCTAACGCGCGTGCAAAGATGGAGGGTATCTTGAATTATTGCTAAGTCTGGATCAGAGTTTTGACTGACACTCGAAGAGACTGGTCTTTATTTCTTGTCTTTTTTTGGTTTGTTTGTTTGTTTTTTTTTTGTCCAAATTCTTTTTTGAACTTTTGGGATAATATACACGATTTTGTTTAAAGTTACTCGTAAATACCGATAAGCCAATCACATAAACAAATCAAATCTAGCTATTCTGCCTTGTCATCATTCAGTGTTTTTATACTTTACCCAGAAGAACCGATTTCCATCGAATTTTTGCTCCAGTTCGACGAGCAACACCCTCCATGAGCTTATTAGCCATAAAGGCAAATGGACAAACGACATCGTAGTAGAATACAATTTCTTTCATCCCCGGAAGCCGCTCGAGGTTTGTCCTGTTCTGTTCAGTTAGTACTCTTTCTTTGCTGTTACTACTATTACCATATTCCATTTGTCTGCGGTGTGCTACCAAAACAGTTTATGCGTCATGTTTATGAACATGAACTCAGAAAAGCGCAAGTTCACCTAGAGGGAAATCTTTTATCAGTACAGCCCTCTTTGTGGTGGAATATTAATTCCACGGGGATCAGTATCTTTTTACATGTGCTTTCCACGAATTTACGAGAGGATAAGGTAACATCAGTGTGTCATGACCTCCAGAATTGGATACCTCCCGCGAAAGGGGCGAAATTTAGGACTCCGCCAACTTCCCGGGAAGAAATCAAACTGTCCGATTCCGCGAATCTAGCCACAAATCAAACCACAAAAGATGTTTAAGAACGCGATTATAAACGATGGCACAGCGGGTACATTATCAGGACTTCGCGTGCGAGTTGATAGGTGTCTAATTTGAGCACACCGGTCGACGCCGGAATCTTGCGCGTTTCCTGCGTGGGTGGGAAAAGGAATTACATGCTTAAAAATTTATGATCAGCGATTGGCCCTTTTCGCAGATCCCCAATTTAAGGAGGATCGGCGACAGATCTAGTCACAGCTGCATAACTAAGTTTTGTAGACCGCAAAACTCAAAACTGAAGATGGGTGCTCAAGATCCATTAGACACGGCCACAGACTGTCAGGAAGATTCTCTGACAGAGTTTGACATTCCCCGTTGGTTGAGCTTCACTGTTCTGATTTCTACGAGTTCATCATTTTTCTTCTCACTGGTCTCCAACTCTAACCCGTTCTTGACAAGCAACACTGGGTATGCCCACGGAGGTGATATGTACTCACATCAAGTCGAAGCACTTTACTTGAAAGAACTTCTTAAAGGTGGAACAACCGATCTTTGGTTCGATGAATTAACATTGGGCTACCCTTTCTTTCTTGCCTATCACCCACTTCCATGTCTGCTTAATGCCAGTCTCATGATCTTAGGAGAATCGTAAGTAAAACTCTGTTTTAATTCAATCCGTCAAGTAGACAGTTTCATGTGGCGACTGGGTTAAGAGGTAAAAAAAAATCGTTGAAAAAAGAAAAAACAGATTATACATTAAAATAAGAGATATTCATTTACTGATCTTGCAAGTTTCAAAGGGTGACAAAACAGTTTTCTTGTCAAAAAATTTCTGTCTTTCCTTATAGTTTTTGTGCGCAGGAGATTTCGTTCATTTTATAAATTACATAAATTCTTATTCAGCGTTACGTAACTAATCTTTAACTTAAATCAAGTTGTTCCCTTGACCGGTAACACATTACTTGGACTTTCTCCTGTCGTCTGAATAAAAAGGCCCAGAATGTTTAAAGTCAATTATTAAACCTCAAAGTAAAAGAAATAACTGAAGTTTATTGTTCCCAGGAATGGCAATAGTGGAACCTTCTTTTGTCCTCTGAAATGGGGAGAGTTGTTCAAGTTCACTTGTTAAAAATCCTGATAGTCACATTTATTTTGTTTTGAAAAACCCAGGGATATTTTTCTTCAAATTTTACTTGGGAAATCTTCCTGTTGGGTTCAATTCCTTTGAAACAGTTATCACTTAATCTGTGCAGTGGCAATGCCATGCACGTAGGAAGATTTTCAGTCAGTTAGAAAGCCTGGTAAGGATAATCTTTGCGAGAAGAATTCATCAGGGTGGTAAAATGTATTGCACCTTGGATAGAAAGGACATTTGTTTAGCTTATGAGGCAGTGAAAATAGTTCCGTGACAAACAACTTTGCTCTCGGGGCGCAAAGCCGTTATTGTTTCCAAAGTTAACAGTTTATTTTGTTGATTGACTGGAGGAGTTCATCTCAGCTTACAATTGTGTTTGAAGATTAAAGAGAACTAGTCAAACATACTAGTTGTGAAATAATGCCACGATAGCCTGAAATAATCATATACTGGAGTATATAGGTCGAAAGAATTAAACCATTCTGATGATCGCAATATCTGTATATACAATGACACTTCTTAATGTTTGTCTTCATTGTCAGATTTTGGTCCCTTTTAATGTTGTTCAGTTTCTGTTATCAGGTGGTCTAAATTGTTTGTCATGATTTTTGACTTTGTAAAATACTAATGTCAGCTGCGCTTTTATGTGAGGTTTTCCTGTAGCTTCCTGTATTCAAAGCAGGTTGAAACAAAAGAATAGTAGGAAAATCAGCTTGTGCAAATTGGGTAAAATGTTACCTCAGTGGGTTACATTGCTAGTGGACTCGTGCAGAGTGATCCCAGAATCAAGTTTTTATGTTATAATAAATACTTTGTCTACTCAACAAGTGAAGCAAGGTTTGGGCAACTCACCCAGTATAGTCCAATGGAAGTCAATTCCAAGTGGTCCCTAATTGCTCGTCCTAATCTATAACAGGAGCTTGATAATTCCCGTAACACTTGACTGTAAATGTAAGCTGTGTGCTGCTGATACTAGTCAAACCATGGTCGCATCCATGAAGTCCAAACATGTGCACAACATTACATCTGTTTAAAAGCTAATGATTTCCACTTTTCTTGGCGTTACCTATTATTTTCTAGTGAACTTGAACTACATAGTGGGGTTTTAAACTACTATACACTTACAATTTAGAATATACCAGAAAGGATATAGACTTTCACGTTCTAGTTTGACGATGAATCTTGTCGGCATTAAATCACGGTGAACGCTGGTATTTCGTTTAATCTGTAGTCTCTTTTGGACAGAGTGGTCAAGCTAACCGACAAGGTGATTGTTTGAAACGATATAATGCTTTGTTTTTTATTTTTAAAAGTTGACCTTAGCTTAAAATCACCTGAAACAGCGCTTAATGGTTCCCACCTGCATGGGCCTCCATCTTTGACCATCTTTAGTTTTTCCGCATTCAATATGGACAGATACGTGGTACATCAATTAAAAGAACAAAGGTTCATTTTTAATGTGCATCTCAACTAGAACTTTGAACTAATGCGTGTGAAAGAATTTAATGACAGACCCAATTAGCACTTTCATTTTAAAGCTATTAAAGCAATTCAAGAGAAACTCAAATTGGAGTCCTTTTCTCGTGTCGTGGGAAACGCGCTTGATTTTTTTACTTGACTATTGCAGTATAATGTGCACGCGAAGCAGTGTTTGGATATGTGCGTGTAAGGTCAAAAGCGGCTCAAAACTAAACTTCCTAATATAACAGTCGCTTATTTTCAACCTGGATCTCAAGTGAAATTTTAGGGGCATTCAATTTAAATGTGTGTGAAAACCTGAAAAAAAATACCTAGAAACTGGATAATGAGTACAATGAAATGATGATACCGTAACTGTTTTTCTGTGAAACACACGAGTAACATAAACCTACAAATTGCTTACAGAAAAACATGTACACTAGATCTGAAATTTGTAGTAATTAATTACCTTTATTTAAGAAATCTTTAACCCTTTTTTATACCATAAACTGCGTTACATTCGTACCATTAAGGCATGTAGATTTTTCCAATTAGTAATATCTAAACCAAAAAGTGCTTTTGAGAATTAACGTTGGTTCGAAAGTCGAGCTTTCAACGCTCGTAACGATGGCTCTGTGTAATCTTCAAGGTTTGCAGCAAAGTCACTTTTGATAAATTTAAATAGTTGAAGCGAAACCGAGATAATCTTTACTTAGATATGAAGTTGGAAAATTAAGAGTTTTGTGCCGATTCTCAAATGGGGTATCATTCCCCTCGATCAGTCTAGATGTATTACGTTGGACATGATCGAGTTTGTCGGAAAGATGCTTGTTGCGGGTTCCAAACAGGACAAGCGTAGTCTGGTAATTTATTACGGACGCACCAGAAATTTGTACTCGTGTACCAAGAGCTTTTATAGGAACACTTTCCATGCAAGCGTGCGCGTAGTTGTGCCCATTAATTGATCTGTTTCACCTGGCGACGATTGTTTAAAAACAAGGGATCTCCATTAAAGATAATCAGAGACTCGAAGAACTCCAAGATGTTTGTGTGGTATAGGCACTCTCATTTACCATACACTAGTATTTGTCGGCCGGTGTTATTTCTTAAGAACCATGTGCAACACTAATCTGCTATTTGTCTGAGGCTTTCTTGAACAGTATCAGGTATTGTGGAGGAAGGAACACGATAGACCACTTAAGTATGGTAAGCACAGATTTCAGTAGGACTTGATAGACGGTTAATATCATAAACATACAAGATGACTAAAAGCGTGCCTACTATGCTTTGTTGTGGAACTCCAGACAAGACTGTTGCCTTGCAGACGGATAGAAATCCTTCGATTACAAGACGTTGAGGATTACCAGTACCGAGGTTGACCGAGGTTATAACTCAACAGCGATTGAGTAAAACTGGTTTTATCAACTCTTTCTAAGTTTAGAATGACGTGGTTGTGTGAACTGAATCGATCGAAAGCTTGGTCGAAGTAAATCGAACAAATACGACATCAGTAGTTTGTCTGTCGACCAGAGCTCTTATCTCACAAGTGCAAAAGATGGGTTTGTTGCGATGTGCAGGAGTAGCCAGGACGCCAAGGCGGTGTGACTGTTAAAAGGATGAGTTGAGTTCTATAAACGCGGAAATTGATTGTTGTCCAACTTTACTTAAGATTTTACCAAAAGACCTTTCAGAGAGCAGTTTAGAGAGATGGAGCAGATTGAAGTGGATAAAATTTTGCCATAGATATATAAATTACTGCAGTCGCTTCGTGTGGAGATATATGGTGTGATATGCCACGGGACCATGAGCTCCCAGTCCACAAATGTTTAAACCACTGAGCAATTCATCTACACCTTTAGAACGAACCAGGACTAGAGGTAACATGATGTCTGTAAGGTTGGAGGCCATTTTAATGAAACTTTGCTATGAACTTGTTTAACAGCTGAGCCTTGTCGAAGCCATAGTTAGCTTTTCGGCGCTGTTGAGCGACTTAAGCCCGCCTACAGACGTTTCTTATTTCCTTTGTGTGTTGTTGAATGTGTGTCATCGACCGAGCGTGTTTTTCCCAATAGCTTTTCGTGAGCGTGTATTTTTCTTTGTTTCTAACCAACTTGAACTCGTGAGTTTACAGTCGCCTATACTTGTTAGTTGGCAGATTTGAAACTCTTAATCGAATTTCCACTGAGCTGTAAAGGGAACGTAAATATCAATGCGTCGCAAGCAAAACTAAACGTAAATTAGCATCTATTTGTTGCTTGCGTGGTAGTTAGGTGCTCTGTTTGTTACATTTTGGTAGCTCAACGGCTTAATTGTGAAAAATTTTGCATAAATTAGGATATTGATACAATATACTGAGAGGAAAAACACACTAACATATTGTAAAAGGACAAAAATTAAAATCTGTGGTGGCTAACTGACTTTCAGTTGCGAATTTCTATATATATCGCTGTTCTTTAGTTTGTCTTGTTCTCAGGGACTTTGAATTTATGCGTAGTCCAGTAGGTTTTAGCGGAACATTCGTTTCGTTTAGGCAGTAAGTGGTGGGTTTGTTACTTGAAAAATATTGTGTTTGATGATAGACCTCAGTCTGACATTTGAAAACCAACCTTGTTTCTTGATTTTTTTGTATTATTATAGTTGTTGTACAGCAATTAGTAGATAAGGAATACTGCCGAACGTCGTAATCAGACAAAAAAGGGGTAAAAATTTCAATCCCCCAACCAAAATAGAACCTCTAATCTTGTAGATTTTTGACTTGGTGAAATCATAATATTCCAGCTGGTAAATAAGTAAGGTTACAAGTTTTATTCCCGTTCCAGACTCGAGTTTTCCTTCTTTTCTTTAAAGATCTTGACATTGACCGTACTCTTCTTGATTTATTGAGGCTAAAACAGACTTGCATCAGGACGAGGGTAAAAGACTCTTAGATCCAGGGTCGCATCCCTGAAGAGCAAAAACGTGCGTGCTATTAAAACTGTTTAACAGCCTATGGTTTCCTCCTTTCTTGCGTTAACCATTATTTTCTGATAAACTACGTAGACTCTTGCAGTGCTCCAAACTCAACCTTTACAAAAACCCCTTTAAACGACCTGAAATTATACACTGGTCGTCAGAATGCAATATTACACGAAGGTTCTGAAATATTTGAAATGGCTGCCTAGCTATCGCAATGGAATTTGGGGTTGCACACGACATCTCAAAGCAGGCTTCATATCTTGACAACCAGGGTGAAAGAGGCGAATTATGGAGAAAACAGACAGAAAATAATATTTCGTTCAAATTTTTAGCTTACTTTAACTCAGTTTAGAAAGACCATAAACACTAACTATAATTCACTACAGCCTTGCCATATTACCGCCGAGCACAGGTCGCTAAATCGGCGACTTTCACTGTAATTTTAGTTAATAGATTACAATATTACAATTTAGGATATACGGAAAAGGACATTGAATTTCGCGTTTAAGTTTGAAGATGAATTTTCTGTCTCGGAAATAGATACGAACGTTAATACTGCGTGTAATCTGTACGTCTCCTTAGTGAGAATGAGTGGTCTGCAAACTAAACGTCAAGTTGACTATTTTGAAACTAAATAACACTTTGTTGTTTTAAAAATGTTAATCTTAGCTTAAAATCACTTGAAATAGCGCTTAGTGGTTTTCTGAACTGCAGTCTTAACAAACTGCATGGGCCTCCATTTTTGACCATATTTACTTTTTCCCGATTTAATATGGACTGAGACACGTGGTACTAATATAGCAGAACAAACGCTCATTCTTAATCTGATCTCAACTAGAACTTTGAACTAATGCGTGTGAAAGAATTTAATGATCGTAAAGGTAGTTTAAGAATCAAAGCAAATCTAGAGAGACTCCAAACGGAAGCCCTTTTCCTGTGTCGTGAGAAACCCCCTTTTATTTCTTACTTGACTTACTTAAATTTCTGTGCAAAATAAATACGTGCGTCTAAGGTCAACAGTGGCTTAAAATTGAAATTCTTGGTACGGTATTTAACATAACAATCGCTTATGATCAAGCTGGATCTCAACTGAAAATCAGAAGCTTTGATCTTAAATACGTGTGAAAGCGTTTAATGAACTACAAAACACTTTTATTGTAAGCTTATCAATCAAAGGAAATCTATACAAACTTATCAGAAACCCCTCTTTAAGATCGGGTGTGTCGTGACTGAGAAACCGCCTTGTTTCTCTTTTAAATTGCAGTGTAACATCTACGCGAAGGAATGTACGAATATGTGCATGTGAGGTCATCAGCGGCTAACCATTGGAATCCTTTGATATGTAACAGCTTCCGTTTTGGTTTTCGCGCCTAAAACTAGCGATTTCGGTGGCAACGTTCGTGCAACATGCCACGTTGCAAAACTGTGAAAAATCTTACCTCCGTTTTGGGACATATCCTGCCGTCTAATTGTCACGAAAAGTAGAACTCAGGATTTCTACTTAATGCACTGATTTTTGTCCTAATATTTTTTGGATGACAAGCTACACTTTTCCTTCTAACTTGAGGAACTTATCCTAGAACTTATCCTTGCCACAGATATCAGACCTCCAATTAGTTTATCTTTTTTGAAAGGACAGATGTCCGGCTAAGTCACCATTTTGGTCAGAAGAAACAAAAATGTGTTGAACTCAATCAACGGATTACGCGTCTTTAGCAAAAACTTTGAATGAAAGCCTTGAGTAGATTATTTTATTGATCCGCAAAATAGAGAAGAGAAAGTGATGACGTCACAAAAACAAAATTTGAGAACTGAATTATGGGATAGGTCGGCATATCCAGAAAGAACAAGATGAGGAATGTTCAATTGCCAAAAATCAACCTATCCTCCAATGACTGCATAGAAATCCTTCTAAAATAGGCTTGGATCGTAAACTTTTCGATCCAAGCCAATTATAAAAGGATTTGTATGGAGTCAACAGAGAATAAAGGTGCTTATACCTCCCCGCCAATTTCCACAAGAAGGCTGATATTTGGCAAGGGTTTTTTTTTTCATCTTGTTCTTTCTAAATATGCTATCCAATCTCATAATTTCACAAATTTGAATTTTTCTGACGTCACACTTCCCTTCTCTATGGTAGTCTTTGATATTTGAGGCATGGGCCAGTTTTAGTTAGATATTGTCCGATGACGGACACCGACTTTTATTTGTAGCCCTGTATACAGTTGTAAGAGGAAGGCACTAAAAGGTAAAATCCTCCCCAAGGAAACTACATTATGGAACATGTATGCAAATCAAAATGGGAGAGGGGACCTTGTGGTCGCGTGAAGGACTTATTTTGGGAGGTCACAAACAGATATCCTTTAACAGTTTTTAACTCGAGACTTGAAAACGGCAGGGCAAGCCTTCCTCTTAGATGCAGCTCCGAAACGTCTTTTAAGAGTTAGAACACCCTCAAAATGTGAAACCTAGAGCAAATTTATAAGGCGGAATTGAGTTACATTAATCGTGAAAAAGTGGTAAGTGTGAGATATTTGGCTATGCTTTTGCGTCACCACCTTGTTCATTTTCGCGCGAACGATTGTCAAGCACACGATAAATGAGATACTTGCTCCTCTTTCTGAAGGCTTATCTTTACTTTTTAAAGGTTTATCTCGCCTTTGCTATTGTTTCGTTGGATGTTCGTTCTTCTTCTCTCATCGATGCCCTGGTCATGGTTCATTGGTCTGCGTAAATTAAGGATGACCCGTCTCGAGGCGACGTTAGCAGCCCTCTTTGTGCATTCAATTCACAGCTGGCGTAAGTTTGGTTTGGAGTTAGAAGCATTTCACGAGTATGGTCTGTTTACTCAAGCTTACGGAATGGCCATACTTCCTCTCGCAGGTAATCTTTTAATCTCTTTGATCTTTCGGAGAGTATTGAGGGTACAGTCAACTCTCTCCAAGGCGAACACCGACCGGCACAAAGTGGCCGTCTTACCCACCTAACCCTCTCTTAACCTAACGTTAACACTAACGTCTAACTTTGGACAAAAGTTTGGATCCCGGGAGGGGTAGATGGGCGCAGAATCCCAGAATCTCATACTAAGACAGCACGGACCAACTCTAGGTGTCTGTTAAGAGAGAGTTGACAGTAGTAGGCCCTCCCTTCCCCCAAATTAAGAAAATAAAAAATGGCGCTTCTCGGCCTTCGCACTGACCGTCATCCTTCTCGCCGCTGTTGCACATTAGACTGGTGCGCAAATTGAGAACCCCCTCTTCCCAAAATCAAGGGTAGAAACATGGCTTTTTTGCCTTCGTGCGCCTTCTTCCTACTTACCGATTGTGCATGCTAGAACCGTGCGCAAAGTTAGATCTTCCCTTAAAATATGTTTTCATGTTGTGTTCCGTAGACGACTAGACTTCGCTATCAAGTAACAACTGTATTATGCGCTGCATGTACCCCGCGTTAACTGTTAAGGGCGAGAAAAAAGCGCGGCGAGAAAACGAGCTAGTTTGAGCTTTTAATTGTGAATGGTTGAGGAAGTGGCGCGAAATATCTTAGCCAACAATAACGCTTAGGATCTGTCCGATCACAAGAAGTAGAAAAAAAGATAAACGTATTGTATTATACAGCCAATTACTGATTTAAAAGTGTGCAAATAGTAGGTAACGGCTTGCTGTAGTTCTCTTTTGATTGAGTTACAGGTTTTTGCCTAGTTTCTTTACTACTTACAA
Source organism: Porites lutea (assembly GCF_958299795.1). Lineage (NCBI taxonomy): Eukaryota > Metazoa > Cnidaria > Anthozoa > Scleractinia > Poritidae > Porites > Porites lutea. Next base: position 13,812,328 of record NC_133210.1, read on the forward strand.
AAAGTTTCCGGAAAATCCGGTTAGAAAGTAAATGGAACATGACTGTTCGGGACGTTTCGGTGTAAAACTTCCGGGAGCAACGGAACGTCTGAAATGGTAGTCCTGTTTTCCCGGTCGGAATGTTCCAAACGGAAATTCGTGTTCCGTTTCTTCAAAGCCCGTCTTTGATACCAGTTTCAGTCTTTCGCGGCCGTTTTTCGGTAAATGTAACTGATTAGTGCAAATGGCGAACACAATTCGGGGACAAAATATACCAGTCTTGAATTTTGATCAACATTTGCCCAAACCGTGAACCAACCGTCACGCAGTTTGCCCATGTAAATGGTAAACAACCATTGAGTATCGTTGCAAAACACAGAGTAAACAGAGGAAATATATAAATATTGCAGGCCACCTTCCTACTTGCAGCTTTAAAACGCTCGAAGTCTTGAAAATGTGAGACTTAGAACAAGTCTTTTGAGCAAATGTGAGATATTTGGCTAAAGTTTTGGAAGACCCATGTTTGAAAAGATAAGGAGAGCCCCTTATCCGAGATGAGGGTTCTAATTCCTACAGAAGCAGTGGGGGAAATTGATAAAATATCAACCAAATTTATCTTGTGTGATCATGTCCGTAATTCTCATGACAGTCTGTTTCACAAAACATTGATATTACAAGGAGAAATTTTATGCTGATCACTCCTAGGGCTTAAAGGGTTAAATTGGGTATCGTGGAGTATTGTAAGTAGTAAACAAAGGAAATAAATGTACTTAACTTGTAACCATTGGTATGTTTATTGGGTGTCTTTCGGCTTCCCGCATCTGATATGTGCATTTACATCCTTATATGCAGCCGGTTTTTTCCCATGGCTCGGCGCAGTTGTCTCGGTACTGTTTTTCCCTGGAAAACATTAATTCTTAACATTATTTTCCTACTGTTTGTTTCTCTTCAGTTGGATTTTTATATCAATATGTACTCTACAACAGTGGTTCAAGAAACGGTACGATCCTTTTCATCGTCTTCAACTTCACCGCGAATGCATTCTTTGGTGTCTACCTCGGCATTGTTACTGGAGTTACTCTGCTAATAGACATGCTTTCAAACACTAACCCGCTTAGAGGAAAGCTCTTCTCGCCTTCAATCTGGCGAGCTTTTTACGTGCATTTTCTAAGTATCGCATTGCTATCTTGGTGGATAATTCCGTTACTTAATAACTTTGACTACATGGGCGGGCTTCCTTGGAAGAGTGAAAACGAGCATGGCCACAGCTTTAAGTTTGTCCTCAGAAGTCTTTTGTCTGGCGATTTGTTTGACCACGAAAGGAAAATTCCATTTATCACGTTGGGATTTGTTGCGGGGCTTGCTTGTGTTTGTTCCTGGCAACTTAAAGACATTGGTCACCTCACAAAACGGCAAACACTTTTGATTTGGCTTGGGTTGTTATTTTCTGTCACCTTCTTTCTGTTTCTTGGCAGAACATTTTCTGGGCCGTTATACAACTTGATTCCTTTTCACAAAGAGCTCGAAGTTTTTCGCTACATAATTGGACTCCAATTTTGCGGATTATTGCTCATGGCCGTGACATTAGCTCGCATTCTTTACTTTCTTTGCGCGTCTTTGTGTAGAATATCAAAGGCATATTTTCAAAGCAAAAACATCTTGATTGTTCTTATGTTAGTATTTCCGCCTATTTATCTCAGTTCTCAGCTTCAATATATCAATGCACGTTTCTCCATGACTGAGATAGAAGGGTTTTCTGACGGACTGGAGAAACTGAAGGCTTACCCGAAAATCGGACGCTTGCTTACATCGAAAGTTTTAGGTGAGTTCACTTTCTTGGCAAGTTGTTTCGCAAAGAGAATCTCTTATAAGAGGGTCCGAAAAAACTGGACTCGTGACACATTTGCAGCTTCACGCGAAGGAAAGACGCCGTGAGATTCTAGTTATGGAAATGGCACCTTAATGCGCGGCGTCGACTTGGGTGCAGTTTGTCTTCACCACTCCCATATTCCTTCTGGACGTTAAACTTTTCCTCTTGAAACATATTTTTATAGGCGAAGTTCGCCTTTAGTGACAAAACTCATCGAAAGGGCCCACGTCGAAAATATTACTCATTTAAAAAAATACATTAAATAGTGGTTTGTCAAAAAGGGCAGCAAAAAAAAAAACGAAGACAAAAGGAGTGCAAACGGGTGTAACGCACGTTTTTCTGTAAAATCTTATCGATTCAGATATAAAAGACTGGATATGAAGAGATAAAATGATTGTCAATAAGAGTTGCTTCATTCGTAGCATCTATCCTGGCTTGCCAACGTTTCACGACTGAATAAAACAGCCTGCAGTCTACAGACTCAGGGTATATTGGCATTTTACTACTGCTAGAGTGGTTGTTTGCAAACAAATCCGCGTCAATATTTCTCTTTTTGATCCATGCTTATTTACTGTGTACACAGAGAGTCAACTTAACTTATTAGAACTAAAGACAAATGTATGCAGGGCGAGGCGTGCGAAAAAAATGTTCATGTAAGTCACATGTGGTAAAATAGTAACTGGTGCCACTGGCATCCAAAGCGCAAAGCGGCGAGTAGGAAAGGGGAGCACTTCGCCCAGTAGCCAGTCAGAGTTGAGTAATTGCAACTCGTGACCGATTTCATTCAATCAGGGCTTGAGAACATTTTAGTGTCGTCAGTGACTTGTACTACATTAGTCTCTCCGGCGTCACCGAAATTTTCTCGCACACTCATTGGACGAAATCGTTCACGTGCTCCAAATACTCAATGCTGATTGGCTACTGGGCGAAATGGCCCCCTTTTCTTCTCAGGCAGACAAGAGCCACCTTGACACCATGAAGTTTTCCAAGATAAACGAGACTTGTTCGTGTAAATTTAAAAGCTTGAAACTGGGTTTAGACGCTTTACTCTCTTTGTTTGTTTGTTCTTTACAGGGTTAAGTGGCGCTTGGGACTTGTCTCTTATACCGCACCTCAGCAAAAAGCCTGGTAAAGTCGAAGAATTGTTATTTCTTTTGCAGTAATGTGTGTAAACGCTTTTATCCTGGAGTCCGACCGTGAATTTTTTGTTTGTTGTAGCTTGAATTTGATAAGTCTTTGAATAGAGACTGTTGAACAGTTCTCTCTTTAGCTGATCATTACTGCGGCTGTACAAGGTGTTTCTAACTTATTACTCAGCGAATAAATTTCTGAACGGTTTAGGCGAATCTTTGCAGACGTCATTGGTTAAATTTTTCCTCATTAACATACGTATTTACCCATAGAAAGCGTGACCGTATGCACAAATTGAATTGAAAAGTTGAAAAAGTTAATTTGAGCAATTTCTGCAATTTTCAACCTTTTGCAAGCAATAACAAAGGAAGTAACAGCAATCGAAAACTGTGAAATTGCCGGGTGGCAAAAATGTGTTGAGCCCATACATTGTTTGCTTATTTTCGAGGTTTTCAAAGATAATTTCTCCGAGACTATTCGGTATATCAGGCACATAACTGAAATTGTTATGTTCTTTCAATATTCAGAGAGTTTGTTTTAATAGCTTGATCAGAGAATGAAGACTAGGATATGTTCATAAGTCAAAAAAAAAAGATTTGCCTATAACAATATATAATGAGGCTCTTTAACTGTGAGTCTGTGGTTGAAAATCTGTAGTCTGAGAGCTGTTTTTTAAGCATTTAATATGTTTTTCATTCTGGAGTTGAAATCTTGCAAATCAAAACTACGCAGTAGCAATTCGATGCTTTTTAGTGATGATGATTGTTCCGTTCTCAACAAAACAAACTTCTGATGACAAAACTCGCTACGCTACACATCAGGAGCTTCGTTAAACTCAGCTTATTATATATGGCCAGTCACGTCAGCGGGAAAAATGAAGCGAATAGTGCCTCCTGATTGTTTATCCGAGTGGGAACGATGAGCCTATCTTGCCCACACGGGATCTTCCACTTCAAATGCGCGGGAAAAACGTACTCCTGGCCATGTAATAAATCCATATATGTTCGGATGCCTTAGGGGAACTATGGTCGTCTCAATAGTTTGTTCAAGTGGCTATCTCGTCTCATTCGAAACTGTTAGCTAGTGCCTACCCTGATGGGTTTGGTCGAAAGTTCGAGGACATTCAGCAGCAGGGGGAGTTTTTTCTTACACTGAACTTTTCAGGAGCTGTAAACGAAATATCTTGATAAAATGTGAAAAACACAACCTCCCAAAATCGTGTTACTATAAAGGAAAAAGCTCCGAAAAAATTAGAAGAGCGGAACTATTATCCAGACTTTATTAGCCTTTCTCGAGCTTTAATAATTTCTCGGCAATATTTGCTCCTTGGAACGGTTATTTCATAGCAAAAATTCATTGGGTGCCCCTAACTTATATTTGTGGCATAAACTTTCTTTTTTTTTCAATGTCAATTGTCGTTTTGCACGTCTAAAAGCTAAATGCTAATTTTTCTATGCAACGCCCGCAATGTACACAGTTGTTAAAAGTACAGCCATTTCAGGAATTGAACTCCTCAGGAGACCTTCAGAGACTCGTAACAGCTGTGCCCGGTGTATTTTGGCATAGAAGAAAGCCTAATTTACCCATTTCATAGGCGGATTTACGGGTGGTGACCCGACGGTGGTTGCGGCCGCCATTTTCTTTAGAATTCTGTATTATGTTTTAAAAATAATTCTCAGGAAAATAAATATTACCTACATACATGTAGCTGGCAATTGTTCCGACCCACTCTCTCTTTTTCGGTGTATGCCCCTGCATCTTGTCAGTGTCTTGTCAGGCTTCACATTTGTTCGTGTGGATTTACATCTAAAGGTACCGAAGGGAAAAAGGCATTTTAGCCCAGCGTACCCAAAAGCATATTAAACTCCTCCAGTTAAGCATAATTTTGAGCGTATCAGTACCTTCGTCAGTGATCCCGAAAAACATAATGATCGAGATTTCCAGCATAAGCCGTGAGACCCCTACATTGAGCTTTGATATTTCAATCAGTTTTAACCGCTAAATTTCTTGTGACTATCTATCGAAACCTAGCTCCAACTTAAACCCCCGGAATCTACAATCTGTCCGAACATATTTTCGGGACGTTTTTCTTTATTGTCTCCTACTGAATTTCTGGGTGTAGGCACTAACTTCGATGAGTATTTTGGGGTATTATCCAGTGGCGGATCTAGGGGAGGCCCGCCCCCCCCCCCCCACCTTATTTTTAGACCAAATGGAGACCGCCCCCCCTTATCTCAGGGTCTGGATGACTGCCCCCCCCCCCCCCCCCCCTATCTGAAGGCCTGGATCCGCCACTGTTATCTATTCATTAAGCCTTTGACTCCCAGTGTTCTCTCAGAATGAACGATGGCGTCTTGCAATGTGGTTTTAAGTTTTGAGTCTGTAGACAAAATTGAATGGTGTGACCATTCAAATGAAACCTCTTTAGCAATAGTTCTATTTGTTTTTCATCACTTTACAGAAATGAAATTTTGACTAAAACAATGGATCTTAAAAACTCCCTTGCTACCAACCGACAGTTGTCTATTGCCGTTTGTTTTTAGGGATTGTGACCTATTCAAGAGGCTATCACGATACCTTGTCTCTGTACTACCTGGAAGAGATGAATCTATCCCTGGACTCCACTCCCTGGCTCCCAGATCTCTTGCGTCTCTACAACATCCGCTTCGTCACTACATCTGGGATAGAAGTTCCTGGACATTTCTTGCGTTACTGTGAGCTGAGATACCTGGTCACGATAGGTGCGATGGAGGTATTCGTAAGAGATTCCCAAGAGGATTTTGGATATTTTGACTTTACACATGTTCTCGGCGTTGTTTCGGGAGACCTGAAAGGCATGCGATGGGCTGTGTTAAAAACCACTCAGCTTTTTACCAATAGGATACTATTTGCCATAAATCCATCTTCGGAACTTGCGCACAAGGCTTTGTTCAAAATTGTAATTTCAGATCACAACGCAAACGCTAGTCTCATTCACAGGTTAACATCTTTTGAACAGTTTGAAACAACATGGTATGTTAATGGAAGAAAGGCTTCCGAAGAAAGATTCTTTGCAGATGTGAAATTCGGTCGCAATCCACCACTGCTAATGTCAAGAGTTCTTACCGAGAAAGCGGAGCGAAATTTGTACTCTGCTCAAGTTGAAGTGGTCGAGGAGACTTGGAACCAAGTATGCCATCATTTTTTATCCTTCATTATATAATGCTTTTGGCTAGGGGGTGGGAGTGGGGTAACCATCGTTATTGGTAAGTGTTTTTAGAAGGAAATCCTCAGTCCAACCCATAATCATTTAATATACCATTTTTGACAAAAAAAAGTATCCTTCTCGTTTACCTTCCATTGGAAAATGCTACCCTTTTCACACAATCACATTTCTACGAACAGAAAGTCTTCTTCTTATCATTTTCATGATAATGATTTTACAAGTTCTTTTAGACAGCTAAATTCCTCTACCCCTTCATAGACCTGAATCCTTAAAAACTTACCCCTTTTGGGCGAAATCTCTCTCCCGGTCCAGGCTATAAGTAGGGCGTATTATAGGGGGTATCTTTCTGGGTTTTAACGTTTCACTGTCTGGTTTAAATCCATTCATCTCACTATCCATACAAAAAGTACTGAGAAATCTCCTTCCTATTCAGCACAAGGTTTTCTCAACTTTTCTCCTTTGGGAAAACTTTTGCGTGTATGTTAGCAGTTTCATTTGCCCCCATATGACGAGTTCTTTTTGAACTATGGGTACAAGAAAAACTTTTCAAACTTTATTCCTGGGCTTTAGTTGATCGACCACTACATGTAAGCCCATGTCAAATGTTAGGTTATCTGTTTGGCGGGAAAGCGTATGGCCACCCGCGTCTTATGAAGCAAAGGCAACTAAAGAGTCAATATTAAAAAGACGAAAACGGAAAAAGTAAAATGTTTCTGTGTCGGTGTTGTCTGAAGTATTAAGCTTAGATTAATTGTCATGCCCACAAATTTGGAATATAGAGAAAGCGAAAGACGGAGAAAAACAGAAAGTAGGGCGACAGGCCAGCGAAGCTCAACGAGGGAAAGAGCTCGAGCGAGAGAGAAAAAGCAAAGGAAACATTTTTTTGTTGGAGGAACAACATGAAATTTTGTAGCGGCGGTGAGAAAATGAGAAACGCTTGCTTCCATCAGGGTAAAAATGAGCGACGTGAAAAACAAAAAAAAAAACAGTCAACAAGCAGCGCCGTAGCTAGTATGAGGCCAACCGAGGCACTCGCCTCGGTAAAATTTTGACGAATTTCGCCGATCATTTTTATTTTACATAAGCGATCATCGGATATTTTTAACGCATCATGATATTACAAAGAATTCAGCAATTCAATCAATATACTATGAAAAAATTACCATATCATCGATCTCAAGGGGCTACGTACGTTAACCCAAATTTTTTTTGAACAAATACTGATCAAAACCATTGGCGAGGTTAACGGTCACCCAGATTATGTAGCTTGTTTCTGATTATTGCTTTTTAAATTCCACTTAAATTAACTCGAAAAAAAGTTACCGAAAGGCCCAGAAAACGCTGCAAATCGCATTTCCGAGAGACTAAAGTTCAAAATTTCTTGGGGGGGGGGCATGCTCCCGAACCCCCCTAGCAACTCCCGCCTGCCTCGGTTGGCCGTTTGGTCTGGCTACGGCACTGACAAGTACACGTACAACATTTCCTCCATATAACGGGTAACCAGGAAGTTTCACGTTGTAGTCGTGCACAACAACAACAAAAAATTGGACAAAAACGTGTTCTGCAGGTGCAAATTGTTTCCTTGCAAATTAGACCTATTGCTGTTATCGTTGCCTTGTTTGAGCAAAATGTAAATAGTATCGAGAGCTTCGCTTTTAGCCCTGGCTAAATCTGTATAACAAAAGTTGTTACAAATTCATTGATAAAAATCTATTTAAAAAATATTTAAAGCCCTCGGCTTGGGTGAAAACTGTTCTATACAATGCTTAAAAGTAATAATAAAACTCGTCTTCTTAATTTTTCCAATCACATTTGCAATTTTTGCCCCGCTAGAATCAGTGAGCTCAGCAATGAATAATACATTTCTTTTGTTTTATTCCCCCAAGCGTCGTAGCCAAGTATGAATTGTAATATATCAAAATTGGTCTATTTTATCCATCCTCGCCATATTTTGTTGTTGCTGTGTAGTTTAACCCTTTTCTCAATATATTTAAACCTTCGCTCAACTTGGTGGCCAGTTCTCGATGTCTGAATTTGCCTAAATTTCGTCACACAGCTTTTTAAAGTCTCTCTAAGTACTTTCCATTAACAGTAAGAAGTGGGAGTTCTCAGTCTTGAACTGTTGTACTCCAAGCAAAACTCTACCTGACACGGTAACGACGTTGCTAACTTAATCCTATTTTGTTTTAGAACTTGTACAGAACCGAACACCTCCTCATAAAAGTCACTTACCATCCTTACTGGAGATGCTCCTTCCGTTCAACACCTGATGACTCACGTGACCAGTCACGTAAATGGCACTCTCTTACGATACACCACGTGACGCCGAACCTGATGAGCGTAGTGCTGCCTCCCGGAAAGCATGAGGTCATTTGCGAGTATAAAAATCCTTTTTATCAGAAAGTCGGTTTTGGGTTCTTTATTGTGCTTGTTCTTGCCATGATTACGAGGGAACTATGCAAATTTTTGAAATCTGTATAGCATAGATTTGACTGCCTTGTTTTGCTTTGTTGCGGTTACGTTTTTATGACTGGCGGATTTATTATCTGTTGTACAAGTTGGTCATGTTAGTGACCTTTAGATGTAGCTAGCCAATAAGGGCTATTAGTAATGGTTCGAAATGGTAATAGACTGAGCAAAGTACTATTCAGGAAATAATCAGGCTAGTAATTTAAAATCGGCCAAGCGCGTAGCGTGAGGACAATTTGAAATTACTCAGGCCCCAGTTGTTCCAAAGGTAGATAACGCTGTCCACCGGATAATTCTGATCACCACTGAATTGTACCACACGAAGACCTGTTATCAATTAATTGACCACGACAGAAAATACCATAACATACCATAATACTCTTTGTTGGTCACTCCAAAATTTTGCATAAGCATTGTTTTCAGTTTCTCTTGGGGCCATGCTTATGCAAAATTTTGGAGTGACCAGCAAAGAATATTATAGTACGTTATGGTGTTTTCTCTAGTGTTGAATTGTATCAATTACAAAGTGCGAGAATCTCAGGATTGGAATACTTATTAAAGTACAAACTTCTCATTACATCAGCTTACACCTTCCAAAGCAAAAACATGGCTTAAAATTTTGGAATATGGAGCTCAAATTGCATGAACTATTTTCAATACATTTTTTTAAAAAAAAATCTGATGTGTCAAAATGAAGCTGGCAAAATTACCCACTAAAGTTTTTTCGTTGGCTTTGATTTGCTAGCGTGGACTAATTTGTTAATTCTTATTGGCTGGCAACATTTGATGCTCGATTTTCATTGGCTGTTCAGCTGTCCGATTTGATATGTTCGATCACAAGCATCTAATCGAAAAGCTAAAATTGGACAGTTCTGGTGCTGTCTCAGTCAAATTAAGCAATCGATAAGGGCTACTGAGAACCAGGACTGAGAACCAATCAGATTGACGAATTTTGTTATTGACACAATTAAGTGAGAAATAATAGGTACGTTCGATATATTAAAATTCTAACATGACTCTAGGAGGCTTTCTAGTCATTTTTCTATATTTGGTTTGGTTTTATTTGTGCTCAATTCGCGTCTGGGAATTGCGAGACAATGGAGTCGTGAAAAATTTGCAATTTTGACCCTAAAGCCTCGGAGTCATGTTAGAATTTTAAATTGAAAACATAAAAAAAAAACATAAACATGAACTTTATTTATACTCGAATTTCAGAGTAGCCTGAAAGGCTAATATCTTCGAGAGAAAAAAAAAGAAAAGAGTAATCTATTTACATACATAAAATAAATCTATTTAAATACATAAAAATGTATTTACATATATGAAAAATGTTAAATATACCGTTACGTCTGAAAGGAGACTGCTTTCAGGAGTCTTCTAAAACCAGATAATGTAGGCTCAGATCTTACATTAGGTAGGGAGTTCCATTTCTTAGATGCAAAGTAACGAAAAGAGTGGTACCCGTAAGTAGTAGTAGCAGGTTTATATAGTGATAGAATATTAGTTCTTCTAGAAGAGTACAAAGGCTGACGCAAAGTAAGCATGTCTTTAAGATATTTAGGAAAACTTTCATAGTTCAAACATTTGGATAGTGATTAACATATTTTGTATCCTTTGGTTGTATAGAGTTGCTTCTCCTGAATTATGTGGTAGCTGCTGGTACGACGAAACTTTATCATTAAAAAAAAAATACGTAGCGCGCGCTTATTCTCGCGACTCCCCAGATGGAGAGCTTTCTCGCAAGCAAACAAATTACTTACAACCTGTGTCTTTAACGAACAGTGGAATTTGCTTCAAATAAATGTTTTCTGTTGCCCCCGCCTTGGAAAAAATTGAGACTATTGGGAAACAAATTAACTGTCTGATAATCAGTCACATTTCATTGTAGACAGCGTTATGATCCACCTTCCATCAACCAAAGGAAAGTAAATATTTAAACGTTAAAAAACTTCATAGAAATGCATTCAAGCCCTAATGTAACATTAACGTTCAGAAAATTCTTCCAGAAATGCATGATTTAACTATGATGTTAGGAAACGTCCTATAAAATGTCGGTGAGCTAAAATATTAACGACGTTAGGAAACATTAGAGACTTTAACATCTAAAAACACGACGGCAAAGAGAATGTCGCTTAAAAAGTGAATTTGTGTTCTTTCAGTCTCTATCGCGGTTATCCCTACTTGACTGACTGACTTTGTCAAATGTAGCGAAAAACCTCCTGAAATTAAATTCAAAGGGACCATATTCAAGTTCAGAAAAAGAAATAAAACTTCGTCGTTGCTTGTTTACGTTCTCCAAGAAAGGCGAAATTAGGCCTTTTCATGTCGTAGTCGTGCAAAAACTGCAATTATGAACATAAAAGTGTGATGCACGTGCGAAGTTTGCTTTGCTTATTAAACCTATTGTTTTTTTGACGTTCTCGTTGCCGTCGCGTTGTTGGATCTTTAAGTACCTTTTATCCTAGACACGCACACAAAGGAGGTGTTAACAACGACGTTAGATACTCCTATGGACGAAATCGAGGAACCACTTATGTTTGTGATTGAACTCCTCAACAAATTTTCTAGCTTTTCGTTTCTCTCCAGCTTGAAAATTTCAGTCCTGGACATATCTCCAACTTGATAGCTTGCGTAGGTGGTGAGATTCTTATGCGCGAGGGTACTTTCTTGGCGGCGCGCGCCGCAAGTTTGACGTGTTTTCAATCTTTTCGCGGCTCCGCTTCCAAAACAATAGAACACTTGCAAGCTAATCTGCACTTGCCGCTTAATCTCGCCAGCTGCGCAGGCTACAACCTGACGAGGCTGATGGTTCACCATAACGTGAATATAACAGGACGTTGATCATGACAAGACGCGTCAGTGATTGTAGTTTATTAACTAAACAAACGAATGTGACTTTTCTTGAGAAACTGACCCTGACTTGAAAAGTAATTAAGAGAAGGTTATTCAAAGTGTAATAAAGACATTTAATACAAGAAAATGAACTTGTTTATTGTTAAAAAAAATAACTTATGATGGTGCCAAGAACTCTTGCTGTACAAATGTACAATGGATCGGCCTAAATGCACCATGAAAAGGCTCTTATAGCCAAATTCGTTGTATCGCGCAGCGCGTTTTGCAAACTTCGAAGGAATTTTGGGTTTTTCTGTTCCGTCAATCTTAGAGGACCTCTTAGGAAACACATGTTTATTTGTGATTGGTGCATTTCGATCCACTTTGTTTGTATTTGTGTTCAAGGTTCGCTGCTTGTGATCGCCTTGTTTCGCCCTGTTTCGGGCAACGATCGACTAGTTTTCTTCGAAGCTTTTTCTGATCTTTCTTATTCTTATCACTTGCAAGAATAAAGTAATTTCTACCTCCTGCCTTCAACAAAAATTCCACTCATCATCGCGATTTCCTTCGCTATTCTTAAGCAGTTTAGGGTCATTCTCAATTTTGTTTTTGCGGGCCAAGCTGGGCGAGTGCGCTGCATTGTGATTTGCATTAACTCCACCCCCACTCAAATGATTGACGGAACAGAAAAACCCATTAGAAGTTTGCAAACACACAGCGCGATACAACGAATTTGGCTATAAAAGTGATAAAGAGCTTTCAAAAATACCTGCTACATACAAGCCACGCAAAACCGTGCAAAAGGCGCATTATATACAAAGACGGGATGAACTCTGTTGTGTAGACTTAGTGCTTTTTTGTGCCATAAACCTGGCAAAGGAAAAAACTGATAACTTTTACTTAGCCAATTGAAGGAGGAGGTCTTTTAACTATAAGTATGTTCTTCAGGGTTTACTGTCTTGTTCAAATTATGTGTTGTTATTCAGACACTCGAGCTAACTTTAGATATGAAAGGGAAAACGAAAGAATAATATTATTCCTTGCTGTGACGTAATTTAAAGAAAAGCGCAAGACTCAGTGGGAAATTTTTCTCTCAAACTCACATTATGTTGCCCTCCATGGCACACACCCTAGTTCGAACAAAAGTCAAAGAAACATATGAGAACATTACGTGACTATATACAACGCGTTGGAATTCAAGTATAAAGAATTTTTACAGCATGTCTACAGAGTATGGAAGTAGTTTCTTGCAAGACTGTCGATGGCGAATGACAGTTCAAGCTTCACAGACGCCATTCAGTCCTAGTTGCGTAAAATCTTAACGCCTGACGTAACAACTAACGTTAGCAGCCCAGTCGAACCCCGTTTTTCACGCCAGTTAACAGTAGTTACGTCAGACGTTGGATCTTATGGCGACTGGCTCCATGAGCGTTAGATAAAGTGGAGGGCGACATACACAAATTTTTAAATGGAACTATAAACAACTCATCAGAGAGTTTCAATATTGTACACAATTATTTTAAACTCGAACGCTGATAAATGCCTCTTCAGAGAAATTCGAGAAATGTTTCAAAGAGGGTAGATGAAAGGTCTGGACGTCACTTTTTAAAATTGTTCGGTACCAGCTTCCAAGAGTTGGACGCGTCTCCTATATCCAACACTATGGTAACACCAGCTAGAACCCAGTGCTCCGTGGTCTTGGAACATTTCATCGGTAAAGTGAACGAACAAAACTGTCGAGCCTGTGAAATGACCAAGAAAATATCACAAGTACGATTTGATTCGGTTCTAATTACATACTTGACCATCACCAACTGTTAAGCTTGACACTGAAGAAACTGCGTCCACCTACACCAGTTCAAACCACACGACATAATAAACCAGACACAAACAATTAGAGCCACCATTAACGGGATATACTCAGCAGTAAAGGGATAACTCTACAGCAAAGTTCCCTTCGAACCACGGTGGGAAAGGCCGGCAGAACTCTAACTGGAAGTATCTTAAACCAAGAGCCCATTACTGACGCCCTTCATATCACTTTTTTCCTTGTACACCAACAACGTTAAAAGGGAAACCCATTAGTAGAAAAAGAAGTAAAAAAAATCCAGCTTCTATCAAGCTCAAAGCAGCGCTTTAGAGCCTTAAGTCTAGATATTAGGGTAGCTAGAGCCACTAGGAACACTTCTGGAAAATGTTGGTGGGGACTGGGTCATTGGAACCCCTAACGGGTCTACTGTCACCGTGACACTCTATAGTTTAACTGAATACTTCATCAGTCTGAAAGTTAAGGATGTGTTCACGTCAGCTGGTTTTCTTAACATTTTTACAAGACGTGCTACATTTTTAAAGTACACACATTCAAAATAACCTGATTTGGCGAAGCAGAAAGACATGAAACATCTAATCAGGAATAGGAAAGTTTTACCGCAGTTTATATCCCCGTGTAGAGGCTTGGAAACCAATCGCAAAACTAGAAGGTAAAAACGAAAACGGGCCCCCATACTCGTGCAGGACCAACTAGAGAAAAACATCAAAACTCACTCTGTTCATAAATACAGGACAGCGGTAAACTTCCAAATCGTCTGCCTCATTCCTGTCCTCGGGCCTAGGCTCCTCCTCTTCAGGGATGACGGCAGACACAAAAAGGTCTGGTAACTGTGATATGGCCGACCTGATTAAGAGAAAGAAAGAACGGATCAATTCCACCTACTCCTCCCCCAAGTCACAATTTTGCCCTAAGTGAGAAGTAGGTGTTAATGTTGACTTAGGGGTGGGATAGGTGGTCAATTCGCCAGAAACCTCGACTGATCCACAAGAACTATAGTTTGACCAACGACAAAAGCCAAGAGTGAACTAATCACTTGCCATCATCTTTCGACAACCTACGGGGAGGATTCGAAAATTGGGATCTTAAAGCGACGCACGTCAAATGGAAGTAGACTTTTTGCATTTTGAGGCGGAAGGAAAATGCCCTCACTTCCGGTTGACGTGCGTCGCTAAAAAACGTCTTCGCTTAAGCTCCCTTATATTCTGATAACAGACAAACGCCATCTCGTAATAAAACTTGTAAGAGGGTTTTCAAGACTCACAGTCAGGCCAGGTCAAGCGTACCCCCAATAAATGAATCGATTATTTGAAAAATGAAACAGTCGTTGCCACAACCAGTATAAATTGAAATCTGCATTCCTGCATATGCAATCAGAAGCGAATTTTTTACGATACTCTTAGGCTGTATTCGGCCAGATTGAAAACTTCTTGAATAGACCATTTTCGAGATATTAAAATTCATACTTGGCTCCGACGCTTAGGGGAATGAAACAAAAGAAATGTATGATTCATTTCTGAGCCTCAAGATGACTTCTTTTGTTTTATTCCCCCAAGCCTCGGAGCCAAGTATGATTTAATATATCGAAAATGGTATATTGATAAAACTTATTTGAAGACATTTACATCAAATTTAAGAAAATTGAGCCGGCAGAAATTTCATGACCATCTAGCGTGTGAAGTCGATGTTCACTACGCATGCATGAATGCTGAGATGACTCTGAAATGTACAACTACCAATGCCGAGATAAATCTGAAATGTACAACTACCAATGCAGAGATGAAACTGATTCAACTTTTGAACAATGCATTTATTAATAAAATCTTGAGAGGGGGTCGCTTGACCTGGCTTGACTGTAATAACAGTTCAAAAAAAGAAAATATGCGTAATTAGCTGATTTTGCTCACGTAGGTTCCACAAGGCATTCTTTATCCAGATCCATAGACGCACCCTCTAAATACAGCCCGCTAATCACCAGCCCTTGCTCGGAATCGCTGACATTCTCATCACGTGATAAGTACGATTTTGCCAGAGAACAGCGGAGTTCAACCTGAAGTCATTCGTATAGAATAGTAAAACGAAGTTGTATGAATCGATGGTCTCGAGGAACGCACCGTACCTAGATTGTCTGAAAAGGAGAACTTATTTACTAAGGTTCGCCAACTCTTGGTAGGGTCACCGCAAAGGCGCGTGGCGCCAATTACTGCGTGCCCATAACAGCCGCTTCCCTCATGAAAGAAAGAGACCACCACACCGTGGACTACGTTTCCTACTCCCAACGAACAGTGAGTGGGCTCTTTAACGTGCCACAGAATTTATATGCACAAGGGTTGTGTGACGGGGCCTACGGTTTATCGTCCTTATCCGAGTAGACTAGAAAGTTTAACTGTTTGCAGATGTCTTTACAAAGGCAACTTTTCAAGGACCACATTAAGGCCGATTTAGACGGAATGATTTTTGCTTACGACTATCGTACGCGACTAGCATGCGCCATGCCTTTAGATTTTCAAGGACCACCTACTAGGGATATAATTTCACAGATTGCACAAAAATGCACATTCCCAGTCTATTCTAATAAGACTTTAAGGCTTGAACTGTTTGCTTCACCAACTTATCTACATTTTTCAGTTCACTTGTCTTAAATTGATAGTTAATTATTGCATAAAACATTGAGCACTTTATGTATGTAACCTTTAAATTCTGTGAGCTATGATTTATATTCTACCTTGGAAAAGCAGAAAGAATCAGAAAACATTTTCCAGGCCTTTACATTTCAAGTTGAAGAAAATTCAACATGACTTTTCAAGAACTTCTCCTAAAATTCAAAGACTTTTGAAGACTGTGCGAACAATGAGGCAGTTATTTAAATCCGCCTTCCCCTCGGCAGACCGGCGCTTATCCAATTGAGCGAACCGGACGGCAATAAAGCACACAGTACACAGAAAACGTAGCACACTGGCGGGTTACCACCCCCGGAGAGGAGAAGTGACTCCTTGAGCTGTATGCGTTCGGACAACCAATTTTTTTTCTAATACTGATGGGCAGCAAGTAGGGGGCTCACGATTTTCGCGTGGAGTTGATTAACCCTGTGCTAAAGCCTGTCTCAAGAGACACTTGTTGATCCTACTGAAGACCTTTAGTTAGTGTTTGTCGCGATTCTTATTTGATTAAGAGAAATCGCTAACTCCTAATCTGTGGGTAGCCAAGGTAACGGATATTTCATTTCATGAAAGCGTTGGGAAGATCACTTAGCTTTCGGGCAAAACCTCCTTATATAGACCATAATATGGAATATCCCTCGGAATTCGAAGGTAATTAGGTCTAACAAGGCCCACCAAGGTATCCAGGCCAGCCACTTCACTAACTCACTGTAAATGTTTGTTTTGCGCAGTTTACAACTCTTCGCGTCTATCGATAGACCTTGACAAGATACGTATGAATTTTAAAGGTCTCATTGTTATCATACATCCCTTTGTTTCTTGACGAACTTTCTTGCAGTTGATCATTCCGTCAGGCCGTACCCGACGACATATTGACTGAATTAAAAACTTTAAAGAAACTCAAAGCTGTAAAGTACGCCTTGATTTCCACTTTTTGTTTACCCCCAGCAATATGTTGCTGGTACCTGTTCATAGACCAGGATGAAGAGAGACAATAAAGCAAAGTTTCTTGTCTCAGGAAACAACTCGACAGTTAAATTTGAACCCAGACCTCCTGATTGAGATGTTAACCGCTCGGACAACAAGCCTTCACTTGACACAACCTCGAGTAAAGCAAAGCTATCCCTAAGCTAGCTAAATCTTCTGGCATATAAAAGTATGCACACAAATCATCAACGAAATACAATTTTTAACAATATTTTACAAGCTTGCTTCAATCCTACCTCGTCCACAGAACATCCCACCATGGCCGCTTTCTCGTGCCTGAGTGACGTCATCAGAGCTCCGGGATTGGCCAGGCCACCAAGCCAGACAGAGGTCAACTGACCCCGTCCTATGAGGGGTTCAGAGTTTGGATTTGGAACGATTACACGTCGAACCCAGTCACTGAGCTGCTTGTGGCGCCGACTAAAATCTGTGTCAATAAGAAAACCGCGCACTGTTTAGATCAACTGGTTCGGTACCACAATTCCGGGCAAAATGCCCGGGTCTAATCGCTGGCGGGACCAACGCTCAGGTCTCTAAATAATGCAATTTGGAATAAACAAGCACTCGTAATTTTTTTCCAAGACCACAAATTGCACTCGCCCCACGGGCTCGTGCAATTTTGTTAGCCTTTGAAAAAATTTACTCGTGCCTATGTATTCCAAATTGCACTCCATTAGGGTTACTCCATTGTATAAAAATTCTGGTAAACGAAATGATCCCACCAATTATCGACCAATATCGGTGATCCCAGTCGTGGCCAAAGTATTTGAACGGGTAGTCTACGACCAGTTGTATCACTATCTTACCAATCTGGTTTTCGTTCTTTACATTCTACTGTAACCGCATTACTCGAAGCTACCGATAGCTGGGCAGTGAACGTTGATCGTGGCCTTGTCAATGCCGTTGTCTTCTTAGACTTAAAAAAGGCTTTCGACACAGTTGATCATCATATCTTATTAACGAAATTACAATATTATGGATTACGCGGTTCCTGTCACGAATGGTTTACTTCGTATTTAAACAATCGTACCCAAACTTGCCAAATTAATTGCTCAATGTCAAACCCAAAATTAGTTACATGTGGTGTTCCCCAGGGAACAATTCTTGGACCTTTATTGTTTTTACTGTATATTAATGACCTACCTAATTGCTTACATTTTTCACAACCTAGAATGTATGCCGATGACACCAGCCTAACCTATGCCAGCGCAGATTTAAAACACATAAATGACTGCGTTAACGACGATTTAAACAAGGTGTATATATGGCTATCGGCTGACAAACTGACCCTTAACTTGACTAAAACTGAGTTTATGTTAGTTGGGTCGAGGCAGAAGCTATCAAAGCCTTCTGAAACTCCTTCTTTTATGATAAACGACCACCCCGTGATGCAAGTGTCAACGGCAAAATCTCTTGGAGTGCATTTTGACCAAAACTTAAGCTGGGAATGCCACATACAGAGTATTTGTAAAAAGATTGCTTCTGCTTTGGGTGCAATTAAAAGAATACGACATCTTATTCCTTTTAATGTATTAATTAATGTTTACGACAGTTTAATTCAACCGCATTTTGATTACTGTAATGTCGTATGGAGCAACTGCGGCATTGGTCTTTCCGATAAGCTGCAGAGGCTCCAAAATCGTGCAGCCCGTATTCTAATGTCCGCTAATTCTGATTGTAATGTGGACGATTTGTTCCTGGCACTGGGTTGGCGTAAGCTTAAACACCAAAGACCAGTATCGACGGCTATTATGATGTATAAAACCGTACATGGGATGACTCCCGACTATCTAACATCTAAATTTGTATCTCGTGACGAAATAACTTCTTATCGATTGAGGAATACTGAAAATAAATCAGTCCTTCCACTGCCCCGTACCAATTATTTAAAGAAAAGTTTCTCCTATGGCGGAGCTAAGCTGTGGAACAGCCTATCCCATGATTTAAGATCTGCAGATTCTTTACATGATGTTAAACGCAAACTGTGTCGCAACAGTTTTGAATGAGATCATACATTAATACAGTTTTACACGGCATCCTTGAAAAGCAGCTTTTATTTGTAAATAGCTAGGTAGTTAAAATTTTATGAATATATTTTTAATCAGAGTTAGTTTAGTTAGGTATAATAGATCTTAGATTTTTTGTACATGCTGAAGGAATTTTAACCGTGTTTAAATAAAGTTATCTATCTTATCTATCTATCTATCTACTCGAAATCATGTGATTACCTGTACTAACAGGACAGTGTAATATTAGGACAGTACGCGTCCTGCATAAGTAATTGGACAGTACGCACCATCGCGCGGGCGCAATTGAATTTTTTCTTTCACTGCTAGCTAAAAACTCTCGGAATATTTTGTTTTAATTATAAAAAAGCTTATCATAAAATAATACAAGTTTTATTATAGTTATGATAAATTGGTGACAGAATTTCGTGTCGTACAATTCGGTCTGTAATCATACTGGTGATTAAACAAATCGGACTCCCACAGTCACTCGTACGATTACAGACCGGATTCGACCGGCTGCACTCAGTCCTATTACCGTTATTAATATACATGTATGTACCTTTTGCAAGACATAACCCATGGACTCGGAAATTCGTTCCTCCGCTCCAACAGAGCGGCCAGTCTCGGAATAAACTGACAAGGCACGCAGTTGAGAAAGCACACGTGGGAGAAGTTGAGTGACAGAAACAGCCCCGTCCTGTTCTATTTTTAGCAGTGTGGGAAGTTGTTCGATACACAAGTCCATTGCTGCCCGCGGGCGGGGCATGTTGATCATGTTTTCCGGTGAAGGTTCTTGGATCAAAGCGGTTGTCTGGTTAATGTCGCGGTGAAGTTTATCCAGCTTGCGAATGAACTCCGAGGCACTGAAAAAGAAACACTGTGTCACTTAAACTTTAATCTCTGCAACTTTCCTAGGTTTATGAGACACAGACAGACACGCATCAGGGTTTTGTATGTTAAGGTTAGCAGCTTCTAAGTCGTTTACAATTTTTCCGAATTTTTGGAGAAAAAGCCCTCATTGATGCTGTTAAAAATTGTACTCTTTCGCGCGTCTAGGTTTCTGCAGCCCCTATTGATGCTATAATATCTTCATCAGTAGCACCTTTAAAACTGGACGCCATTTTGGCAAAGAGATGTAGGAAACGTTGCCATGGCAGGAATTCTGCCAATTCCCTGCTAAGAGAGGCCTCTGTTCCCTTTTATTGGGCAGGCGGGAGGAAAAGAGGACAAGAGGCCTCTGATAGCAGGGAATTCTGCCTCAAAAATTCACGAGTTAATTATCACCAACAACACTAAAGAAGAAAACCTCCATCATCGCTGAAAATTAAACGCTGATCTTACCGTGATTCGTTGTATTCTCGTTCTACACTAACGTCTTGTCCCAGGGCCCTGACAGCACTAACGTCTGCGCCATCTGTGCTAGTCTTCTCGTTAAACCATTTACTGTAGTGAGACGGGTCTACATTGGCTGGTGGTACAGGCAGACTCACAGTACCCACACTAAGGGACGAGTGCTGTTGGAGGGCTGTTTCTTTGATCGCGTGATGTGTTAGTATTTCCACGAAACGGCGGTCCCAATGGTCAGTGACTTTCCCGCCATATACCCCCTTTGAATTTAAAGGAATAAAACTTAAAGTAATTCGATTTTGTAGCGAATTTTCAATTTTTATGCGTTGGTTACCGTAAGTAGCATAGGTAAAAAAGGAGAAAATCGCCGATAAATCGCGTCAAAGGTCGAACAAGCTCGAAACAATGCAAGGGATCCCCGCCTGTTCGACTTAGACGCGCAATTTGAAAAATTGCCCATTGAATGGGCCTAAAAATCTCCGTTTTTCCTCCAGAGAGGAAGTGTAGTCACTAAGCACCTGTAGTAATGATTTACGCCAAAAACAACGGGAAGTAAAGTAATCCCTGAAAGTCTCAGTATTTTCAGCAGTTGCTCTGTTTTACGAATTGATTCAAGACGCAAATGGATGCTCCCTAGAACGTATCTGGAGTAAGAAAGGGTGTTGGGGGAGAGGCAACAAACCACGCAAAAACGTAAAGAAGTCTTAGACATTTTCGAACAAAATTTACAAAAGTTCTTCCAACTTACCTTGGAAATCATTTCAGAGAGTGCTTCTAACTGTGTAGCACTCAGGCCATCTTGCCTCGTGGCCCACCCAATAACCATCTGAAATGCGGTTAACAAGTCACGCGTGGACAGAGGGTGGCGACCGCTAGATGTCCGCGTCCCCAGCTGATGGCGCATGAGCAGGACACTGTGGCTTACGTACAAGCCAAACAAAGTGGAACGAACTGCGAGGGACTGGTCACGAGCTTGTTCCCAGTACGCTCTTGGAACGGCCTGTTATAACCAGAAAATACAGCTGCTTAGTGTTGCCACTACACAAGACAAGAACATTTGAATATTTTTTCTACTGAGTCTGTTTAGGAAAGCTTACACTTCTATTTTGGCTCTTAAGAGGTTTTAAGGAAAAGTTGGTTAAAATTCGTCCCCCAGCCCCCAGTCCCATAATGCAATTCGGCACATAAACGACCACGTCACTCGTGCAACCTCAAACCAAATTGTCCCCACCGCTTTTCCTCCCATTTAAAGGAAGAAGCCCTGGGAACCAGGTTGAACCTCTTCTTTCGCTATCTACTGTGAGTTTGCTGCCCAGCCATTCGCGTGGTACAAAACCGCCACGCTGGAGAGCAAAATTCGCACTGGGACAAGACAAACAAAGGAAATTACCATTTAAAATTATGCTTGTCTTTTGTTTATCTTGTCCCAGTGCGACTTTTGCTCTCCAGCTCGGCGGTTTTGTACCACGTGAATGGCTAGCTGCAAAGCGCCTATTAGTGAAATGAAACTTATCATACCTCGAGTGTTGATGTTATAAGGGACTTCAAGTCCAGGTCTGTGGAGTCCAGGGCCTGATACACCGGTCCTTCTCTCTGCACCACGTTCCAAGCCAGCTGATGGGCAAAAAGAAGAAGCCCCACTGGCAAGTGATCTGCAGGCTCACAAAGAAGAAACACTCGCCACTGAGAAGGAGTTGATGAAGTTTCTACAAACGCCATAAGAGAAAATATCACCAAACTGTGTTACCGAATGTTCGTGTTAAGGGGCAGCATCTAGTAGAAATAGCCTGGTTATGGACATTCTGCATAACTCACTCCATGTTCTATTTCCGAATGGTACCAAATACGTAAATAATTAGTATAAATACGATCGTAGAGAGCCAAGCAGAACGACTAGTATATAATAAAGTGTATGGGGTAAAATGATGGCAATGGTTCCTCAAATTTAACGTTGTGAGAGACGTTCAAGAAAATCACAGTCATACCAGTTTTGTTGATCTCATTGCTTTAGACGATTTGTTCTTTGCGCCTACGATTTCAAATGTGGATGTGTCTAAAACACCAGCTATTCAAATGATAACGGAATGACTTTCATTCTGGATCGAGTTCATTCCATCTCCATATATTTCTCTGCATTTGGTTGCATGATACCAAAAGACCATTTCGTTCCCGTACAAGTCATTCCGGTTTTCATTCCTAATAAAGTCCTCGTTCTGGTACAAATTCTGGTATCATGTAAACTGAAAACGAACTTTGTTCTGGATTTTAAATCGCAAATCGTATAGTCTGGCACGAGTGGCGCATACGTATTTGACTGAAGCGAAAACCACGCGAGCGAGATCGCTTGAAAGCAATACGAACTTAACTCTGGAACGAAACTCATTTCAGAACGAAATTCATTCCGGTATCATACAAACAGACCCTAACTCTCTTTTACGAGTCCACAGCGTTCAACATTGGGCAAAAAAACTCCTACCTCCCCACCGAACCTTCAAGACCATCCTTTCCCCTCCCACATCAAAATGATACGCACCAGCTTGTAATTTAAGCCTTGATAACCGATTGTAGAGTTGCTCCAGCCATAGACGAGAAGCCAATTGAAGGTTTTCTATTACCAGCCAAGTGTCAGTCCACACAGCCGTTGCCAAGGCAACATCAATGACCTCTTCCTGTCCGTGTCCCACAGATATCTGTTGGCACTATACATTATGGGCCTGTAAAAGGCGAATTAACTAGGTTCAATTCTTAGTTTTGTACATTTGGTAACTTGTTTATGTCAGCAGTGCTGCAAGCGAGTTGGTTCGTTTAGTGTGTGATTAATTTTTTTGGGGGTCGACCCAAAAAAAATTTAAAAGGGTATGTATGGAGTTTTGTAAGCATAACTGGGCTACGATGTCAGAGACAATTTGCCCCAAAATGCTCATTTTTGGCTAGTAGGCCTCTTGGACATTGTTCTTTCAGAATATCCTGACAAATCCCATAATTTCAGAAATTTCATTTTTATGATGTCATCACTTTAGTACTCTATTGTAAACAACGTCATTAGCCATCTAAACAGGAATACTGTATTTCCTCAAATAATAGGCAGGGGCGATTATTACTTTTTTCTCACAAAAAGGGGCGATTATTTGAGGATGGCAATTATTGCAAATAATTGTTCAGTGGAGGTTGTGTCCTAAATATTTTTTCCAAATTTGGTTCCTTGATTAATTTTCAGCGTCAATATCCTAGGCGTCAGAGCTTGAATCGTCACTGATCATTCTGCTGGATCTGACTCCACTTCAAGTTGACAGGGAGGGTATAAGAGAAAGAGAAGATGGCGAGAGGGGTGAAGAGTGGGCAATTATTTGAGGGAGGCAATTAATCAAGGGACGGCTATTATTCGAGGAAATACCATAGGTTTGTTATCCTAAAGACAATTATGTGGTAATCAGTTGTCCACATTTCTTTCCCCATTCTTAAGAGCCAATGTCTGTAATTTTCGAGAATCGGTTGACAGTCGTGAATTTTTGAATTTCTTCTTATTTTGTCCAAATTATCTCTATAGTACACTAATTTCAAAAATCACCTTAAAACTTGTAACAGCTTTTTATTTTTTCAGGAATCAGGCAAAGTTTGAATAACTCTAAATCGGCGCTCTTTCGAGTATGAAATTAGCGAAAATTAAGCATTTTCTTCGCGCTCGTACATAAAAACGGGATAATATCTCAAGATGAAATCAAGTCACAAAACAGACATACATTTTTACTTTATAATTCAGCAATTAACTTTAAATAAACCGTTTAAATGAGACTGTACCGGCCGCGAGAAGAAACACGGTTTCAGCACTTTTCGAAAATGGCAAATTTGACCTAACTTCACCATCGTAGAAACCCAGTTGGTACATGGAATTTCAATATGAAACAAGAACTGTATTGAAGCATATCCGTTGCTGTTGTTTGTGTTAAAATATTTCTGGCGGCATTCCAAATGCGCACCGTCGAGAGACCAAAACCTGAAGGGTATTTTGACACCAGGAAAGCGCGTGTGCAACAAGCAAGTTTCGACGCTTGGAATATTAATCCTTTGCAAACATAAGTCACTTCGACATTTAAACCCTAGTCAGAGTTGTAACGGTTTCAGATAATATTTCGGCGTTTCTGTTCGGTTTAACATGATTCCTTTCAACTGATTTTTGCGATAAACCATAATGAAGAGACACGAATACGCAGTTCAACGCACAGTTAGTAGAGGGGATTATTGTCGAAATACTCGCTTGCTATAGTTTTAATCGTATTGAAACCTTAAAATCAGAAAAGTTATTTACTTACCTGAACTTAAATGCTAGACGGGGTCACAGTACCGCTAACTAAATTCTGCATCAAGGCAGAATCAAAGTTAAGTTTGTGTATGTTTTCAATCTGTCAACACGAGGGAAGATGACATTCTGGAAGTGCGTGACGCGTAACGCGCCGGAAAAGAAATTCCTGGTATAAGTGTTTTACGGTGCAAGTCTTTGTTGTATGTTCGTATAGCATTTCGCACATATTCAAACTTGGTTTGTGGCGCCTGTGGCCCCAGTAATGCTGAATGTATTGCGATCATAGAAAAGATGTCGTGAGTCACTTGGTATGCTCGGACTTGTTAGTCACGTCAGTATGTTAATGATAAAAGTAAGGTTTTCTGCATTTACGTTAGGCGACCTTTGTTTGATCCACAAAATTGGCGCATGAAAATAAGAGTTTTTCCTCACCACCGCTAAATGTTTGGTTCCGAGTGGCGGTGCAACAAATCACGTGGTACCGTTCTAGATCAGGCTACTGGCTGCTCATAGAGGGGTCCATTAAGGCACATTGATTGACGACTCTGCATGGCCTGAAGAAAATGATTTACGCAGACGTTTTCTGAGCGACGAAGGTGCAGCTTTTACTCTCCTTTTTCGTTTCGAAAATGGACGAGCACGCGAGAGAGATCCCCTTGCGCTAATGGTCAATAAATCCCCTGCGGTTTTTATTTTCATACGCGAAATCGACGATCTCCGAAAAGAAAATAGATCGACGATCTCGAAAGAAAAAGTAGAGGGTCTGTGAATAGGCTACGAAGGTGCTTGTTATTATTTTAGTGAACTTTACAAGAGGTCTCTGGCGACTATGCTAACGTCATGAAAAGTCTACTTAGCTTGTTTAAGTTTAGCCAGGGCAAGAGGAGGAGAAGAGTGGGATGGTACACATATAAAAATTCATGTCTTTATCACTCCATTTAGAGCTAGCAGACTTTGTTTGATCCACAAAATTGGCGCATGAAAATAAAAGTTTTTCCTCACCACCGCTAAATGTTTGGTTTCGAGTGGCGGAGCACAAATCACGTTGTACCGTTCCAGAACAGCCTATTGTCTGCTCATTTAAAAGGGGTCCGTAAGGGCACATTAATTGATGACTCTGCGCGGCCTGAAGAAAATGATATACGCAGACGTTTTCTGAGCGACGAAGGTGCAGCCTTTACACTTCTTTTTCTTTTCGAAAATGGCTATGTACTTCTCTCCTCGCTCCTCGCTGCTAGGCGGTCGTTTTTGCCTGAGGGATACCACCACGAAGGAGTTTTAGCAAACAGGTCTCTGCAGGTGTAGACCTAGCAAAAAGGGCATTCTCCACCTGAAATTTTAAATCGATATGAAAGGCTATTTTCAGCCTTTTGTCTCTTTTCCGCGCAACATATTTTGGTTAAAAGATGATAAGTAAAATGGCTGAGGCATTTTAAAGCATTTTTTCATTTAGGCGACGGATTTTGACGTTATGAAAAAGAACTTGTCAGTGAATTGGTTTATTTTCTAGCCTGCGAACAAGTGCCGGGGGGTGATGGCGGAGAGAGAGCCAGGTGACTGTTCCTTTTTTCAGGCAGGAGCTAGCATGTACGTGCATTCTGGTCTAACGCCATAATGTGTAGACTGGCCTTTAAGGGGCGGGGGATCAGATCGTCAACAGCAGGTTGACGTCTAGCCAGAAGATATCCTTGCTGCAGAGGAGCAAAGCAATACTACGTTCAGTTATTTAAACATGTTAAATACTTGTATTTCGCTCATCAAATGTGTCCATTGTCCATTGTCGATTTGTGGTTTTTCAGGAATGTTCTTTTGCGGAGCATTGGCCAATTTTTCTTAAAACAGTTTTACTCGTTTCCATTTCCCTGCTCTACCTTCATGTTGCACATGGCGTACGTGTGTACCTAAATCCCTCAATTCATACTGAGGTGATCGATAGAGAAGTCTATACGCCAAGCGGGGTTAAGATTATTTTATTAAAAGCAAAGGCTTAGGAGGCTAAGCGCAAATAAAAGAAAACTAGTGTGAAAAGTTTTGCAGACTCGGCTTACTCTATTTGTTTTCTTTCTCTGTCTGAGTTTCGGCTTGTACATCCTAAAATCAAGTTTAGTTCGACCTGTTTTGGGGAATATAAAATATAAAAATAATAAAAAAAACAGTGTCACTTGTCATTTTATTTTTTCTTGTACGCTCGTGCGATGATTTATCCTTCTCTGTACAGTTGCGTGACAAGACTCAAATCACACACGGGCTTTCATCACGCAATACATGGTTTAGTCCGTGGCTAAACGACGGAAGATTTCAGTAAACTGCGGCCACTTGCAGTTGAAACGACTGTGGTAAGTAAATTCTTATAGATCTCGTATCTCATTTAGAGCTAGCAAGCCGTTTCTAGCGGCTTTAGTTTAGCCGGTGCAGAAACTCGAGGTCAATATTTAGACTCAACACGAAATTAGCAGCGTTGTCTTTTTCAGCTACTTGCGTGCAATCAAATGCAGTGTTAATCTACTTAGTTCTTTTTTATAACCATCAAATTGAAAAGCGTTTTTCAAAATATTTTAAGAGCTTCCCGTAATGTGCCCCTTGTAAAAGAAGCTAAGTTTGCAAAAACGTTTGTGTACTGCTTACATTCGCGGCTAGTTTGTTGCAGCGTTCCAACGTGCGAAACTACCCTGCACGTTTCGGTGACTCAGCGACGCACTTTTGTAATGCCGCCAAAAATGTTTTAACACAAGAAACGGCAAAGGATGTGCTTTAAAATAGTGTTTGTTTCATGTTGAAATTCTATGTACCAATTCGGTTTTTTCGATGGTGAAGTTAGGTCAAATTTGCCATTTTTGAAAAGAGCCGAAATCGTGTTTCTTCTTGCGGGCGACTCGGTCACATTTAAACAGCTAATCTGAAGATAATTGCTGAATTATAAAGTACACGTCTGTGTTTGCTTTGTGACTTGATTTCATCGAGAGATATCATCCCGTTTTTACGTACGAGCGTGAAGAAAATGCTTAATTTTCGCTAATTTCATACTCGAAAGAGCGCCGATTTAGCGTTTTTCAAACTTTGCCCGATTCAGGAAAAAATAAAAAGCCGTTACAAGTTTTAATGTGATTTTTGAAATAAGTGCACTATAGAGATTATTTGGGCAAAATATGAAGAAATTCAAAAATTCACGACTGTCAACCGATTCTCGAAAATTACAGACATTGGCTCTTAAATTCCTTAGTGGGATAGGGCTTTGCATCAACCATTGTCTGGGGGATAGAGAAGTGATCGTCAGTACAGAAATATGTGTTGATACCCCCAGACCTGGCTACTTAAAGGTCCATGAACCGCAATAATGTTCCAAGCGCGGTTAGTTCAGTGGTTGAGTGGTCTTACCAGCATCCAAACTACAATCAATTGGACAAAATCTTGGGACAAATTTGCATTTGTTGGGCTTCCTTGAAATCACACATGCCAAACCCCTTCCCCCATCCCACAAATAAGGTTGGATGTAAGGTAGGGTGGAGGGAGACCTGCCAGACATTTTTGGATATGTTGCATTGTTTTTTGAGGGCACCAAGAAATTAAAGAAAATACTGCAACACTGTCCCAAGCACTTTTGTCCAGGATAGCTGGACCTATTTAGAGACCCCAGTTCAATCCCTGGCTGAACCACATACAGTCAAACCTCTATTAAGCGGCCACCCTGTATTAAGCGTTCACCTATCAATTTTCAAAAATCTGCTTCTCATATTTACGGTAAATTTGGCCTCTATTGAACGGTCACCTCTATTAAGTGGGCGTGGTCACTGTTTGGATTTCCCAAATGGCTAATTCACTGTAATAATTCACCTCTGTTAAACTGTCACCTTGTTACATAACAATTAATAATTGGCATATTTTTTAACACAAAGATAACCGAAGTAATTCCAGTTTCTTTCACAATTGATCAGACGCAACATAACATTGTAACCTCAGTGTTAGATACACGTCTCTCTCCATGTTGAATAAGGTTTTAAAATTGCTGATGTGCTTGATTGAAAACACGCTTGCCCTACAAACAACATTACTGTAAAATGAATTTGTTGTTTAGGCGTGAACTCCTCAGAACATCCAAACACTTTTATCACATTTCCTGTTACTGTTGTTGCATGAACAATAAATAATATTGTAAAGAGTGATGAATTTTGACCTCTATGTCAATTTCTGCCACATTATGGGCTTAATATTTTTAGAAAACTTCTATTAAGCGGTCAGCTGGCTAATTTCCAAGGGTGACCGCTTAATAGAGGTTTGACTGTACCCGCTCATTTCCTTTCATGCAGTTGTGTTAAATCATATTCGGTTCCAAATTAACTGTAACTGTATACACAGTATATATTACAAAACATGGTAACAAGCATGCTCACAAATATTTTGAGGCCTGTAAATCCTTACCATCAGATAATATCTTCATTTTAGAGGCACACATATCATCATATGCAGATCCTGCAGCACCCTGGGATGCCTGTGTTTCTTTGTACAGGCCACCTTTAAATATCACAAAATAAGAAAAAGAAATGTATATAACACCAAAAACCACTGTCAACAGCTAGGTAAACTATTGTTGCTCTTCACAAGGAAATTAAACTGACAATAGGACTATTATTCATCCACCTGGTCAGAACACTTGTTGTGCAACAAACTGTTCGGGCTATTTTTTGCTTAGAATACTTATTGTTATCAGATTTACAAATCAAAAACATTAGAAATTTCAGGGGCTATGAATGATTTTTCCAAAGCATAATGCACAGTTAAATTTTACTGGCAACCACCCCCTTTGCCCTCCCAAGGCAACCCCCAGGAAAAGTCAGGCCCTTAAGGCCCAGGGGTGGGCAGTTGTTTGAAGTGGTCTTGTACTGGGAAAGGAGGCAGGGAAACTGTCAAAATTAAAGGAACAGTATCCCGTTACTGCGCATGCACCAAACTTTGATTTTTGGACAGGATGTCGTGAAATCAAAAGATGCTAGGAGAGTAAGAGAACCTTGAAAAATCTGTTTGCATCGCGCTTGGCCTCGGGAGTTCAATGCTACGCTAAAACTTCTCAGGATAACAGATCAATGATATACTGTTCCCATTAAGTTTTGATTTGGGCGAAATCAGGATTTTTTGGCGTCACTTTTAGTGCCGTTGGCCGGAGGACCAAAAGATGGAAAGCGCTTTGATGCCAATTGAAGGCTTATTTCTTCTGCCAGCTTCCATACAAGCTCACTACAGATAATTCTGAAAGGAATAAGAAGAAATGAAACAGCAACAATAAAGACTGTAAGAAAGAAACCATTGAGACATTGATGTGGCTGAGGAGATCTTGTGCAATTAAGCTTCGTAAAGCAGAATCTTTTGTAACAACGCATTAGTAAACTTTTAAATGAACCTCCCTACAGCCGACAAAATCAAACAAAGAGGCGCTACATGTTTAGAAAAACTAGCGCCATGAAATCATGACTAACCTTTGCAATGATGCATGGCACTGAGATGTCTTTCAAATGTTTGAGGCTACAACATGAGCAAATCAGGCAAATATTACTGGACTGGGAACAATTGACCTCTGACACGAGTTTAACATTAGAAAAGCTGTTCTTAAAGCGAGCGGAACAAGATTTTTGGGTCGCAAGGCGGTCCTGCTAGCAATAAAATCACGATGAGTCTTCGTACTGCGAGCCAAATTTTAAATAAAACAAAAGACTTCTTCGAAAGTCTAAAATATTACTTGAGAATGTAAACAACAAATCACCATCGGCGGTGCGGTCCAGAAGGAAATCTTCTCTAGTCAATATGACAGTTCTATTGTCTTTTGGAGAAAAAACAAATGGCGTTCACGCATGCGCATAATCGGGACACTGTCCCTTTAACTTCTTGTTGTTCTTGTGAAGTAGGTTATTTCTTGGTTGAGATTATAGCAGAGGAACATGAGGAGAAGACTCCCAAGAAGCACTCCTTCAATAAAAGGTAAAAATGAAACCTACAAAAAAATTCAGTCATCAGCTCGTGCTGAGAATGGTACGCAAACAAGTTGGTCAAAAATCAAATTGACTATTACTAAATCTGGGTCTCCTGTGCAAATCAGAGTTTTGACTGACACTCAAAGACGGGGGTCTTTGGTTTCCAATTCTTTATTAAAGTTTTGGGATAACATAAACGTTTTTTAATAAATTACTTGTATCGGCTATTACGCCAATCACATAAACAGATCAAATTTACCTCGTCAACATTCATGCGATCAGTGTTTATCGTTATATACTTTACCTAGAAGAACCGGTTTCCACCGAATTTTTGCTCCAGTTCGACGAGCAACACCCTCTTTCAGCTTACATGTACTCGCCATAAAGGAGAATGGACAAACGACATCGTGGTAGAATACAACTTCTTTCATTCCAACAACCGCCCGAGAACTGTTCTATTCCGTCATAACAGACGATTCTGCGACTGTTTTTTGCTGTCCGAAGCTTCTCTCCGACACTCCGACAGCTCCAACTTTTACCCCATTACATTTGACTGCGGTCTGCTACCAAAACAGTTTACGCGTCATGTATATGAACATGAAGCCTGACGCACGCGAGATGAGGGAAATGTTTTTTCAGTACAGCTCCCTTTGTTGTGGAATATTGATGCCAGAGGGATAAGTATCTTGATACATGTGGTTTCGGCAACTTTATGGGAGGATAAGGTCACATCACTGTCATGACCAGAATCAATGCCTATATTCCCCGAAAGGGGCGAAATCACAAACTTGCTGGGCGGTACACCCGCGGGCCCGATCTTCATAAACGTTTCCGCGGATCAGTAGCAACAAATCAGACCACAGCAGATGTTAAAGAGCGCAACCAACCGATTACAAAAAGCTCCACAGGGGCTACATGGGATTATCAGTACTTCGCCTGCGAGTTGGTCAGTGTCTAACTTGAGCACGCCGGCATCCTGCGCGTTTCCCGCGTGTGTGGAACAAGGAATGGGATGCTTAAAAATTAATGATAAGCTATTGGTCCTTTTTCGCAGATCCCCAGTTTAAGGAGGAGATATGTGGCAGATCATGTCACCACTGCATAAAGAAGTTTTGTAGACCGCAAAACGCAAAACTGAACATCGGCGATCAAGATCCATTACACATAGCCACAGATGGCCAAGAAGATTCTCAGACAGAGTTTGACATTCCTAATTGGTTGAGCTTCGTTGTTCTGTTTTCCACGAGTTCATCGTTTTTCTTCTCACTGGTCTCCAACTCTAACTCCTACTTGACAAGCAACACCGGGTATGCGCACGGAGGTGATATGTAGTCACATCAAGTCGAAGCACTTTACTTGAAAGAACTTCTTAAAGGTGGAACAACCTATCTTTGGTTTGATGAATTAACATTGGGCTACCCTAACTTTCTTGCCTATGTCTCACTCCCGTGTCTGCTTAATGCCAGTCTCATGATCTTAGGAGAATCGTAAGTGAAACTCTGTTTGAATTTAATCCGTTATGTACTTAAGAAGCGGGTTGGTTAACAACAGGGGAAAAATCCTTGAAAAAGAAAAAAAAACAGGCGATAAATAAAAGAGCGATACATAGGGATAAAAAACGTTGGTTTCAATTCATTTACTGATCTTACAAGTTCCAAAGGGTGACAAGACAGTTTTATTGTAAAAAATATTCAAAGTCTTTCATTAATGTTTTTGTGCGCACGAGATTTCGTTACTTGGACATTCTCCCGTCGTCTGAGTAAAAACTGCTGGCAAAATGTATAAGGTCGCTTATTAATCTGTGAACGAAAGAAATCACTGAGGTTCATTATTTCCAGGAACGGCATAATTAAAACACACCTCTAGAACATCCTTTTATCCTCTGAAAATGATGAGGAATGTTTGAGGTCACTTGTTAAGAATCCTGATAGTCACATTTATTCATTTTGAAAAACACAGAGATGTTTTTCTTCAAATTTCACTTAGAAAATCTTCCAGTTGCGCCTAATTCCTTTAAAACAGTAATTACCACTTAATCTGAACACAATGCAAGCCTGCAATGTAATTTTCAGGGAGTTATAATAACTCCTTTAGTGGGGCTAATTTAACTCCTTACAGT
>NC_133210.1:13850023-13972523 GCF_958299795.1 Porites lutea
CCTAGGAAAGGTTGGCCACACCACAGGGGCCTGCTTCCCTTACTCTTTTCGAACAGTGACGTGGGCTCTTTTACGTCCTACAAGAACCAGGTAAGTGAAATTGCTGTGAGATAGGACCCATAGTTTATCGTCCTTATTGGAAAAGACTTGAAAGTCTAACCATTTGTAGATGTCATTACAAAGACAGCACTTTCTTCCCAGTTATTTAACGACGCCGATTGTTGGTCCCGCCGGGGTTTGAGCCCGTGACCTACCAGTCAGCAGACCAGCACTCTCTCAACTGAGCTAACCAGGCGGTGTTGCATCTGGAAGTTAGAGTTCAAGCCTTGTTGTGCACTGTTCCCTTAGAAAAGAAACTTTGCTTCACTGTCTCTCTTTACCTGCAGGTGTATGAATGGGTGTTGGCGATTCACTGTAACCTGTGATGGACTGTCATCCCATCCAGCCAGAAATAAAAATATTCCCTTCATGTTATGAAAGCCATGATGGGTCTCTAAGCTTGTCTGCAGACTTTACCTTACCAGCCAGTCTGTTGAATGACTTTTTCAGTGGCATTAAGTTAAATCTTCACAGGATTCTCTATCTATGACGGGCACACCCACATCGATTTAATAAGTCTGTACCATTCCTGTCTGCATGTTAGCCATGACAGATGGAAGATGTAAGACAGGTGTCGCTTTCTAGTTGGTCAATGAATGTTGTTGGTGGCTGCTTCCTTGAGTGGCGGCTTTGTTTTGGTACTTAAAGAAGTACTGTTTGGGAAACAGTGTCGTTCTTGCTTCTCCAACAGTGGCCGCTAAACTGCAACTGACATATCTGGAGACTTGCTGAAATTGGGGGCAGGTCCCCGTTGAGCTCCTTGTTAGATATGTGATCTTTCCAGATAACGTTTAGCTTACATTTTACAGGGTAAAAGGTAAATTTATGGTAATTTCTGTGAATTGAAGGGAGTGTCCAGCGCTGAGGTGGACATTAATGATAGGCTCTTTTGGTGCAATGACATAATTTGAAAGAATATGGAGAAAGTGTCCAGGGGCGTGGCCAGCTTTCCGACTAGTTGTAGGCGTGGCTGACTTTCATTTCCACATATCCGGAAAACTGCACGCATGACTAATATGCACTGACCTCACCAACATTTTGAGCTCTTAAATTTGCAGGCCCGGGCCTAGAAATTTGCATCACCTTTTCAACTTCAACTTCAGCTTTATTTAAATTTGAAAATATAGCAAAAGATACATTGGGACTGGCCTGCAGTTAGCGAGGCTATTCGAGGCAGGCCAGGCTACATAATTTACAACAAACTAGACAAATACAAAGAAATTAGGCGTTATATAAGTATATACATTTTACATTAAATAGATACGTTCTACTTAAATGCAAGGACAATAATTAAAGTGAAATGTTAAAAATAAAATAAAATGAAAATAAAGGACAAGAGAATTACTTTTTCAGTTTCACGATGATCGTATCCACATTAATATAGGAGTCTTCAGTTTCAAGGAAATCGAGTAGCATTTCTTTTAGTGAACTTTTAAAAGCTGTTTTCGGTCTTTCTTTAAGAATTTGAGGTATCCCATTCCAAATTTTGACCCCAACACGCGAAAAAGCATTTCGTTTGACATTGAGTCGAGATTCCTTAGTATAAAAATGTTCAGAGGTTGAGGCACGTGTGTTGTAAGTATGAACACTAGAAATTCGAGTGTTTTTATTTACATCATACATAAGACTACAAACGGATTCATAATATAGAGACTGTAAAGGTAGAATTTTTGCATTGACAAAAAAAGGTATTGCGTGGTCGTTTGTTTCAGCAAAATATATTAAACGCAGTGCGCGTTTTTGAAGGACAAGAATTTGGTCAAGGAAGTTTTACACGCGTTGCCCCAAGAGATAAGACCATAAGTTAGATAAGGTGTAATAAGTGACTGATAAATATCTAAGAGGGTGCAAGTGGGAACAATATGTCTTAATCTCGCAATTAGCCCAATTGTTTTACTTATTTTATTTGCAACAGAGTGAATATGGGTCTTCCAAGATAGATTTTCATCAACTAACAGTCCAAGATATTTAATAAAGTTTTTGCGTTCAAGGGTAACCTTTTTATTGCTTTCATTGTCAAAAATATTGACCTGGGGATCATAGTTGAGTTTTTTTTGGTATGGACGAAAAATTACATAGTTTGACTTTTTAATATTCAGGGAAAGTTTGTTTGAAGTCAGCCAGTTATACAAGTTGTGTAATTCTGCATTTACTGTTAGTTCCAGTGTCTTTAAATCTTTATGAGCATAAAGAGCATTAGTGTCATCAGCAAAAAGGAAAAATTGGAGTTTGCTCGAACAATGAACTTTATATAAAGCAAGAAGAGAAGTGGACCTAGGACAGAACCTTGGGGTACGCCGCAATTGATATTTAGTTTACTAGATATATGAGAGCCGATTTCAGTGCTTTGTGTGCGATTTGATAAATAAGAGGAATACCATTGATTGACAATTCCACGGAAGTCATAATAATTTAGTTTATCAAGTAAAATAGTATGATTCACAGTGTCAAAGGCTTTTTTTAAGTCAATAAAAACACCACATGAAAAGAGTTTTTTGTCCATATTGGTTTGTATAGTTTCTACCATATCAAGGATAGCATGTTGGGTTGAGTGAGCTTGACGAAAACCATATTGAGACGAATATAATAGGCTGTGCTTTTCAATAAAGTCTCTCATTCTGTCGTACATAATTTTTTCGAAGATTCTATTGAAATTTGATAATAATGAAATTGGCTTATAATTAGAAGTGTCGGTCTCGTCGTCAGCTTTAAAGAAAGGTATAATTTTAGATATTTTAAGTTTTTGGGGGTAAGCCCCAAGAGAGACAGATGTATTGAGAATTTCTGAAAGAACTGGAGATATGACTTCGCTTGAGTATTTAAGAAGTTGAGTAGGACAGGAGTATAAGCCATGCGATTTGCTGTTTGGTATAGATAAAATTTGAAATTGAATTTCGGATGGAGTTACAGGTCTGAAGAAAAACGAAACTTCTGGCGAACTGGAGTTTCTTAGGTAGTCTATGAAGGGACGCTCTGCCGGTGGTAGTTTGCTTGCTAAGATGTTGCCAACATTTGAAAAATGTTTATTTAAGATATTAGGTATACGCGAGGAATCATTAGTAAGGTTATTGTTGTTATCTGGGTCATTTAATTTACTAACAGATTTACACTTTCTTTTGCAGCGATTTAATAATTCATTTATGCCTTGCCATGTTTTTTTCATATTACTTAAATTGTTATTAAAAAAGGCGCAGTAATAGTGTTTCTTACTCAGACGTATAAGACTGCAAATTTTATTTCGATAATATTTATACTTTTCCTGATCGCCAATTTGGTACAGTCTGTTTTTTTCTTTGATTGACATTCTTATACCTTTTGTAATCCAAGGCTTAGAAAATTGTTTAATCCTACGTCGAGAAAGGGTTTTAATCGGTGCATGTTTATTTATAATTTTATTAAAATTTCTATAGAAAGTTGAAAATAGCTCGTCTACATTATTTGCGTGCGTTTTAATGATGCAACTCCAGTCGATCGTAGCAAGGTCGCTGTTAAGATTATCGGGATTGAAATGCGAAAGATCGCGCTTTTTAATTTGCTTCCGTTTAATCTTATCTCTTGTTGATGTCAAAATACAAAACTGCGAAAAATGATCGCTGACATCAGTAATGAGATTACCGCTGATTAGCGCCTGCTCAGGATTGTTCTCAAAAATGTTATCGATTAAGCTTGCAGAATTTTTGTGAATTTTTGTTGGTTTGTCAATAGTTGGAAGGAGATAACAACTTTGAAGAGCCAGTAAGAAGTCGCGACTGTAATTACAGGTTTCGATTTTTTGAAGACAAATTAAAATCACCTAAGAGACATAAGTTCTTCCCTGTCGAAGTAAATTTGTCGATAGTCTGTTCCAAGTATTTAAGAAAGCTCTCTGGAGAATTATGTTGACGGTATTAGACTCCACAGATTACGTTTTTCTTCTTAACAAAAGAAATTTCTATCCACAATGCCTGAAAAGATTCGGTGGAAGTTTTTTCTAAAACTGAATAACTAAGTGTTTCATCGACAAAGAGGCCTACACCACCACATGCTAGAAGCGTTGGGACGTGTTCAAAAACGTAACCGGGTATGTTTGAAAGGCCTGTATTCTCATTAGAATTGGTGATTTTAGTTTCCGTGACACCAATTATATTGAAGTGAATACCTATTTCTTGTAAATAATGAGTCACTAGATTTTCGAGGTTACGATTAAGGCTTCTAATATTATTGTGAAAAATTGAGAGACTAGATTCAATTTGATCCTGCGTAAGATTATTAGTAAACTGCTCAAGACTGTGTGGAGAAAAATATCGGCTTCTAATACATTGGATCATTAAAGCATCGTTATCAGTTTGGTTGGTATCAAAGGCCATATTCAAATTAAACAAATCCAGATCATATAAACTATGGAGATTATCTAGATCTCGTTTAGTCGGGAGCTCTCTATTAACTGAATTATTAAATTGGCCATGGGCAAGGGCTAAGTTACCTCTGAAATTAAAGTACGGTAAATCTTTTAACAGAGATTTATTTAACTTCTGTTGTTGCTTAGTACTGGTCTTTGTAGGCATTTCAATAGTCAAACTTGATTACTTCGTAATGACAGAATATAAAAAGTACTTGAGTACTTAGCTCTGTAGGTGATCGTTCACTCCAGCTTCTGAGGCCGTGCTAAATTTCTTGTTAAGCTCAGAAAGGTCGGCGAATTTGTAAATTGTGGATTCTTCAGACTTGCGAAGATACACAAAGCCATTTTTCGCCCAACAAAATTTGTACTTTTTAGCCTCTTTGACTTTCTTTGCTTCAAGATATAAGGCTTGTAACCGTGGCGTTAAGTGATCATAGATATTAAGGTACTTGACATTGATATCAGCTGCAAATCCAAGTTCTTCGGCCTTGAGGCCACCAACTTTCTTCCTGGCCGCCATTACTTGGTCTTTAGCTAGCCTTCGTACAAACTTACAAACGATTTCATTGGGTCGATTTGACGGCTTCATAGACGGCACTCGGTGGGCCGTATCAATATCCTGGATCGACACTCCCTTTACTCCCAAGGCTGAAAATAACTGTAGGCATAGATTTGCAGTTTGCTCAGGGTGTTCACGTTCAGCAACCATCGGCATTCCGACTATCTTGATGTTGAATTGGTAGCTGTACAGTTCAAAAGCATCTAGCGATTTCTGGATGCGGTCGCAGGTCTCAGATATCTTATCGAGTCTTGCCCTAATTTCTTCAAGCTCTTTACCGGCACTTACTTTGAAAGCAAATAAATCATCATACTGGTCCGAAACAAACTCCACTGATTTGGTTTTGTCTGGTGACAACACTTCGACGCCATTACCGACATTTAGATTGCATTCTTCAGTTCGTTCACTTAACTCTTTAGTAGTGTTGTAGTGTGTTCAAAGCTGGCGTTCATTGAGAGGAAAAGTCGTATTTTTTGCACTGTCATTATTTGTGGAAAGAGACACGGACCAGTGACCTAACGAGAAGTTGAAACAAAGTTAGTACATTTGTAAGCTTGTGCCGAGCTAATGGTAACAGTTGTATTTGAAGTGATATTCTCTTCACAATACGGTGTGTTTTTAACTCATTTAACTCTGATGGCTGAGTAGTAACTCAGTGTAGCACATGATTTCTTTTTACGCTTTTACACTGAATACGGCTTGACGAGAAAAGATCATAAAAAAGAGAAAATCTAAAAATCCATAATTTTTTTTTAGATCTTTGAAGAATAAATAGTACCACGCGAAAATACCGGAAATGAAGTTTCATTTGTATGGTGACACTGGCTTTGATTTCGCACAACCTACAGTTTCACTGAGGTAAATATGACCTCTGTTGAAAATGTTTGACTTTTGATCATATTTTGTATATCAGACGGATAATGCGTCCTCTAGTATTTAGTGGAATTCGCCCCCCTTAAGTTATGCACTTTTTTCTGTCTCGATACCCCTTAAAGGCAAATTTGAAAATAATCCAATTTCATTGAAGTGCATGAGTGGTACGTGTATTTTTGGGGGCTTCGGCTGATGTTTAATGCACACTAGATAGTACATACCTTATTATAGGAAATTACCGTTCCATGAAATTAAGGTATTGGAAATTAACGCGACTTAAATTAACGCGAATTTAATGGCAAACGACTTTCGAATAAAGGAAATTAACGCGAAAGAGGAGGTAGAGTTTCATAATAAAGGAAATTAACGCGATTAAGACACAGTTGGTGGTGACAACTGGAACAAATTTATTTCAACACTGGATGCAAAAAAATTCAAAACTGAACAAAACTGAACTGACATTACTTCTGACAGCGACAACGATGAAGATGAACGCGAAATATTGTAAACCTTCGCCTTAGCTTTTGTGAAAGATGAAAAATAAAGGGCAAATGGAAAGAAAGAAAGCTTGTATTTAATTGTTTTTAGGTGTCAAGAATGTCTGGACAGGTTCCAAAATTGGGGTTAAAATACTGGAAATTAAGAGCGCGGAAATTTACGCTGCAGTTAATTAACATCGCGGAAATTAACGCGACTTGAATTAACGCGAATTTTAACGATTCGCGTAAATTTCATGTAGCGTTAATTTCCTATAGTAAGGTTTATACTTAAACAGTGGATGGTGTTTTTCGCGCTCTCTGATTGGCTAGTCTACCTGCAGATATCCAGAATTAGTAAAATCTAACTAGTGATCTATTATCAATGCTGCGTTCTGATTGGTTGAGCTACTACTAGGCTATATGTTATAGCCCACTAGTAGCGAAAAGCGCCGCCTTTGAAAACCAAAATAATAGCGGCTGGATCGCTTTTGCTAGCTTAAGTTGTTTTGTCTCGATATTTTTGACCAGCTAGTTGGATTTTACCAAAAGAATTATTCCTCTCATGGGCTCTGAGTCAATAGCTCAGGAGGCCGAAGGCCCATTTGGGCTCGAGGAATAATTGTTAGCTATTCACTGACTCACCTCCAGCAAGTTACGAGCAAAATGGCTTCCCGGTTTGCTGCCGTAGCAAACAAAGAAATTTCACAAAAATAAGATTGGCAGAAAATGGATCAGAATGAAGTAGCTATGAAATTATAATATCAGAGCTTAGTGCTTTCCGTGAAATACACGAATGATACATGTATGGACAGTT
Organism: Porites lutea; assembly: GCF_958299795.1. Taxonomy (NCBI): domain Eukaryota; kingdom Metazoa; phylum Cnidaria; class Anthozoa; order Scleractinia; family Poritidae; genus Porites; species Porites lutea. Next base: position 13,857,229 of record NC_133210.1, read on the forward strand.
ATAAATTGCTTACAGACTTGAATGTATACTCATCTATGAAATGTGTATAACTATAATATCCGTAATATAACCTTTTAAAGGGTTTTTAAAAGACCCACCTAAACCAAGCTGAAGTCTATTAATGAACTGTATCAATGTTAAATCGAAGCAAATAAGTTATGTTCGACTATGGGTCAATATGGACATGTAGATTTTTCTATTTATTTTATCTAAACCAAAAAGCGTTTTTGAAAATTAATGTCGGTTCGACAGTAGCTTTGAATGCTTGTAACAGTTGTAACGATATATTTTCGAATCAATTTAGGTTTCTGGGAAAGTGCCCCTCCCCCTCCCCCCACGCTAACATTAACACTCACGTCTCACTTAGGGCAAAATGATCGCTTAGCGGGAAGGGGGGGGGGGGGGGGTAGCTGGGCAGTTTCCCAGAAACCTAACTTAATCCATTCCTTATTTCCCCGTTGTCATGGTTTGCAGCAGGGTCGCTTTGGCATCCTTTTGATAGATTCAAATAGTTGTCGTAGTAAACCGAGGTAATCTTTACGTTGATATAAAGTTGCAAAATTGGTCGTTTAAGTGGATGCTCATATATAGTCATTCCCCGCGATCAGTCTAGATATATTACGTTGGACATGAGCTAGTTTTTCGGAAAGATGCGTGGTGAGGATTCCAAACAGCGCAAGCGTACTCATACTATTTATTATGGACGCACCATTATCCGCTACAAAGAGTTTTTTTTATAGGACATTTATCAAACGTGCGCATATAAGTATGCCCAATAGTTGATCTGTTTCATCTGGCGAAGGTTGATAAGGCATGGATCTCCATGAGAGATCATCAGATCGGAGAACCCTAATGGGAACTCCAAGATTATTGTGTTTGGACAGTAATGTTCAAAGAGCTTGGTGTAGACACCTGTATACACTGTATACACATCCATCAAACTTTGACGGCGTTTAAAGTTCTTAACAACCAGGTACGTGCCATATTAGTGACATGTAGTCTCCCGGATTCGTTTGACTGAGGCTTTCTTGAACAGCATTAGATATTGTGGGGGAGAACTACGATTCTGCAAGAGCATCGTAAGTAACCCTAAGTAAGAATTTCAGTTGGACTTGATAGACGGTGAATGTCATTAAAATACAAGATATATAAAAGCCTGCTTCCCTGTCAGGGCATGAAGCTCTGATGCCCTACAGTCAAATGGACGTAGACATCCTTTAATTACACAATGTTGAAAGCGACCAAAGCCTAGACAATTAGTCAACCACGAGGGAAGAGAGCCGGTTATAACAACTCTTTCTTACTCTAAAATAAACTGAACAAGAAGACGCTCTTGAAGCGTACACTTCGGCGTCGAGGAAAGACGGTCCTGGATTCCTTTCGATATCATAACAAAGCTTCAATTTGTTACAAATGACCTTGTGGCTTAAACTTATATAGTCACTTTTTGAAAAATTACGTGTACACAGGCGTAAATACCTCTTATTAAAAATCTTATTTCCATATTTCATTGCAATTCTCTTCTTTCGTACTTAGACAACAAATACACATTTCCTCGTTTAGCAACCCGTTTGTTACTCCCCTTTGAAACAAACTCATATTCTTTCCTATTTGCACATTTTATATAACAATAAATTTTAGACGACACTGGGGTATTTTGACAGATACCCTTTCATACAAATGCCCTTCCTTCTCTTTTTTTGTGTAAGAGACGTCTTAACTTCTTCACTGGAAGTCTGCTTGGTACATGTCCGCGTCGCTGTAAGTGAATTCGATTATCATTTCCGTCATAAATAAATTGCGCATAACGAGATCTCAGTTCAACTTCCTTTATTTCTTCTACAACAACAGTTTCCTTATGTACAGTTAACTCCACACGTTCTCCAGCAATGTAACTAACATCAGAACACTCCTTTACAAAACTTGCTGATAATGCACAATCTCCACACTGATGATAATTCATGTACAACACCGCAAAATAAATTATTACATGAAAAACAGTGACACGCAATACAAAAGTAAGCGTCAAAACACCTACTTTTGCAAACAAAACCAAAAGAAGAGCAAGGATAATGATTCCTATCACAACCTTTAGGAAACGACGATAACTGTGTTCTTCTTCCTCTTGTTGACAATCTATCGGTTGGTCTACACACAACACAAACGACTGCACCTCTTTCTCTTTCGAATTACTCTTGCTGCAATCTTCTTCAATTGTCCAAATCCCTTCACTCTTAAGCGTTATACACATTCCTTTAGCAAAACGTTTCTCCATGTAACTTGTGTAATCTTCACTTTGTACAAACTGATGTCGTCTATTTAAGCATAATGTCTTTGACTGTGTCAATAGTTTCCTTTCATCAACTTTAAGTTCGCGGACCAGCTCATTCATCCAAACCCCAAAAAAATTGAACGCGAACTAATGCCGAAGTAACTTCGAGACATTCGGATGTCCCAAAGTTGCAACTTTGGAACATTCCTGAGCTGCATGAATCCTTAACTTCGCGCTCCGCCGAACTAATTATCGCCGGACGCTTTGTCGAAGTACTAAGAAGATCTACACCAGAGGTTTGTCTCTTGTGCATGTCAAGAGCTTTTATCTCGCAGGTCGGAAATTGATTGTAGACGAACCTTTCAAGGGACTTTTTTTTTACTAAAGGCTTGATGGACACTTGCTCCTTTTTCGCTTTTTCGAAACTTCATGTGAGCAGAGATTAAAGTGAATAGTCATTTTGCCCGAAGATGTTTTAAATACTGCTGGAGCCATTTCGCGAAGAAATGCATGGGCTAACATGCCATGGCATCGGCTTTCCCTGTCAAGGGATGTTTAAACCACTAAGCAAGTTCTCCACATCTTTAGAACAAAACAAAACAAGAGTGATTTGATTTGCAGAACGGGTTAGAGGCCTGATAAAGTTATGAAGCTGATGTTGGGAACTGTCGACGCCATTATGCAGTTACCTTTTCGGCGACACTGTTACGCGGGTAATCTTTTGGAGGAGAGGTAGCCTGCAAACCAAACTGAACGCAAAGTTGTCGGAACAGCAACAAGAAGATTTATTCCAAAAATGAACGTAGTTTCCACGAAGTGAAACTCCACAACAGCACGTAACTCGTTAAACTTACTCGGCCTCCGCCAACTGCACTTAACTTGATAAACTTACACAGCCTCCGCCAACTTAACCAAATACTGCTTCCGTCACACTTGACTGAACACGACTAACGCCAAACTCTCTTCGCCTGTGAAAACTAGTTAAAACTTAACTCGGACTCGCCTACTTATATACTTTCACAATAACGTTCTAGAACGTTCCAAATAGTCTAATTATAGAAAGATTACAAAGTATACCTCTTGAGAAACGCTTACGCAAGATCCTAAAATAAACAAACTATGAACTCTCGCGAAGCTTCCAGAAAGTCACGCTCGTCACGCAATACAATATTTCATAACAGACACCATTTAGCCACCTTTAGTTTCGTGTGGTGACAATCTTGACTATTAATTGCCGGTGTCAGTGTTTTACTGACTGAACGTGTTTTATCCAGTAACTTTCCGTGAGCTCGTATTTGCTTTGTTTCTAATCAACTTAAACTTGCCAGTTTATAGTGGTGGGTGGTTGTTTATGGGTAAATTTGAAATTAATCAAATTTCCACTAAGGGACTGGTCAAAAAGTATAGGGGGGGGGTGGGCCGGAGCATTTGGAAATGTGGTTGAAAAAAAGCACATGACCCACCCCCTCCCTTCGGCACAAAAATGACTGACCCACCCCTAAAGCAAGGTTGGAAATTGCATGACCCACCCCCTAGTTAAAACATGGATGTTTGGTTTCCTCTAAGGCCATCCCCTTTTTTCTCTTCGTTTACCGTCGAATGCGTTTCCTGATATTGGGTCAGTCGGTCGGATTGAAAAAAAAAAACTTTAAAAAAAATCACAAGAAGTCTCGGAATAGTGGGCCCTGGTACCCCAGGACGACGTTAAAAGTTAACATTCACATATTTGGATTAACAAAATGTAAAATATACTGTGAAAAATGTTCATGTTTTTGTTCTTGTTTTTCTCTGTGCTGTTACTATGCTCATTTTTCAGATTAAAAGAATTATTCCAAGTGAAAAATGGTGTAACTTTGTCGTAACTTTTTTTTTAAAAATGCCAAAAATTTGGGTCGGTCGGACGACCGTAAACGGAGAAAAAAAAGAGGACAGCCTAACCTTGTTCTGTGCTTGACAAAATTTGTTGATACACTGCTACAACCAATATCAAAATCGCAGAAATCATACCTTTCACTGAAAAGACAAATGTGAAAAACCGAATATTTCTTGTTTCGATGGACGTTATGAGTCTTGACACAAATATACAGCAAAACGAGGGTATATTGAAATTGTCTGTCACAACGCATATGAAAATTTCTACAAAGACAACCCATTCCTACACATTCTTGCCGGAAATTCTTAGATTAATCCTCAAAGAAAATTTCTTCCACTTCAATGGAAAGCACTACCTACAAAACCATGGAACTGTAATGGGCACAAAGACAGCAGTTTTGATTCCTTTGCCAATATTTTCATGACATATATTGAAATAACAACTCTAAGCAAAACTGTCTTTAGAACAACAGTTTGGGAATGCTACATACACGATGTCTTTTCCCTATGGGACATGAGTAAACCAGACATCGAAGCCTTCATTGAAAAAGCAAACTTACATCACCCAACTATTAAATTCATGGCCGAAACATTTGACACTGAGATGCAGCGTTTTTAGACACGGTTGTATACAAAGGCACAATATTCAAGAAAAATCTATCCTCGATGCAAAGACACATTTTAAACAAACGGAAACCTTCTTGCACACACATTTCACCTCGTGTCACCGTCCAAGTGTTAAAAAAGGATTTGTCAAAGGAGAAGCCTTGAGAATCCTACGAAAAAACTCCTCAGAAACAACCTTTGAGGAAAATAATTCAAAAAACGCTTGATGGACGGAGGCTACCCACAAACTTTGATAGAAGACCTACTATCAGAAATAAAATTCACAAAAACGAGTCTAAACTCCTAAAACAAAACCTACAAGGAGGAAAAAGATTTATTGCCATTTGTGACACAATACCAACCCTCAGTGTCTACTATAAAGGAAGCTTGAATAATAAAAATGGAATCTTATACAAAGCCAACCATAACTTTAATAAATTTTTAAAGAACCGCCAATCATTTCCTTACAAAAAAGGAAAATCATTAAAGGACATGCTCGTTAGAGACCCCCCCCCCCCCCTCACCCCCCCCCAAAAAAAAGGTTAACAAAGGGTTCACGGGATGTGCGGTCTGTCACCCATTGTATTTTCTCGCACAACAGGTTTGTGAGTATTTTAGCAATAATTCCAGCTAGCTGTGTTTTATATAACAAGTGTGGTCAACTGTCTCGTTAGTTCAGTTAGTGCTTATTTATGTAATAAAATAGTGTGACCCACCCCCTAAGGGTAGCTGCAAATTGCACGACCCACCCCTTGCACAAGGCTCAAAACCTCATGACCCACCCCCTCTCTGCTCCGGCCCACCCCCCCTATACTTTTTGACCAGTCCCTAAACTGTCAAGGCGTTAGAGTGAATTCGTATGGCTATTCGTTGGCTAAAACTTTCAGTTGTGAATATCTATTAATAAAGTTGTTCTTTAGTTTGTCTTGCACTCGAGAACTTTGAATTTATGCTAAGTCATTTGTTTAAATGGGACATTTGTTTCGTTCAAGCAGTAAGTGGTACGTTGGTTACTTGGTGTTGCGCTTTGATGATAGGCCTCCTTCTGCCATTTGGAAACAAATCTTGTTTCTTGATGTTTTGTATAAATGTAGTAAGTTGTTATACAGAATTAACTAGGAAAGGAATGCTGCTGACTGTCGTAAATGGAAAAAAGGGGGGGAAATTCCAATTTCCTAACCGGAATTCAACCTGTAACCTTCTCGGATTTTGACTTAGTGGTCTGAGAACACGAAATAAGGAAGGTCACTGTTTTGATTTCCGCTCCTAACTCGGAATTTCCTTCTTTTCTTTTAAGATCTTGACATTGGCTGCTCTTTTCTTGGTTTATTGAGCCTAAAAATAACTAATTAATAATAAACAATATATTCGCATGAGGACGAGGGTAAAAAGAGTCTTAGGTCCAGGGTCGCATCCCTGAAGACCAAACACGTCCCGTACCATTAAAACTGTTTAACAGCTAATGGTTTCCTCCTTTCTTGTCGTTAACCATTATTTTCTTAGCTTGTAAACTTCAACTACGTAGACTCTTGGTTGCCTTTTCGGGTGATCCAAACCGCCTGAATCCACCATGGCGTCCAATAAATTCGCAGTCAGACAAGTGCAGAGAAATTTGTTAAGATCATGGAATTCGTGATTGAGGAATGTTCTAGAGTCTTACAAAGTATTTTTTGGTGAGTAGGGGGTTCTTAACTACCATGTACTTACAATTTAGAATGTACAAAAAAGGACATTGAATTTCGCGTTCTAGTTTGACGATGAATTTTCCGTGTTGGTAATAAATGCGAACGTTAATTTTGCGTCTAATCTGTACGTCTCTTTAGGACTTAGTAGTCAAGCTAATAAACGCCAAGGTGATTGTTTAAAAACGATATAATGCTTTGTTTTAAAAAAGTTAAGCTTAGCTTGAAATGACTTGAAATAGCGCTTTTAAAATGGTTTCTGAAGTCTACAGAAACTGCATGGGCCTCCATCTTTGACCATCTTTACTTTCTCAACAATTGATATGGGCAGATAAGTGGTACTTCAGTTAAAAGAACAAAGGTTCATTTTCAATGTGCATCTCTCAACTAAAACTTTGAGCTAATGCGTGTGAAAGAATTTAATGCCGGACCCAGGAAGCACTTCCATCGTAAAACTAACAAAGCAAATCTAGGAGAAACTCAAATCAAAGCCCTTTTCTCGTGTCGTGAGAAACCCGCTTGATTTTTTTATTTGATTTTTCACTTGAATTTTAGCACAATGTCCACGCGAAGCAGTGTATGAATACGTGCGTGTAAGGTCAAGAGCGGCTCAAAATTTATATAACAGCAAATTTTAGGAGCTTTCAACATAAACTGAAAAAAAAAAACTTAGAAACTAGATAATGAATGCTATGAAATGATGATATCAATAGCTATGTTTTCTGTGAAATACACGAGTACATACACGAGTTTCCATTTATCTTGAAGGTTTAAAGCAGAGTCACTTTTGACAAATTTAAACATTTGTAGTAAACCGAGGTAATCTTTACAGAGATAGAAAGGTTTGAGCCGATCCTCAAATGGAGTGTCATTCCCCGAAATCAGTGTAGATGTATTACTTTGGACATGATCAAGGTTGTTGGAAAGATGCTTAGTGCGGATTCCATACAGGACAAATAAGCGTACTCTTGTAATTTATTATGCACGCACCAGAAATTTCTACTCGTGTACCCAAAGCTTTTCTAAAACACTTACCAAGCGTAACGTGTGCGAAGTCATGCCCATTAATTGACCTGTCTCACCTGGCGACGATTGATAAAGCACGGGATTTCCGTGGAAGATCATTAGAGAGGAGAACTCCAAGATGTTTGTGCGGCGTGAGCACTCTCATATACCATACCGACCTGACTAGTATTTGTTCTTAACCACAATGTGCAACACCATCATAATCTTCGATTCGTTGGAGACTTTGTTGAACAGTGTTTCAGGTATTGTAAAGGGAGAAACAGGATTGATTACTTCTACTATTGTAAGCAAAAATTTTAGTAGGACTTGATAGATGGTGAATGTCATTAACATACAAGATAAGTAAAACTTGCCTAGTATGCTTCCTTGTTAAACTCCAGACAAGACTGGTGCCCTGCAGTCAGATAGACATTCTTCGATTACAAGACGTTGAGAATGAGCAGTGCCGAGGTAATAAGCCAACCCACTCGAAGACGGAAAACCGGTTATACCAACTCTTTCTTACTTTAGAATCTCTGTCGAAGACGTCGAAGTACGTTGAAGAAATACACATCTCCCCTTATCTCACAGTTGGCCGTGAATGGATGGACTAGTTGCGATGTGCAGGAGTAGCGAGGATGCCAAGTGACTGTTAAGAAGATCATTGATGGATTCGGTACACGGAGAAATTGATTGTAGACCAACCTTTCAAGGGATTTTGCCATAAGACTTGTCAGCAGACGTGTCAGAGAGATGAGGCGATGGATAGACTATCCATCGATTCCTTGTTGCCTTCCTCGAAAACACTGAGAAATGCGGAACCTGTGTGTGAGCAGATTGAAGTGAATAATTATTTTGCCAGAGATGTTAATATTGCTGAAGCTGCTCCGCGAAGATGGGGCTGATATACCATCGGTACCATGGGTTTTCTCAGTCAAGAGATGTTTAAACTACCACTCAATTTCACCACATCTTTAGATCAAAGCAGGACGTGAGGTGACTTGATCTGCTCAAGGTTGGAGGCCGTTGCTTTGTGAAACGAATGTGTGAACTTACTGAATAGCTCAGTCGAAGCCATTAGTTACCTTTTCGGCGCCGTTTAGCGACCTTTCTTGTGGTGTGAATCTTGAGTTTGTCTTTGAGTTTGCGGAAAATTGAAATAAATGTCCCAAAGTGTTTTTGTGTTGTTGCATATGCGTTATCGACCGAGCGTGATTTTTCCAATAGCTTTCCATAAGCTCGTATTTTGCTTTGTTTCTAATGAAGTTGAACTCGCGAGTTTACAGTCGCCTATGATTGTTTATTGAGAAAAATGGAATTAATCGAATTTCCACTGAACAGTCAAGGTAACGTTCAGGGGCACCCAACGACGGTTTCCTCCTAAATGCACTGAAAAGTCTTTTTAGGCTATCCAGAGTGCTTTTAGATCTCTAGAAATGCATTCTAAGCAGCGCTATAAAATTTTTGTCTGTTCGGTCATCCTAGTGGGACTTGAGGCTTTTCGAAATTACAAGCCAGGGCTTCAGTGTTATTTTCCCGACAATTTTAGATGCAATTGAACTTTTTACGAAAGTGAGAATTTTCCTTATTCCTCTCTCCATCACATTTTTGAATCCGAAAATGTTAGGTTTTCTTTTTCTACGAAAAGTAGCCTAACATAAGGAGTAAAATATGAAGAAATTAAACTTCAGAAAATCGAAGGAAATTTTTTGGACAAGCTTCGAAAGTTGCTACTAAATGGAACGCTCATCTAGACATTTTTAGCCGTATTCAAGCAATAGAAAATTCTAGGCAATATTTGCATCTCCAAACAGATATTTTACAGAAAACGTTCTCTGGGTGCCCCTGAACGTTAATAGTAATGGGTTGGACGCAACATTTGAAGTAAATTGACATCTATTTGTTGCTTGCACGATGAGGTATACTAGTAGTAGCCCAATGGTTTAATTGTGAAGAACGTTACATTACGATAACTATACACTATACATTGAGGAAAACCGCCACGCTGAAATATTGTAAAAGGACAAAACTTAAAATATGTGGTGGCTAAACTTTCAGTTGCGAATTTCCATATATGAAGCTATTTTTTCAATTTGCCTTGTACTGTACGGGACTTTGAATTTATGCTTAGTCCTTAGTTTTAGAGGAATATTCGTTTCGTTCAGGTGTTAGTGGTTCGTTTATTACTAGCGGTTGTGCTTTGATGATAAACCTTTTTCTTAAATTTGAGGACAAAACTTGTTTCTGGATTTTTTTGTATCATTATAGTTGTTGTCCAGGAATAACTAGAAAAGGAATACTGCCGAATGCTGTAATCCGAAAAAAGGGGAAAAAATTCCAGTTCCCAAACCGGAATTGAACCTCAGACCTTTAGTGGTATGAGGATTCCATGTAGGGAATGAGAAAGATCACCTATTTGATTCCCGGTCGAAACTCGAATTTCCTTTTTTGTCTTTTACGTTGTTGATATTGGCCGCGCTGTTCTTGATTTATTGAAGTAAGTTAGAATAGACTCGCGTCAGGAATGGCGTAAAAGAGTCTTCAAAACCATGGTCGCATTCATGAAGTCCAAACATATGTAGTCGCTCATTTTTAACCTGGATCTCAAGTGAAATTTTAGGAGCATTCAACCTAAATGTGTGTGTAAAAAAAAAAAATAAATGAGTACAATTAAATGATGATGCCCTAGCTGTTTTTCTGTAAAATACATGAACAACAATGCATAAACCGACAAATTGCTTACAGAAAAACAAGTATACTAGATCTAAAATTTATAGTAATTAATTACCGTCATATAAGAATTCTTTAACCTTTTTTTTACTATAAACTGTGTTACATTCGACTATCATGGCATATATATTTTTCCAATTTGTGACATCTTAACCAAAAAGTGTTTTTTTATCATTAACTTCGGTTCCACAGTCGAACTTTCAACGCTTCTAACGATGGCTCCTTGTCTTATTACCCTTTTGTTAAAGGATATGTAATCTTCAAGGTTTGCAGCAAAGTCACTTTTGACAAATTTCAATAGTTGTAGTAAAACGAGGCTATCTTTACGGAGATATAAAGTTGGAAAATTGAGAGTTTTGAGCCGATTCTCAAATGGAGTGTCATTCCACTCGATCAGTCTCGATGTATTTCGTTGGACATCGAGTTTGTCGCAAAGATCCTTGTTACGGGTTCAAAACATGACTAGCGTACTCTAATAATTTATTATGGACCCACTAGAAATTTTTACTCGGCACCAAAAGCTTTCACTTCCAATGCAAGCGTGCGCGTAGTAATGCCCAGTAATTGACCTGTTTCACCCGGCAACGATTGATAAAGCGTGAGACCCCCTTTAAAATATTATCCGAAAGGGGAACTCCAAGATGTTTCTGTGGTGTAGGGACTCTCATAAACCATACACTAATATTTCTCGGCCGGCTTTAGTTCTTAAAAACCATGTGCGATGCGTTGGAGGCTTTCTTGAACAGTATCAGGTATTGTTGAGGGAGGAACACGATAGACTATTTTTTGAGTGTGGCAAGCACAGATTTCAGAAGAACTTGATAGCCGATTGATATCATAGACATACAAGATAACTAAAAGTGTGCCTAGACGAGTATGCTTCATTATGAAAGTCCAGACAAGAACGGTGCCCTGCACTCATCCTTCGATTACAAGACGTTGAAAATGGCCAGTACCGAGGTAATAAGTCAACAGCAAGGAAGGAGAACCGGTTATAACAACTCTTTTTAACTACAGAATGACGTGGTTGTGAACTGAATCGAAAGTGTTGTAGAGCTATATCGAAGAAATACTATATCAGTAGTTTGTCTCTCCTCTAGAGCCTTTATTTCACACGTGGAAAAGATGGGTTAGTTACGATGTGCAGGATCAGCGAGGACGCCAAGCCTGTGTGACTGTTAAAAGGATGAGTTGAGTTCTGTGAACGCAGAAGTTGATTGTTGGCCAATTTCACGTGGGATTTTGCCAAAAGACTTGTTAGAGAGATAAGGCGATATTTCTGATACTTAGAGACTTGTTTCCTTTTTCCTCTCTTTAAAACGGGAATGACTTATGGGAGCAGTTTGAAGTGAATAATAATTTTGCCAGAGATATATTTATTACTACAGTCTCATCGCGAAGAGATCTATGAGCTGATATGTCATTGGCACAATGGCCTCTCACTCAAGAGGTGTTTGAACTACTGAACAATTTCTCTACACCTTTAGAACAAACCAGGACTAGAGGTGACTTGACGTGTGTAATTCGTTTGGAGGCCATTCAGACTTGATGAAACTGCGGTTAGGAACTTGTTGAATATCTCTGAAGACTTGTCGAAACCACAGTTACTTTTTGGGCGCTGTTCAGCGACTCAGTTTTGTGTTGTGTGAATCTTGACTTTGTCTGAGTTTGAAAATTTGTCATCAACGTCCCAAAGTGCTTTTGTGTTCTTACATATGCGTCATCGACTGAGCTTGTTTTATCCAGTAGCTTTTCTTGAGCTCGTATTTTGCTTTGTTTCTATTGACGTTCAACTCGCAAGTTTACAGTTGGCTATACTCGTTCATTGGCAAATTTGAAATTAGTCGAATGTCCACCGAACTGTTAAGGGAGCCTATATAGCAATGAATTGGAGGGAAAACTATACGTAAATTAGCCTCTATTTGTTGCTTGCATGGTAGATAGGAGCTCTGTTTGTTATATTGTAGTAGCCCAATGGCTTAATTGTGGAAAACTTGATACACTGCACTAAGAGGAAAAACACACTAACATATTGTAAAAAGGACAAAAATTGAAATATGTGTTGGCCTACTGACTTCAGTCGCGAATTTTTAAATTCATTGTTGTTTTTTAGTTCGTCTTGCTCTCAGGGACTTTGAATTTATACTTAGCCTAGTAGTTTTAGCGGAATATTCGTTTCGTTGAAGCATTAAGTGGTGCTTTTGTTACTGGAAGAGTGTTGTGTTTGATTATAGACCTCTGTCTGAAATTTGAAAACCCACTTTAGTTCTTGATTTTTTGTATTATTATAGCTGTTGTACAGCAATTAGTAGATAAAGAATGCTTTTGAATGTCAAGGGAAAAAAATTGCAATTCTTATAACCAGGGTCGCATCCCTGAAGAACAAACACGTCCACACCATTAAAACGGTTTAACAGCTTATGGTTTCCTCCTTTCTTGTCGTTAACCATTATTGTCTGATAAACTTCAACTACGTAGTCTCTGCAGTACTCCAAACTCAACTTTTTCAAGGTCGCCTTTTGGCGATCTGGAATTATACACTGATCGTAAGAATGCAATATTACACAAGATTCTGAAATTTTTTTTTTTTTTTTTTTATGGCTGCCATGCTATCGCAATCGAATTGGAGTTGCACGCAACATCTCAAGGTAGGCTTCATATCTCGACAAGCAGGGTGAAAGAGCCGAATTATGGAGAAAACAGAGAGTAAATCATATTGCGTGCAAATTTTCAGCTTACTTTAACTTTAGAAAGACCATAAACACTAACTAATACACTATAGCTTAGCATGTGACCGCCGAGCACAGGTCTCCAAATTGGTGATTTTCACTGCAACTGATTTTAGTTACCAAAATTTTTGTCTACTCGCCATGGTGCCCAAAATGGTCGAAGCTTGGAGAGCGGCCCTGGTTGCATTTATTGATTGTTAAGAACCGTGTGGATCCACTTTGGCGTCCAATAAATTCGGTCAGACAAATGCAGAGAATTTCAAGGTCATGAAATTCATGATTGAGGAATGCTAGAGTACTCTAAGTATTTTTCGGTGGGTATGGGGGTTCTTAAGTACAACACACTTACAACTTAGGATATAAGAAAAAAGACATTAAATTCCGCGTTCTTGTTTGAAGATGAATTTTCTGTCTCGGAAATAAATGTAAACGTTAAAATTGCGTCGAATCTGTTCGTCTCTTTGGTGGGAATGAGTGGTCAAAGTAAACGACAAGGTGACTGTTTTGAAACGATATTGTTGTTTTCCTTAGCTTAAAATCACTTGAAACAGCGCTTTTAAGATGGTTTCTGAAGCCTTCAGAAACTGCATGGGCCATCATCTTTGACCGTCTTTACTTTCTCCACATTTAATATGGACGGATAGGTGGTACTTCAGTTGAAAGGGCAAAGGTTCATTTTTAATGTGCATCTCAACTAAGACTTTGAACTAATGCGTGTGAAACAATTTAATGCCATACCCAAGAAGCACTTTCATTTTAAAACTATTAAAGAAAAGCTAGAGAAACTCAAATCGAAGCCCTTTTCTCGTCAGGTGAGAAACCTGCGTGATTATTTAACTTGACTTTTTACTTGAATTTTATCATAATGTCCTCGCGAAGCAATGTGTGACTACGTGCGTGTGAGGTCAACATCGGCTCAAAATTAAAATTCCTGATATAACAATCGGAGCTCACTTTCAAACTGGATCTTAACTGAAATTTAGGATGTTTGAACTTAAATAAATGTGTGAAAATAAAACATAGAAACTAGATAATGAGTACAATGACACAAGTACATACACGAGTTTCCCTTTTGAAGTTAAAGGACATGTAATCTTCACTGAAGGATGGCGGCATAGACACGTTCGATGAATTTAACTCAAATAGTTGTAATAAAACGGTAAAAAGTTGAAATTCAAGAGTTTTGAGCCGACTGTTAATAAATGGAGTGTTATTCCCCTCGAACAGTGTAGATGTATTACGTTGGACGTAATGTGTGTCTGAAAGACGCTTGTTGCGGGTTTCAAACAGGAGAAGTGTACATGTACTTTAGTAATTTATTATGGACGCGCCAGAAATTTGCACTCAGTACAAAAAGCTTTCATAGACGCACTTCACGTGCAAGCGTGCTCATAGTTCTGCCCATTAATTGACCTGTTTCACCTGGCGACGATTGATGAAGCATGGGATCTCCATAAAAGATCATCAGAGAGGAGAACTCCAAGATGTTTCTGTGACGTAGGGACTTTCATATACCATACACTAGTATTTCTCAGCTGGCGTTAGTTCTTAAAAACCATGTCCAACACTAATCTGCGATTCGTTGAAGGCTTTCTTGAAGAGTATCAGATACTGTGGAGGGAGGAACACGATAGACTACTTGAGTATGGTAAGCACAGATTTCAGTAGGACTTGATAGACGATTAATATCATAAACATAAGAGATCACTAAAAGTGTGCCTAGACGAGTATGCTTCATTATGAAAGTCCAGACAAGAACGGTGCCCTGCACTAATCCTTCGATTACAAGACGTTAAAAATGACCAGTACCGAGGTAATAAGTCAACAGCGAGGGAGGAGAACCGGTTATACCAACTCGTTCTTGCTATAGAATGACGTGAATGTGTGAACTGAATCGAAAGCGTTGTCCGGAACTATATCGAAGAAATACTATATCAGTAGTTTGTCTCTCCTCTAGAGCCTTTATGACACACGTGGAAAAGATGGGTTACTTGCGATGTGCAGGAGTAGCGAGGACGCCAAGCCTGTGCAGTGACTGTTAAAAAGATCAGTTGAGTTCTTTGTGAACGCAGAAGCTGATTGTTGACCAATTTCACTTGGCTTTTGAGAAATGTGTTAAAAGAACTTTGATACTGCTGGTGTGTTCCCGGGATTTGTCGTTGCAAAGATTTCACGGCTGAGACTATTCCGAAAAACATTAATTAAGGGTTTTACTGAAATACGATATCTATTCTGAATATGGTCGAAGGAAAACAAGTTGAGAGAATTATCGTCCATTAGATGTTTAACTTGTGTTATACCCATGGTAAGCCAATCATTGCAGAAAACTGGTGCGTTATTTATTCTTATTAAAGATATTAAAGAATTTTGTAACAGAGGTAGAGATAGAAAATGATCTTTTGATACTATTTCCCCTCGAAGAAAGTGTCAGACCAAATTTCTGCAATTCCTTTGACAAAAGTGTCTTCTATCTTTAGGTTATCAATATCTTTCCTGTTAAGACTTCCTAATTCAAAAAAGGTACTTCCTCCGTATGTTCCCAGTGCCAAGTTAAAGAAGTTTTTACATTTGCAATGGTTTCCTGAATCTAGACATTTTTTAATCCAGGTAGTCTTGAGTGATTTATTAAAAGAACTAATGTCAATCATTTTTCGTCCTCCTTCTGGGTAGTCATTGATCATGATCGAGCGTTTAATTTTATCCTTTTTATCATTCCATAGAAAATGGAAAAAAGCATGTTGATCTCTTTTATTGCTTGGTGATTTGTTTGTAAAGGTGTAAGTATATAGACCAGTTAAAATGCTAGAAGGCTTTTTGGTACTGTTATTTTCCCTAATAAGCTGAGTCTTCTAAATTTCCAGCATCCCAAGATAGTTTTGATTTTCGCAATCTTCTCGTTGTAATTGAGAGAGATTTCTAACTGGTGATCCGTTGAGAGCCACACGCCAAGTGCTTTGACTTTGTGCGTTTGCAATTTAAAATTTTTTTCCGGGCAGAGTTTTAGGTTGCAATTTCGTTTAGAAACCTATCCACAAGGCCTCTGTTTTCTCATTCTTTAGCCTTAGGCCATATATGTTGCCAAATGCTTCTATTAGCAGCAGTGACGCTCTTACTGATTCTTCAGTTCCATCTAAAATAAGTGTCGTGTCATCAGCATACTGACTTAGTTTACCTTCAGTTTTTTGGATAGCCTTTAACCCTTTAATTCTCTTTTATTGCGAATAGCTTCATCGATTATTTCTACGGACAGTATGAAGGCGATAAGGGGCAGCCTTGTCTAACACCTCGACTTAAATCAAAGAAATTGCTCGCCCATCCATTGTTTAGTATGCAAATTTCAATAATGCAGTGAAGTAGTCCAACCCAGTTTAACAGTGAGGGGCCAAAACCAAAATGCCGTAAAAGTTTGATTTATGAATGACCACTCTAGAGTGTCAAAAGCTTTTTCAAAATCGAAGAAACGAAGTAGACTGGGTAATCCTTTGCTTTCTGCATACTTAATGGAGCTATCTAACGTGTGTATATTGTCACTTATGCATCTATTTTTAATGAAACCTGACTGATCTTCTGATATAAGTTCCGGTAAGACTGTTTTTATTCGATTTGCTATGGTCTTTGGCCCAATCTTATAATCGCAGTTTAATAGTGTCAAAGGGCGCCAATTTTTAATCAAGTTGGCGTCGGCGTCCTTCTTTGGTTTGAGCTTGAAAATTTCTCGCCTTTGTGATACAGAGAGTTATCGTGTTTGGTAAGGAAAGTTTAGGGCCTCTGTTAGTGTTTCACCTATGTCTTTCCAAAAAACTTTATAAAATTCACAAGGCAGACCATCAGTACCAGGCGTTTTTTCTGTGGCCATACCGTTTAATGCTTCTAAACATTCTATAAGACTTAAAAGACCCTAACAATGCTGTTTACTTTCGTCACTCAATACTTGTCGTGTAGGTGGAAAGAAATCATCGTTAACTTGTACTTTTGAACAGTACAGATTTTTACAAAAAGCCTCACACTCATGTAAGATTTCTTTGACCGACTGGATTAAGTCTTTGCCATTAACTTTCAATTGGGTGATTGTTCCTTCTTTGCAGTGTCTCTGCTCTAAGTTTAGAGAGTATTTAGTGTTTTTTCGCCCTCATTGTACCATCGCGATTTAGATCTTGAAATAACCCCTTTTGTCTGGTATTCGGTTATGGTTTCAAGTTCCCGTCTTTTCTAGCTCTGACTATACATTTGGACAGTCTTTTGACATCAGTGTTAGCGGTCTGCTCCTCTAGGATTTTGATTGTTTTCTCTATATCATCTTGTTTTTGAAAAAGCTTTCTCTTATTTATTCTGCCAAACTCAACTGATGTCTCTCTAACTTTCATTTTTATCGTTTCCCACAGTAAATTTGGAGTGATAGTGTTATCCTGTGCATTTTCATCTTTAGTTTGAGTTATAATTGATTGTATTTTCTTTATATATTCTTCGTCCTTTAGGAATGAGGTATTTAGTTTCCAGAAACCTCGTCCTCTCATGTTGTTATGCGTCGATATTTGCAATGTGATCAGTGAATGATCTGTCTTATAACTAGGGATGTCTGTATTGATTGAGTTGCAAGATGTATATTGACTTACGAGAAAAAAAATCAAGTCTGCGATGTATTTCGGGGTTCTTTTGTCTCCATGTAAATCTTCGTTGTTCAGGGTTTTGTATCGTCCAGACATCAAGAGATGGTTTTCACAGTGCCGTCATCAAATTGTATAGTCAAAATAGCGAGGTTTTACGAATCCTTGTTTATACTAGGTTGAAAATAGATAAAAAGTAAATCTTCGTACAAGTTTCCATTCCCGTAGCATGTTTCATTTCGAAAATACAGCAATTTGAACTTTCGAGTTTTCACAATGCGTGACACCAAAATAGGAATTCTGTCTCGTTGAAAAAAAGTATCTCCTCTTGATTTTCAGCTGTATAACCATTTCAAGTGTCAGAAGATAGGTGTATGCGCCCGTATGCTAGTTTCGAGTGAAAAGAAAGAACTTTTATAGAAAAAGGGAACTCCAGGTGTTTTTGTTGATTTCCGGCGGCCATATTGTTGCACCAAAACGGTACACCAATATGGCGTCTCGATACAAAGCTCTACAAAGGTGCGTGAAACGTTTCGGCAAATAACTCAGAAACTGTGGGCCACAAAGACCTGAGACTTGGACAAATTATTTATATATTAGTCTTTTATAACATTTCATTTTCTTGGCTTCTTCCACTGGACGGTTTCCAATTTATTTTTTTGTTGCGTGACAGTGAAAACGATCTATTGGGTCTAAATTTTAGTCTTCACAGTAGCTATTTATGACTTCCAACGGTGTTTTGTGGGTTTTTGCAAGGCCGCCTTTTTTATCGTTCTCAACATCCAAACCTAAATTATAATCCCCTCCAATTATGACCTCTTCGCACTTAAAAAGGTAAACAGTTGGATCGTCATTGTTTGGAGCGTATAAATTTTAATACCAAGGTTTTTGTGGTTTCCTGTTTGTAATCAAGTCACCGATTATAAAGCGTCCCCCACGGCCAGGATCGCTGTATGCTCTCGAAATTTGAAAGGTGAAAGTATTGTCAAACAATATGATAACACCTGCCTTTTTGCTAGAGCAACAACTGAAAAGGGCCTGATAACCCCATTCAGGTCGCCAATCATTAATCATACATATTATTTTCGGTACAATGAGCTTCTTGAACAAAATACATTGCCATTTGTTTTTTCCGCAGCCAATTAAAGAATTCCCGTCGCTTGATTCTGTCTCCCAATCCCCTAGCATTAATTGAACCAATTGTAAGGTCGGTTTCTTTTGTTGCTGTGGCGAAAAAGGATCTGACAAGTTTCACCCAAAGAATAATAGCATGAGAGATTATTCCGATTTGTGCAAATGAGATATAGAGTATCGGTTTACAACTAAAAGGTTCGCGTTCTAAGAAATCTCTTAGAGTTTCTTCGACATCCTCGGGTTCATCGGAGGAGCCTTCTCCTATGTTCTTAAATCTGATATTCTCGCTTCTGGAATAAGCTTCTAGCTAGAGATATGCTTGTTCTTTGGCAAAATTAGTCGAATTTCCACTGACTTCACGTCAACGGAGTGTAAATAGCAATGCATTTTGAGGGAAAACTAAACGTAAATTAGCATCTATTTGTTGCTTTCATAAAAGTTAGGTGCTCTGTTTGTTACATTGTAGTAAAGCAATAGCTTAATTGTGAAAAGCTAAAAAATCAAATATCGATACAATATACTGAGACGAAAAACACGCTAACATATTGTAATAAAGGGACAAAAATTGAAATATGTGGTGGCTAAAGCTTTCAGTTGCAAATTTCTATATATTTATATAAATCGCTGTTCCTTAGCTTGTCTTGCTCTCAGGGACTTTGAATTTATGCTTAGTTCTTAACGGAACATTTGTTTCGATGAGGCATTGAGTGGTGCGTTTGTTACTTGAAAAGTGTTGTGTTTGATGATAGACCTCTGTCTGACATTTAAAAACCAACTTTAATTCTTGATTTTTTTTTGTATTATTATAGTTGTTGTACAGCAATTAGTAGATAAGGAATACTGCTGAATGTCGTAATCAGGCAAAAGGGGGTAAAAATTGTAATTCTCCAACCGGAATAGAACCTCTAATCTTGTAGATTTTTGACCTGGTGAAATCATAACATTCTAGCTGGTAAATAAGGAGGGTCATTAGTTTGTTTCGCGCTCCTAACTCGGGTTTTCCCTCTTTTCTTTTAAGATCTTGACATTGACCGTACTCTTATTGATTTATTGAGGCTAAAAATAGACTTGCATCAGGACAACGCTAAAAAGAGTCTTAGATCCAGGGTCGCAGCCCTGAGGAGTAAACACGTGCACACCATTAAAATTGTTTAACAGCTTATGGTTTCCTCCTTTCTTGTCGTTAACCATTGCGTGATTTTCTAATAAACTTCAAAGACGTAGACTCTTGCAGTGCTCCAAACTCGACCTTTTTAAAGTCGCCTTTTGGCGACCTGAAATTATACACTAGTCGTCAGAATGCAATATTACACGAAGGTTCTGAAATATTTGAAATGGCTGCCTAGCTATCGCGATGGAATTTGGAGTTGCACGCGACATCTCAAGGCAGGCTTTATACCTCGACAACCAGGGTGAAAGAGGCGAATTACTGGGAGAAAACAGAGATTAAATGATATTTCGTGCAAATTTTTAGCTTAATTTAACTTTAGAAAGACCATAAACATTAACTAGTACATACACCTCGGCACATGACCGCCGAGCACAGGTCGCCAAATGGGCGACTTTTACTGCAATTTTAGTTGTTCCTCTTCTTCTCTCAATGGTGACCAAAATGGTCGCAGCTTGGAGCGCTGCCTTAGTTGCATTTATCGCGTTATGAAAACGGTGTGGATCTACCTTGGCTTCTAATAAATTCGGTCAGACAAATGCAGAGAAATTTCGAGGAACGTTAGAGTGCTACTAAGTATTTTTCAGTGGGCAGGGGTGGCACAGTTACAATTTAGGATATGCGAAAAAGGATATTGAATTTCGCGTTCTAGTTTGAACATTAATTTTATATCTCGGTAATAAATATGAACGTTAATATTGCGTCTAATCTGTACGTTTCTTTAGTGAGAGTGAGTGGTCAAACTATACAACAAGGTGATTGTTTTAGAACGATATAATGCTTTGTTGTTTCAAAAAAGTTAACCTTAGCTTAAATGACTTAAAATAGCGCTTAATGGGTTTCTGAACTGGAGTGTTCAGGAACTGTAGGTGCCTCCATCTTTGACCATATTTACTTTTTCAGGATTTAATATGGACAGATACGTGGCACTTCAGTTACAAGAACAAAGGTTCATTTTAATGTGCATGCATCTCAACTAGAACTTTGAACTAATGCGTGTGAAAGAATTTAATACCAGACCCAGGAAGCACTTTCGTTTTAAACTGTTAAGTAAATCTGGGCGAATTCACGCATTGCTTCTCGGGGGCATTATGATAAAATTCAAGTAAAACTTCAAGTAAAAAATCAAGCGGGTTTCTCACGACACGAGAAGAGGGCTTGTGTAAGGTCAACATCGGCTTAAAATTAAAATTCCTGGTATAACAATTGCTCATTTTCTGGATCTCAAATTAAATTTAGGAGCTTTGAACTTAAATTGTGAAAAAAAAAATAGGAATCAGATAATGAGTACAATGAAATGATACCACAACTGTGTTTTCTGTGAAATACACGAGTGTATACAGGAGTTTCCCTTTTGTTAAAGAACATGCAATCTTCAAGGTTTGTAGCAAAGCCACTTTTGATAATTTCAAATAGTTGTAGTAAACCGAGGCAATCTTTACGGAGATATAAAGTTGGAGAATTGAGAGTTTTGAGCTGATGCTCAAATGAAGCGTCATTTTCCGCGATCAGTCTAACTGTATTACGTTGGACATGATCGAGTTTGTGGGAAAAATGCTTGGTGCGAGTTCCAAACAGGACAAGCGTACTCTAGTAATTTATTACGGACGCACCATGAATTTGTACTCGGTACAAAAAGCATTTATAGAACATTTCCCATGCAAGCGTGCGGGTAGTTATGGCCATTAATTGACCTGTTTCATCTGGCGTCGATTGATAAAGCTTGGGATCTTCATAAAAGATCATCAGAGAGAAGAACTCCAAGATATTTGTGTGGACGGTAAGCACTCTCATATAGCATACACTAGTATTTCTTGGTCGGCGTTAGTTCTTAACAACTATGTGCAACACTAAGCTGAGATTCGTTGGAGGCTTTTTTGAAGAGTATCAGGTATTATGGAGGGACAAACAGGATTGATTACGAGAGAGTAGGACTTGATGGATCGTGACTGTAATTAACATACAAGATAACTAAAAGCATGCCCAGTATGCTTCCTTGTTAAACTCCAGACAAGACTGATGCCCTGCAGTCAGATAGACATTCCTCGATTACAAGACGTTGAGAATGATTAGTGCCGTGGTAATCAGCCAACCACGATGGAAGCCGGCGAACCGGTTATACCAGCTCTTTCTTACTTTAGAATGACATTGTTGTGTAAACTGAGTCGGAATCTCTGTCGAAGTAGATCGAATAAATACTACATCAGTAGTTTGTCGCTCGTCTAGAGCCCTTATTCACAAGTGGGAAAGAAAAGTTAGTTGCGATTTGAGTCAAGACACCGTCAAGAACGCAAAGCCAGTGTGACTGTTAAGATGATTAGCTGAGTTCTACAAACGCAGAAATTGGTTGTTGACCCGCCTTTGCAGGGATCTTACCAAGAGATTCGTCAGAGAGATGGGGCGATAGTTAGAGACTTGCTCCTTTTCGCCCTTGTGAAAAACGGAATGAGTTTTGTGTGCAGATTGAAGTGGATAATATATTTTGGCAGATATGTTTATATTGCTGAAGCCGCTTCACGAAGATATGGGCTGACATGCCATTGGGACCATGGGCTTTCTCAGTCAACAGATCTTTAAACCACTACGCAATTTGTCCCCTTTTTTAGAACAAAGCAAGACTAGAGGTGTCTTGATTGATCTGTAAAAGGTTGGAGGCCTTTCCTGACGAAAACTGATGTTAGGACCTCGGTAAATGAATAAGCGATGTCGAAGCCATTAGTTAGACCTTTTCATGTGGTTAAATCTTGACTTTGCCTTTGAGTGTGAAAATCTGTCATAAATGTCCCCCAAATTTTTAGTGTTGCGGTTACATATATGCGTTTTTGACTCAGTGCGCGTGTTTTCTCCAGTAGCACTCCGTGAGCTCGTATTTTGCTCTGTTTCTAATCAACTTGAACTTGCCAGTTTACTCGCTTATGATTGCAAATTTGAAACTAATCGAAATGCCACCATTATGTCAAAGAAGCGTAAATTGCAACGCTTTGGAGGCAAAACGTAAGGAAAATTGGCATCTACTTGTTGTTTGCATGATAGTTGGGGTGCTCTGTTAGTGTTACTGTGGCAGCCAAATGGCTTAATTACATTAATTAGGATATCGATGCAATATACAGTGAGGAAAAACACATTAACCGCATATTGTCAAGGGACAAAAATTGAAATACGTGGTGGCTAAAACTTTCAGTTGTGAATTTCTATATATATAAAAAAAACTAAAACTGTTCTTTATTTTGCGCTTGAGGAGTTTGAATTTATGCTTAGTGCTTTGTTTAAACGAAACATTGGTTTCGTTAAAGCAGTAAGTGGTGCGTATTACTAGCATTGTGCAGGGGCACCCAACGGCAATTTTCGGTAAAATATCTGTTCGGAAGACGATTTGAGATCTAGAATTTTCGGAACATTTGTTGTAAAATTTCTTGCTTGCCTGCCTCTCCTAGGATTTTCGAACATCTACAAAATGGTATAATTACCCATTTTTAACGGATTTTGACCCTAAAAAAGGCCACCTAGAATTTTCGAAAGCCTTTTGCTGGCTGACATTTTCGAGAACGTAAGTTTTTATCCCTATAATTTTCGGATCACTAGACTTTCAGCTAGGAAATCCGAACAGATGAAAAGTTTTTAGGAGATAAAAATATGCCTATATCCACCGTTTGAATACTAAAATACGTTCAACAATGCTATGTTAAGTGGTTTGAACTATATCCTCGTTGGGTGCCCCTGATTGTGCTTTCATGATACACCTTCTTGTGACATTTGAAAACAAAACTTGTTTGTTGATTTTTTGTATAATTATAGTTGTTATACAGGAATAACTAGGTAAGGAATACTGCCAAATATCCTAGTCGGAAAAAAGGAAAAATATTCCTAACCGGATCGGAATTGAACCTCTAACCTTCTAGAATTTTTGGCTCATCTTTGCAGGCGCTTTCGGAGTGATGTCACGTGGTTTCTCATGGGGGTGGGAACTGAAAAAATCTGCCCATACAAGAAATCGCGGTCGAGTTTTTTTATTCTATACAAGAGAAAATGAGGAACCTTTAATTTTAAAGACAATAATGGCCAATTATGGGTGGAAGTGTTCAGTGTTATTTTTTTGGATGCAGTAGCGACTACAGATGTCTCCACAGGAAGCAATAAAGACGTAAAACTTGTCAAAACTTGGACTGTAAATTTTGCGTGACTAAAATAATTGTCTCATTTTGAGAGAATGAACAGAGTCGTCCGCGTCTGCTCGTATGGGTGAATTTTATCACTTTTTTGCCCCCCTGAAATACCACGTGACATTGCTTTTATCCCATCAATCCTAACGCGCGTGCAAAGATGGAGGGTATCTTGAATTATTGCTAAGTCTGGATCAGAGTTTTGACTGACACTCGAAGAGACGGGTCTTTATTTCTTGTCTTTTTTTGGTTTGTTTGTTTGTTTTTTTTTGTCCAAATTCTTTTTTGAACTTTTGGGATAATATACACGATTTTGTTTAAAGTTACTCGTAAATGCCGATAAGCCAATCACATAAACAAATCAAATCTAGCTATTCTGCCTTGTCATCATTCAGTGTTTTTATACTTTACCCAGAAGAACCGATTTCCATCGAATTTTTGCTCCAGTTCGACGAGCAACACCCTCCATGAGCTTATTAGCCATAAAGGCAAATGGACAAACGACATCGTAGTAGAATACAATTTCTTTCATCCCCGGAAGCCGCTCGAGATTTGTCCTGTTCTGTTCAGTTAGTACTCTTTCTTTGCTGTTACGACTATTACCATATTCCATTTGTCTGCGGTGTGCTACCAAAACAGTTTATGCGTCATGTTTATGAACATGAACTCAGAAAAGCGCAAGTTCACCTAGAGGGAAATCTTTTATCAGTACAGCCCTCTTTGTGGTGGAATATTAATTCCACGGGGATCAGTATCTTTTTACATGTGCTTTCCACGAATTTACGAGAGGATAAGGTAACATCAGTGTGTCATGACCTCCAGAATTGGATACCTCCCGCGAAAGGGGCGAAATTTAGGACTCCGCCAACTTCCCGGGAAGAAATCAAACTGTCCGATTCCGCGAATCTAGCCACAAATCAAACCACAAAAGATGTTTAAGAACGCGATTATAAACGATGGCACAGCGGCTACATTATCAGGACTTCGCGTGCGAGTTGATAGGTGTCTAATTTGAGCACACCGGTCGACGCCGGAATCTTGCGCGTTTCCTGCGTGGGTTGGAAGAGGAATTACATGCTTAAAAATTCATGATCAGCGATTGGCCCTTTTCGCAGATCCCCAATTTAAGGAGGATCGGCGACAGATCTAGACACAGCTGCATAACTAAGTTTTGTAGACCGCAAAACTCAAAACTGAAGATGGGTGCTCAAGATCCATTAGACACGGCCACAGACATTCAGGAAGATTCTCTGACAGAGTTTGACATTCCCCATTGGTTGAGCTTCGCTGTTCTGATTTCTACGAGTTCATCATTTTTCTTCTCACTGGTCTCCAACTCTAACCCGTTCTTGACAAGCAACACTGGGTATGCCCACGGAGGTGATATGTACTCACATCAAGTCGAAGCACTTTACTTGAAAGAACTTCTTAAAGGTGGAACAACCGATCTTTGGTTCGATGAATTAACATTGGGCTACCCTTTCTTTCTTGCCTATCACCCACTTCCATGTCTGCTTAATGCCAGTCTCATGATCTTAGGAGAATCGTAAGTAAAACTCTGTTTTAATTCAATCCGTCAAGTAGACAGTTTCATGTGGCGACTGTGTTAAGAGGTAAAAAAAATCGTTGAAAAAAGAAAAAACAGATTATACATTAAAATAAGAGATATTCATTTACTGATCTTGCAAGTTTCAAAGGGTGACAAAACAGTTTTCTTGTCAAAAAATTTCTGTCTTTCCTTAAAGTTTTTGTGCGCAGGAGATTTCGTTCATTTTATAAATTAAATAAATTCTTATTCAGTGTTACGTAACCAATCTTTAACTTAAATCAAGTTGTTCCCTTGACCGGTAACACATTACTTGGACTTTCTCCTGTCGTCTGAATAAAAAGGCCCAGAATGTTTAAAGTCAATTATTAAACCTCAAAGTAAAAGAAATAACTGAAGTTTATTGTTCCCAGGAATGGCAATAGTGGAACCTTCTTTTGTCCTCTGAAATGGGGAGAGTTGTTCAAGTTCACTTGTTAAAAATCCTGATAGTCACATTTATTTTGTTTTGAAAAACCCAGGGATATTTTTCTTCAAATTTTACTTGGGAAATCTTCCTGTTGGGTTCAATTCCTTTGAAACAGTTATCACTTAATCTGTGCAGTGGCAATGCCATGCACGTAGGAAGATTTTCAGTCAGTTAGAAAGCCTGGTAAGGATAATCTTTGCGAGAAGAATTCATCAGGGTGGTAAAATGTATTGCACCTTGGATAGAAAGGACATTTGTTTAGCTTATGAGGCAGTGAAAATAGTTCCGTGACAAACAACTTTGCTCTCGGGGCGCAAAGCCGTTATTGTTTCCAAAGTTAACAGTTTATTTTGTTGATTGACTGGAGGAGTTCATCTCAGCTTACAATTGTGTTTGAAGATTAAAGAGAACTAGTCAAACATACTAGTTGTGAAATAATGCCACGATAGCCTGAAATAATCATATACTGGAGTATATAGGTCGAAGGAATTAAACCATTCTGATGATCGCAATATCTGTATATACAATGACACTTCTTAATGTTTGTCTTCATTGTCAGATTTTGGTCCCTTTTAATGTTGTTCAGTTTCTGTTATCAGGTGGTCTAAATTGTTTGTCATGATTTTTGACTTTGTAAAATACTAATGTCAGCTGCGCTTTTATGTGAGGTTTTCCTGTAGCTTCCTATATTCAAAGCAGGTCGAAACAAAAGAACATGTAGGAAAATCAGCTTGTGCAAATTGGGTAAAATGTTACCTCAGTGGGTTACATTGCTAGTAGACTCGTGCAGAGTGATCCCAGAATCAAGTTTTTATGTTATAATAAATACTTTGTCTACTAAACAAGTGAAGCAAGGTTTGGGCAACTCACCCAGTATAGTCCAATGGAAGTCAATTCCAAGTGGTCCCTAATTGCTCGTCCTAATCTATAACAGGAGCTTGATAATTCCCGTAACACTTGACTGTAAATGTAAGCTGTGTGCTGCTGATACTAGTCAAACCATGGTCGCATCCATGAAGTCCAAACATGTGCACAACATTACATCTGTTTAAAAGCTAATGATTTCCACTTTTCTTGGCGTTACCTATTATTTTCTAGTGAACTTGAACTACATAGTGGGGTTTTAAACTACTATACACTTACAATTTAGAATATACCAGAAAGGATATAGACTTTCACGTTCTAGTTTGACGATGAATCTTGTCGGCATTAAATCCCGGTGAACGCTGATATTTCGTTTAATCTGTAGTCTCTTTTGGACAGAGTGGTCAAGCTAACCGACAAGGTGATTGTTTGAAACGATATAATGCTTTGTTTTTTATTTTTAAAAGTTGACCTTAGCTTAAAATCACCTGAAACAGCGCTTAATGGTTTCTTAAGTCTTCCCACCTGCATGGGCCTCCATCTTTGACCATCTTTAGTTTTTCCGCATTCAATATGGACAGATACGTGGTACATCAATTAAAAGAACAAAGGTTCATTTTTAATGTGCATCTCAACTAGAACTTTGAACTAATGCGTGTGAAAGAATTTAATGACAGACCCAATTAGCACTTTCATTTTAAAGCTATTAAAGCAATTCAAGAGAAACTCAAATTGGAGTCCTTTTCTCGTGTCGTGGGAAACGCGCTTGATTTTTTTACTTGAATATTGCAGTATAATGTGCACGCGAAGCAGTGTTTGGATATGTGCGTGTAAGGTCAAAAGCGGCTCAAAACTAAACTTCCTAATATAACAGTCGCTTATTTTCAACCTGGATCTCAAGTGAAATTTTAGGGGCATTCAATTTAAATGTGTGTGAAAACCTGAAAAAAAATACCTAGAAACTAGATAATGAGTACAATGAAATGATGATACCGTAACTGTTTTTCTGTGAAATACACGAGTAACATAAACCTACAAATTGCTTACAGAAAAACATGTACACTAGATCTGAAATTTGTAGTAATTAATTACCTTTATTTAAGAAATCTTTAACCCTTTTTTATACCATAAACTGCGTTACATTCGTACCATTAAGGCATGTAGATTTTTCCAATTAGTAATATCTAAACCAAAAAGTGCTTTTGAGAATTAACGTTGGTTCGAAAGTCGAGCTTTCAACGCTCGTAACGATGGCTCTGTGTAATCTTCAAGGTTTGCAGCAAAGTCACTTTTGATAAATTTAAATAGTTGAAGCGAAACCGAGATAATCTTTACTTAGATATGAAGTTGGAAAATTAAGAGTTTTGTGCCGATTCTCAAATGGGGTATCATTCCCCTCGATCAGTCTAGATGTATTACGTTGGACATGATCGAGTTTGTCGGAAAGATGCTTGTTGCGGGTTCCAAACAGGACAAGCGTAGTCTGGTAATTTAGTACGGACGCACCAGAAATTTGTACTCGTGTACCAAGAGCTTTTATAGGAACACTTTCCATGCAAGCGTGCGCGTAGTTGTGCCCATTAATTGATCTGTTTCACCTGGCGACGATTGTTTAAAAACAAGGGATCTCCATTAAAGATAATCAGAGACTCGAAGAACTCCAAGATGTTTGTGCGGTATAGGCACTCTCATTTACCATACACTAGTATTTGTCGGCCGGTGTTATTTCTTAAGAACCATGTGCAACACTAATCTGCTATTTGTCTGAGGCTTTCTTGAACAGTATCAGGTATTGTGGAGGAAGGAACACGATAGACCACTTAAGTATGGTAAGCACAGATTTCAGTAGGACTTGATAGACGGTTAATATCATAAACATACAAGATGACTAAAGCGTGCCTACTATGCTTTGTTGTGGAACTCCAGACAAGACTGTTGCCTTGCAGACGGATAGAAATCCTTCGATTACAAGACGTTGAGGATTACCAGTACCGAGGTTGACCGAGGTTATAACTCAACAGCGATTGAGTAAAACTGGTTTTATCAACTCTTTCTAAGTTTAGGATGACGTGGTTGTGTGAACTGAATCGATCGAAAGCTTGGTCGAAGTAAATCGAACAAATACGTCATCAGTAGTTTGTCTGTCGACCAGAGCTCTTATCTCACAAGTGCAAAAGATGGGTTTGTTGCGATGTGCAGGAGTAGCCAGGACGCCAAGGCGGTGTGACTGTTAAAAGGATGAGTTGAGTTCTATAAACGCGGAAATTGATTGTTGTCCAACTTTACTTAAGATTTTACCAAAAGACCTTTAAGAGAGCAGTTTAGAGAGATGGAGCAGATTGAAGTGGATAAAAATTTTGCCATAGATATATAAATTACTGCAGTCGCTTCGTGTGGAGATATATGGTGTGATATGCCACGGGACTATGAGCTCCCAGTCCACAAATGTTTAAACCACTGAGCAATTCATCTACACCTTTAGAACGAACCAGGACTAGAGGTAACATGATGTCTGTAAGGTTGGAGGCCATTTTAATGAAACTTTGCTATGAACTTGTTTAATAGCTGAGCCTTGTCGAAGCCATAGTTAGCTTTTCGGCGCTGTTGAGCGACTTAAGCCCGCCTACAGACGTTTCTTATTTCCTTTGTGTGTTGTTGAATGTGTGTCATCGACCGAGCGTGTTTTTCCCAATAGCTTTTCGTGAGCGTGTATTTTTCTTTGTTTCTAACCAACTTGAACTCGTGAGTTTACAGTCGCCTATGCTTGTTAGTTGGCAGATTTGAAACTCTTAATCGAATTTCCACTGAGCTGTAAAGGGAACGTAAATATCAATGCGTCGGAAGCAAAACTAAACGTAAATAAGCATCTATTTGTTGCTTGCGTGGTAGTTAGGTGCTCTGTTTGTTACATTTTGGTAGCTCAACGGCTTAATTGTGAAAAATTTTGTATAAATTAGGATATTGATACAATATACTGAGAGGAAAAACACACTAACATATTGTAAAAGGACAAAAATTAAAATCTGTGGTGGCTAACTGACTTTCAGTTGCGAATTTCTATATATATCGCTGTTCTTTAGTTTGTCTTGTTCTCAGGGACTTTGAATTTATGCGTAGTCCAGTAGGTTTTAGCGGAACATTCGTTTCGTTTAGGCAGTAAGTGGTGGGTTTGTTACTTGAAAAATATTGTGTTTGATGATAGACCTCAGTCTGACATTTGAAAACCAACCTTGTTTCTTGATTTTTTTGTATTATTATAGTTGTTGTACAGCAATTAGTAGATAAGGAATACTGCCGAACGTCGTAATCAGACAAAAAAGGGGTAAAAATTTCAATCCCCCAACCAAAATAGAACCTCTAATCTTGTAGATTTTTGACTTGGTGAAATCATAATATTCCAGCTGGTAAATAAGTAAGGTTACAAGTTTTATTCCCGTTCCAGACTCGAGTTTTCCTTCTTTTCTTTAAAGATCTTGACATTGACCGTACTCTTCTTGATTTATTGAGGCTAAAACAGACTTGCATCAGGACGAGGGTAAAAGACTCTTAGATCCAGGGTCGCATCCCTGAAGAGCAAAAACGTGCGTGCTATTAAAACTGTTTAACAGCCTATAGTTTCCTCCTTTCTTGCGTTAACCATTATTTTCTGATAAACTACGTAGACTCTTGCAGTGCTCCAAACTCAACCTTTACAAAAACCCCTTTAAACGACCTGAAATTATACACTGGTCGTCAGAATGCAATATTACACGAAGGTTCTGAAATATTTGAAATGGCTGCCTAGCTATCGCAATGGAATTTGGGGTTGCACACGACATCTCAAAGCAGGCTTCATATCTTGACAACCAGGGTGAAAGAGGCGAATTATGGAGAAAACAGACAGTAAATAATATTTCGTTCAAATTTTTAGCTTACTTTAACTCAGTTTAGAAAGACCATAAACACTAACTATAATTCACTACAGCCTTGCCATATGACCGCCGAGCACAGGTCGCTAAATCGGCGACTTTCACTGTAATTTTAGTTAATAGATTACAATATTACAATTTAGGATATACGGAAAAGGACATTGAATTTCGCGTTTAAGTTTGAAGATGAATTTTCTGTCTCGGAAATAGATACGAACGTTAATACTGCCTGTAATCTGTACGTCTCCTTAGTGAGAATGAGTGGTCTGCAAACTAAACGTCAAGTTGACTATTTTGAAACTAAATAATACTTTGTTGTTTTAAAAATGTTAATCTTAGCTTAAAATCACTTGAAATAGCGCTTAGTGGTTTTCTGAACTGCAGTCTTAACAAACTGCATGGGCCTCCATTTTTGACCATATTTACTTTTTCCCGATTTAATATGGACTGAGACACGTGGTACTAATATAGCAGAACAAACGCTCATTCTTAATCTGATCTCAACTAGAACTTTGAACTAATGCGTGTGAAAGAATTTAATGATCGTAGAAGTAGTTTAAGAATCAAAGCAAATCTAGAGAGACTCCAAACGGAAGCCCTTTTCCTGTGTCGTGAGAAACCCCCTTTTATTTCTTACTTGACTTACTTGAATTTCTGTGCAAAATAAATACGTGCGTCTAAGGTCAACAGTGGCTTAAAATTGAAATTCTTGGTACGGTATTTAACATAACAATCGCTTATGATCAAGCTGGATCTCAACTGAAAATCAGAAGCTTTGATCTTGAATACGTGTGAAAGCGTTTAATGAACTACAAAACACTTTTATTGTAAGCTTATCAATCAAAGGAAATCTATACAAACTTATCAGAAACCCCTCTTTAAGATCGGGTGTGTCGTGACTGAGAAACCGCCTTGTTTCTCTTCTAAATTGCAGTGTAACATCTACGCGAAGGAATGTACGAATATGTGCATGTGAGGTCATCAGCGGCTAACCATTGGAATCCTTTGATATGTAACTGCTTCCGTTTTGGTTTTCGCGCCTAAAACTAACGATTTCGGTGGCAACGTTCGTGCAACATGCCACGTTGCAAAACTGTGAAAAATCTTACCTCATTTTGGGACATATCCTGCCGTCTAATTGTCACGAAAAGTAGAACTCAGGATTTCTACTTAATGCACTGATTTTTGTCCTAATATTTTTTGGATGACAAGCTACACTTTTCCTTCTAGCTTGAGGAACTTATCCTAGAACTTATCCTTGCCACAGATATCAGATCTCCAATTAGTTTATCTTTTTTGAAAGGACAGATGTCCGGCTAAGTCACCATTTTGGTCCGAAGAAACAAAAATGTGTTGAACTCAATCAACGGATTACGCGTCTTTAGCAAAAACTTTGAATGAAAGCCTTGAGTAGATTATTTTATTGATCCGCAAAATAGAGAAGAGAAAGTGATGACGTCACAAAAACTAAATTTGAGAACTGAATTATGGGATAGGTCGGCATATCCAAAAAGAACAAGATGAGGAATGTTCAATTGCCAAAAATCAACCTATCCTCCAATGACTGCATAGAAATCCTTCTAAAATAGGCTTGGATCGTAAACTTTTCGATCCAAGCCAATTATAAAAGGATTTGTATGGAGTCAACAGAGAATAAAGGTGCTTATATCTCCCCGCCAATTTCCACAAGAAGGCTGATATTTGGCAAGGGTTTTTTTTTTTCATCTTGTTCTTTCTAAATATGCTATCCAATCTCATAATTTCACAAATTTGAGTTTTTGTGACGTCACACTTCCCTTCTCTATGGTAGTCTTTGATACTTGAGGCATGGGCCAGTTTTAGTTAGATATTGTCCGATGACGGACACCGACTTTTATTTGTAGCCCTGTATACAGTTGTAAGAGGAAGGCACTAAAAGGTAAAATCCTCCCCAAGGAAACTACATTATGGAACATGTATGCAAATCAAAATGGGAGAGGGGACCTTGTGGTCGCGTGAAGGACTTATTTTGGGAGGTCACAAACAGATATCCTTTAATAGTTTTTAACTCGAGACTTGAAAACGGCAGGGCAAGCCTTCCTCTTAGATGCAGCTCCGAAACGTCTTTTAAGAGTTAGAACACCCTCAAAATGTGAAACCTAGAGCAAATTTATAAGGCGGAATTGAGTTACATTAATCGTGAAAAAGTGGTAATTGTGAGATATTTGGCTATGCTTTTGCGTCACCACCTTGTTCATTTTCGCGCGAACGATTGTCAAGCACACGATAAATGAGATACTTGCTCCTCTTTCTGAAGGCTTATCTTTACTTTTTAAAGGTTTATCTCGCCTTTGCTATTGTTTCGTTGGATGTTCGTTCTTCTTCTCTCATCGATGCCCTGGTCATGGTTCATTGGTCTGCGTAAATTAAGGATGACCCGTCTCGAGGCGACGTTAGCAGCCCTCTTTGTGCATTCAATTCACAGCTGGCGTAAGTTTGGTTTGGAGTTAGAAGCATTTCACGAGTATGGTCTGTTTACTCAAGCTTACGGAATGGCCATACTTCCTCTCGCAGGTAATCTTTTAATCTCTTTGATCTTTCGGAGAGTATTGAGGGTACAGTCAACTCTCTCCAAGGCGAACACCGACCGGCACAAAGTGGCCGTCTTACCCACCTAACCCTCTCTTAACCTAACGTCAACACTAACGTCTAACTTTGGACAAAAGTTTGGATCACGGGAGGGGTAGATGGGCGCAGAATCCCAGAATCTCATACTAAGACAGCACGGACCAACTCTAGGTGTCTGTTAAGAGAGAGTTGACAGTAGTAGGCCCTCCCTTCCCCCAAATTAAGAAAATAAAAAATGGCGCTTCTCGGCCTTCGCACTGACCGTCATCCTTCTCGCCGCTGTTGCACATTAGACTGGTGCGCAAATTGAGAACCCCCTCTTCCCAAAATCAAGGGTAGAAACATGGCTTTTTTGCCTTCGTGCGGCTTCTTCCTACTTGCCGATTGTGCATGCTAGAACCGTGCGCAAAGTTAGATCTTCCCTTAAAATATGTTTTCATGTTGTGTTCCGTAGACGACTAGAGTTCGCTATCAAGTAACAACTGTATTATGCGCTGCATGTACCCCGCGTTAACTGTTAAGGGCGAGAAAAAAGCGCGGCGAGAAAACGAGCTAGTTTGAGCTTTTAATTGTGAATGGTTGAGGAAGTGGCGCGAAATATTTTAGCCAACAATAACGCTTAGGATCTGTCCGATCACAAGACGTAGAAAAAAAGATAAACGTATTGTATTATACAGCCAATTACTGATTTAAAAGTGTGCAAATAGTAGGTAACGGCTTGCTGTAGTTCTCTTTTGATTGCTTGGCTGAGTTACAGGTTTTTGCCTTGTTTCTTTACTACTTACAGAAAGTTTCCGGAAAATCCGGTTAGAAAGTAAATGGAACATGACTGTTCGGGACGTTTCGGTGTAAAACTTCCGGGAGCAACGGAACGTCTGAAATGGTAGTCCTGTTTTCCCGGTCGGAATGTTCCAAACGGAAATTCGTGTTCCGTTTCTTCAAAGCCCGTCTTTGATACCAGTTTCAGTCTTTCGCGGCCGTTTTTCGGTAAATGTAACTGATTAGTGCAAATGGCGAACACAATTCGGGGACAAAATATACCAGTCTTGAATTTTGATCAACATTTGCCCAAACCGTGAACCGACCGTCACGCAGTTTGCCCATGTAAATGGTAAACAACCATTGAGTATCGTTGCAAAACACAGAGTAAACAGAGGAAATATATAAATATTACAGGCCACCTTCCTACTTGCAGCTTTAAAACGCTCGAAGTCTTGAAAATGTGAGACTTAGAACAAGTCTTTTGGGCAAATGTGAGATATTTGGCTAAAGTTTTGGAAGACCCATGTTTGAAAAGATAAGGAGAGCCCCTTATCCGAGATGGGGGTTCTAATTCCTACAGAAGCAGTGGGGGAAATTGATAAAATATCAACCAAATTTATCTTGTGTGATCATGTCCGTAATTCTCATGACAGTCTGTTTTACAAAGCATTGATATTACAAGGAGAAATTTTATGCTGATCACTCCTAGGGCTTAAAGGGTTAAATTGGGTATCGTGGAGTATTGTAAGTAGTAAACAAAGGAAATAAATGTACTTAACTTGTAACCATTGGTATGTTTATTGGGTGTCTTTCGGCTTCCCGCATCTGATATGTGCATTTACATCCTTATATGCAGCCGGTTTTTTCCCATGGCTCGGCGCAGTTGTCTCGGTACTGTTTTTCCCTGGAAAACATTAATTCTTAACATTATTTTCCTACTGTTTGTTTCTCTTCAGTTGGATTTTTATATCAATATGTACTCTACAACAGTGGTTCAAGAAACGGTACGATCCTTTTCATCGTCTTCAACTTCACCGCGAATGCATTCTTTGGTGTCTACCTCGGCATTGTTACTGGAGTTACTCTGCTAATAGACATGCTTTCAAACACTAACCCGCTTAGAGGAAAGCTCTTCTCGCCTTCAATCTGGCGAGCTTTTTACGTGCATTTTCTAAGTATCGCATTGCTATCTTGGTGGATAATTCCGTTACTTAATAACTTTGACTACATGGGCGGGCTTCCTTGGAAGAGTGAAAACGAGCATGGCCACAGCTTTAAGTTTGTCCTCAGAAGTCTTTTGTCTGGCGATTTGTTTGACCACGAAAGGAAAATTCCATTTATCACGTTGGGATTTGTTGCGGGGCTTGCTTGTGTTTGTTCCTGGCAACTTAAAGACATTGGTCACCTCACAAAACGGCAAACACTTTTGATTTGGCTTGGGTTGTTATTTTCTGTCACCTTCTTTCTGTTTCTTGGCAGAACATTTTCTGGGCCGTTATACAACTTGATTCCTTTTCACAAAGAGCTCGAAGTTTTTCGCTACATAATTGGACTCCAATTTTGCGGATTATTGCTCATGGCCGTGACATTAGCTCGCATTCTTTACTTTCTTTGCGCGTCTTTGTGTAGAATATCAAAGGCATATTTTCAAAGCAAAAACATCTTGATTGTTCTTATGTTAGTATTTCCGCCTATTTATCTCAGTTCTCAGCTTCAATATATCAATGCACGTTTCTCCATGATTGAGATAGAAGGGTTTTCTGACGGACTGGAGAAACTGAAGGCTTACCCGAAAATCGGACGCTTGCTTGCATCGAAAGTTTTAGGTGAGTTCACTTTCTTGGCAAGTTGTTTCGCAAAGAGAATCTCTTATAAGAGGGTCCGAAAAAACTGGACTCGTGACACATTTGCAGCCTCCCGCGAAGGAAAGACGCCGTGAGATTCTAGTTATGGAAATGGCACCTTAATGCGCGGCGTCGACTTGGGTGCAGTTTGTCTTTACCACTCCCAAATTCCTTCTGGACGTTAAACTTTTCCTCTTGAGACATATTTTTATAGGCGAAGTTCGCCTTTAGTGACAAAACTCATCGAAAGGGCCCACGTCGAAAATATTACTCATTTAAAAAAATACATTAAATAGTGGTTTGTCAAAAAGGGCAGCAAAAAAAAAAACGAAGATAAAAGGAGTGCAAACGGGTGTAACGCACGTTTTTCTGTAAAATCTTATCGATTAAGATATAAAAGACTGGATATGAAGAGATAAAATGATTGTCAATAAGAGTTGCTTCATTCGTAACATCTATCCTGGCTTGCCAACGTTTCACGACTGAATAAAACAGCCTGCAGTCTACAGACTCAGGGTATATTGGCATTTTACTACTGCTAGAGTGGTTGTTTGCAAACAAATCCGCGTCAATATTTCTCTTTTTGATCTATGCTTATTTACTGTGTACACAGAGAGTCAACTTAACTTATTAGAACTAAAGACAAATGTATGCAGGGCGAGGCGTGCGAAAAAAATGTTCATGTAAGTCACATGTGGTAAAATAGTAACTGGTGCCACTGGCATCCAAAGCGCAAAGCGGCGAGTAGGAAAGGGGAGCACTTCGCCCAGTAGCCAGTCAGAGTTGAGTAATTGCAACTCGTGACCGATTTCATTCAATCAGGGCTTGAGAACATTTTAGTGTCGTCAGTGACTTGTACTACATTAGTCTCTCCGGCGTCACCGAAATTTTCTCGCACACTCATTGGACGAAATCGTTCACGTGCTCCAAATACTCAATGCTGATTGGCTACTGGGCGAAATGGCCCCTTTTCTTCTCAGGCAGACAAGAGCCACCTTGACACCATGAAGTTTTCCAAGATAAACGAGACTTGTCCGTGTAAATTTAAAAGCTTGAAACTGGGTTTTAGACGCTTTACTCTCTTTGTTTGTTTGTTCTTTACAGGGTTAAGTGGCGCTTGGGACTTGTCTCTTATACCGCACCTCAGCAAAAAGCCTGGTAAAGTCGAAGAATTGTTATTTCTTTTGCAGTAATGTGTGTAAACGCTTTTATCCTGGAGTCCGACCGTGAATTTTTTGTCTGTTGTAGCTTGAATTTGATAAGTCTTTGAATAGAGACTGTTGAACAGTTCTCTCTTTAGCTGATCATTACTGCGGCTGTACAAGGTGTTTCTAACTTATTACTCAGCGAATAAATTTCTGAACAGTTTAGGCGAATCTTTGCAGACGTCATTGGTTAAATTTTTCCTCATTAATATACGTATTTACCCATAGAAAGCGTGACCGTATGCACAAATTTAATTGAAAAGTTGAAAAAGTTAATTTGAGCAATTTCTGCAATTTTCAACCTTTTGCTAGCAATAACAAAGGAAGTAACAGCAATCGAAAACTGTGAAATTGCCGGGTGGCAAAAATGTGTTGAGCCCATACATTGTTTGCTTATTTTCGAGGTTTTCAAAGATAATTTCTCCGAGACTATTTGGTATATCGGGCGCATAACTGAAATTGTTATGTTCTTTCAATATTCAGAGAGTTTGTTTTAATAGCTTGATCAGAGAATGAAGACTAGGATATGTTCATAAGTCAAAAAAAAAAAGATTTGCCTATAACAATATATAATGAGGCTCTTTAACTGTGAGTCTGTGGTTGAAAATCTGTAGTCTGAGAGCTGTTTTTTAAGCATTTAATATGTTTTTCATTCTGGAGTTGAAATCTTGCAAATCAAAACTACGCAGTAGCAATTCGATGCTTTTTAGTGATGATGATTGTTCCGTTCTCAACAAAACAAACTTCTGATGACAAAACTCGCTACGCTACACATCAGGAGCGTCGTTAAACTCAGCTTATTATATATGGCCAGTCACGTCAGCGGGAAAAATGAAGCGAATAGTGCCTCCTGATTGTTTATCCGAGTGGGAACGATGAGCCTATCTTGCCCACACGGGATCTTCCACTTCAAATGCGCGGGAAAAACGTACTCCTGGCCATGTAATAAATCCATATATGTTCGGATGCCTTAGGGGAACTATGGTCGTCTCAATAGTTTGTTCAAGTGGCTATCTCGTCTCATTCGAAACTGTTAGCTAGTGCCTACCCCGATGGGTTTGGTCGAAAGTTCGAGGACATTCAGCAGCAGGGGGAGTTTTTTCTTACTCTGAACTTTTCAGGAGCTGTAAACGAAATATCTTGATAAAACGTGAAAAACACAACTTCCCAAAATCGTGTTACTATAAAGGAAAAAGCTCCGAAAAAATTAGAAGAGCGGAACTATTATCCAGACTTTATTAGCCTTTCTCGAGCTTTAATAATTTCTCGGCAATATTTGCTCCTTGGAACGGTTATTTCATAGCAAAAAGTCATTGGGTGCCCCTGACTTATATTTGTGGCATAAACGTTCTCTTTTTTTTCAATGTCAATTGTATTGTAGGTATAAAAGCTAAATGCTAATTTTTCTATGCAACGCCCGCAATGTACACAGTTGTTAAAATTACAGCCATTTCAGGAATTGAACTCCTCAGGAGACCTTCAGAGACTCGTAACAGGTGTGCCCGGTGTATTTTGGCATAGAAGAAAGCCTAATTTACCCATTTCATAGGCGGATTTACGGGTGGTGACCCGACGGTGGTTGCGGCCGCCATTTTCTTTAGAATTCTGTATTATTTTTTAAAAATAATTCTCAGGAAAATAAATATTACCTACATACATGTAGCTGGCAATTGTTCCAACCCACTCTCTCTTTTTCGGTGTATGCCCCTGCATCTTGTCAGTGTCTTGTCAGGCTTCACATTTGTTCGTGTGGATTTACATCTAAAGGTACCGAAGGGAAAAAGGCATTTTAGCCCACCGTACCCAAAAGCATATTAAACTCCTCCAGTTAAGCATAATTTTGAGCGTATCAGTACCTTCGTCAGTGATCCCGAAAAACATAATGATCGAGATTTCCAGCATAAGCCGTGAGACCCCTACATTGAGCTTTGATATTTCAATCAGTTTTAACCGCTAAATTTCTTGTGACTATCTATCGATACCTAGCTCCAACTTAAACCCCCGGAATCTAAAATCTGTCCGAACATATTTTCGGGACGTTTTTCTT
Organism: Porites lutea; assembly: GCF_958299795.1. Taxonomy (NCBI): domain Eukaryota; kingdom Metazoa; phylum Cnidaria; class Anthozoa; order Scleractinia; family Poritidae; genus Porites; species Porites lutea. The sequence continues at coordinate 13,896,443 of NC_133210.1, forward strand.
TATTGTCTCCTACTGAATTTCTGGGTGTAGGCACTAACTTCGATGAGTATTTTGGAGTATTATCCAGTGGCGGATCTAGGGGAGGCCCGCCCCCCCCCCCACCTTATTTTTAGACCAAATGGAGACCGCCCCCCCCCCCTTATCTCAGGGTCTGGATGACTGCCCCCCCCCTATCTGAAGGCCTGGATCCGCCACTGTTATCTATTCATTAAGCCTTTGACTCCCAGTGTTCTCTCAGAATGAACGATGGCGTCTTGCAATGTGGTTTTAAGTTTTGAGTCTGTAGACAAAATTGAATGGTGTGACCATTCAAATGAAACCTCTTTAGCAATAGTTCTATTTGCTTTTCATCACTTTACAGAAATGAAATTTTGACTAAAACAATGGATCTTAAAAACTCCCTTGCTACCAACCGACAGTTGTCTATTGCCGTTTGTTTTTAGGGATTGTGACCTATTCAAGAGGCTATCACGATACGTTGTCTCTGTACTACCTGGAAGAGATGAATCCATCCCTGGACTCCACTCCCTGGCTCCCAGATCTCTTGCGTCTTTACAACATCCGCTTCGTCGCTACGTCTGGGATCGAAGTTCCTGGTCATTTCTTGCGTTACTGTGAGCTGAGGTACCTGGCCACGATAGGTACGATGGAGGTATTCGTAAGAGAGCCCCAAGAGGATTATGGATATTTTGACTTTACACATGTTCTGGGCGTTGTTTCAGGAGACCTGAAAGGCATGCGATGGGCTGTGTTAAAAACCACTCAGCTTTTTACCAATAGGATACTATTTGCCATAAATCCATCTTCGGAACTTACGCACAAGGCTTTGTTCAAAGTCGTAATTTCAAATCACAACGCAAACGCTAGTTTCATTCACAGGTTAACGTCCTTTGAACAGTTTGAAACAACATGGTATGTTAATGGAAGAAAGGCTTCCGAAGAAAGATTCTTTGCAGACGTGAAATTCGGTCGCAATCCACCACTGCTAATGTCAAGAGTTCTTTCCGAGAAAGCGGAGCGAAATTTGTACTCTGCTCAAGTTGAAGTGGCCGAGGAGACTTGGAACCAAGTATGCCATCCTTTTTTTATCCTCCATTATGAAATGCTTTTGGTCAGGGGGTGGGAGTGGGGTAGGAATTTTTTGTCCTCCTTCAAGTAAAGTGTAACCATCGTTATGAAAACTAACCCTTAAAAACGTTTTTTCTGTACTGGTAAGTGTTTTTAGAAGGAAATTCTCAGTCCAACCCATAACCGTTTAATCTACCATTTTTGACAAAAGGTATCCTTCTCGTTTACCTTCCTTTGGAAAATGCTACCCTTTTCACACAATCACATTTCTACCAACAGGAAGTCTTATTATTATTATTTTCATGATAATGATTTTACAAGTTCTTTTAGACACTTAAATTCCCCTACCCCTTCATAGACCTGAATCCTTAAAAACTTACCCCTTTTGGGCGAAGTCTCTCTAGTCCAGGCTATAAGTAGGGCGTATTATAGAGGGTATCTGCCTGGGTTTTAACGTTTCACCACTGTCTGGTTTAAATCCATTCATCTCACTATCCAGACAAAAGGTACGGAGCAATCTTCTTCCTATTCAGCACAGAGTTTCCTTAACTTTTCTTCTTTGGGAAAACTTTTGCGTGTATGTTAGCAGTTTCATTTGCCCCCATATGGTGAGTTCTTTTTAAACTATGGGTACAAACAAAAATTTTCAAACTTTATTCCGGGGCTTTAGATGATCGACCATTACATGTAAGCCGACATCAAATGTTAGGTTATGAGTTTGGCGGAAAAGCGTAGGCCACTCGCGTCTTATGAAGCAAAGGCAACTAAAGAGTCAATATTAAAAAGACGAAAACGGAAAGAGGAAAATGTTTCTGTGTGTTGTCTGAAGTATTAAGCTTAGATTAATTGTCATGCCCACAAATTTGGAATATAGAGAAAGGCGGAGAAAAACAGAAAGTAGGGCGACAGGCCAGCGAAGCTCAACGAGGGAAAGAACTAGAGCGAGAGAGAAATTTTGTTGCGGCGGTGAGAAAATGAGAAATGCTTGCTTCCACCAGTGTAAAAATTAGCGACGTGAAAAACAAAAAAAACATTGAACAAGTACACGTACAACATTTCCTCCATATAACGGGTAACTAGGAAGTTTCTGGAAGTTTCACGTTGTAGTCGTGAAAAACAACGGCAAAAAAATGTACAAAAACGTGTGCTGCACGCGCAAATTGTTTTCCTGCTGTTTTTTTCACGGTTCTCGTGTCCTTGTTTGAGCAAAATATAAATAGTATCGACGGCTTCGCTTTTAGCACTGGCTAAATCTATATAACAAAAGTTATTACAAATTGATAGATAAAAATCTATTTAAAAAATATTAAAAGCCCTAGGCTTGGGTGAAAACTGTTCTATACAATGCTTACAAATGATAATAAAACTTGTCTACTTAATTTTTCCAATCTCGTTTGCAATTTTTGCCCCGCTAAAATCGGTGAGCCTCATCAATGAATAATACATTTCTTTTGTTTTATTCCCCCAGGCGTCGTAGCCAAGTATGAATTGTAATATATCGAAATTGGTCTATTTTATCCATCCTCGCCATATTTTGTTGTTGCTCTGTCATTCAAACCTTTTCTATACATATTTAAACCTTCGTTCAACTTGGTGGCTTAGTTCTTGATGCCTGAATTTTCCTAAATTTCGTCACACAGCTTTTTAAAGTCTCTCTAAGTACTTTTCATTAACAGTAAGAAGTGAGAGTTCTCAGTCTTGAACTGTTGTAGTCCACGCAAAACTCAACCTGACACAGTAACGAAGTTGCTAACTTAATCCTGTTTTGTTTTAGAACTTGTACAGAACCGAACACCTCCTCATAAAAGTCACTTACCATCCTTATTGGAGATGCTCCTTCCGTTCAACACCTGATGACTCACGTGACCAGTCACGTGGATGGCACTCTCTTACGATACACCACGTGACGCCGAACCTGATGAGCGTAGTGCTGCCTCCCGGAAAGCATGAGGTCATTTGCGAGTATAAAAATCCTTTTTATCAGAAAGTCGGTTTTGGGTTCTTTATTGTGCTTGTTCTTGCCATGATTACGAGGGAACTGTGCACATTTTTAAAATCCGTAAAGCATAGATTTGACTGCTTTGTTTTGTTTTGTTGCGGTTACGTTTTTATGACTGGCGGATTTATTATCTGTTTTACAGGTTGGTCGCGTTAGTGACCTTTAGATGTAGCTGGCCAATAAGGGCTATTAGTAATGGTTCGAAATGGTAATAAGACTGAGTAAAGTACTATTCAGGAAATAATCAGGCTAGTAATTTAAAGTCGGTCGAGCGCGTAGCGCGAGGACAATTTGAAATTACTCAGACCCCAGTTGTTCCAAAGGTGGATAACGCTATCCAGCGGATAATTCTGATCACCACCGAATTGTACGACACGAAGACCTATTACCAATTAATTGACCACGACAGAAAATACCATAACATACCATAATACTCTTTGTTGGTCGCTCCAAAATTTTGCATAAGCATTGTTTTTAAGCATTGTTTTCAGTTTCTCTTTGGGCCATGCTTATGCAAAATTTTGGAGTGACCAGCGAAGAATATTATGTTATGTTATGGTATTTTCTCTAGTGTTGAATTGTATCAATAACAAAGTGTGAGAATCTCAGGAGTGGAATACTTATTGAAGTACAAACTTCTCGTTACATCAGCTTACACCTTCCAAAGCAAAAACAAGGCTTAAAATTTTGGAATATGGAGCTCCAACTGCATGAACTATTTTCAATACATTTTTTTAAAAAAATCTGATGTGTCAAAATGAAGCTAGCAAAATTGCCCACTAAATTTTTTTTTCGTTGGCTTTGATTTGGTAGCATGGACTAATTTGTTAATTCTTATTGGCTGACAACATTTGATGCTCGATTTTCATAGGCTGTTCAGCTGTCCGATTTGACATGTTTGATCACAAGCATCTAATCGGAAAGCTGAAATTGGACAGTTCTGATGCTGTCTCAGTCAAATTAAGCAATCGATAAGGGCTACTGAGAACCAGGACTGAGAACCAATCAGATTGACGAATTTTGTTATTGACACAATTAAGTGAGAAATAATAGGGCAAGTTCGATATATTAAAATTCTAACATGACTCCGAGGCTTTCTGGTCATTTTTCTATACAGTATTTGGTTTGGTTTTCTTTGTGCTCAATTCTCGTCTGGGAATTGCGAGACAATAGAGTCGTGAAAAATTTGCAATTTTGACCCTAAAGCCTCGGAGTCATGTTAGAATTTTAAATTGAAAACATAAAGAAACATAAACATGAACATTATTTATACTCGAAATTCAGAGTAGCCTGAAAGGCTAATATCTTCGAGAAAAAAAAAAGAAAAGAGTAACCTATTTACATGCATAAAATAAATCTATTTAAATACATAATAATGTATTTACGTATATGAAAAATGTTAAATATACCGTTACGTCTGAAAGGAGACGGCTTTCAGGAGTCTTCTAAAACCAGATAATGTAGGCTCAGATCTTACATTAGGTAGGGAGTTCCATTTCTTAGATGCAAAGTAACGAAAAGAGTCGAGGCCGTAAGTAGTAGTAGCAGGTTTACATAGTGACAAAATATTAGTTCTTCTAGAGGAGTATACAGACTGACGCAAAGTAAGCATGTCTTTAAGATATTTCGGAAAACTTTCATAGTTCAAACATTTGGATAGTGATAAACATATTTTGTATCCTTTGGTTGTATAGAGTTGCTCCTCCTGAATTATATAGTAGCTGCTGGTAGGACGAAACTTTATCATTAAAAACAATACGTAGCGCGCGCTTATTAAGACATTATAATTTTTCACAGTTTCTAGCAGTACTGCCCCGTCGCGTTTTGCTCTCGCATGTCTTCTCGCGACTTCCGCAAATGGAGAGCTTTCTCGCAAGCAAACAAATTACTTACCAACTGTTTCTTTAACGAACAGCGGATTTTGCTTCAAATCAATGTTTTCTATTGCCCCTACCTTGGAAAAAATTGAGACTTCTGGGAAACAAATTAACTGTTTGATAATCAGACATATTTCATTGTAGACAGCGTTATGATCCACCTTCGAGCAATCAAAGGAAAGTAAATATTTAAACGTTAAAAAACGTCCTAGAAATGCATGCAAGCATTAACGTAACATTAACTTTCGGAAAATTCTTCCAGAAATGCATGATTTAACTATGACGTTAGGAAACTTCCTATAAAATGTCGGTGAGCTAAAATATTAAAGACGTTAGGAAACATTAGAGACTTTCAGATCTAAAGACACAACGGCAAAGAGAACGTCGCTTAAAAAGAGAATTTGTGTTCTTTCAGTCTCTATCGCGATTATTCCTACTTGACTGACTTTGTCAAATGTAGCGAAAAACGTTCAGAAAGAGGAACAAAACTTCGTCGTTGCTTGTTTACGTAAGGCATTTTCACGTCGTAGTCCTGCAAAAACTGCAGTTATGAACATAAAAGTGTGATGCACGTGCGAAGTTTGTTTTTGCTAATTAAACCTATTGTTTTTTTTTTGACGTTGTCGTTGCCGTCGAGTTGTTGGATCTTGAAGTCCCTTTTATCCAAGAAACGCACACAAAGGAGGTGTTAACAACGACGTTGGATACTCCTATGGACGAAATCGAGGAACCACTTATGTTTGTGATTGAACTCCTCAACAAATTTTCTAACTTTTCGTTTTTCTCCAGCTTGAATATTTCAGTCCTGGACATATCTCCAACTTGATAGCTTGCGTAGCTGGTAAGATTCGTATGCGCGGGGGTACTTTCTTAGTGGCGCGCGCCGCAGGTTTGACTTGTTTTCAATATTTTCGCGCCTCCGCTTACAAAACAATACAACACTTGCAAGCTAATCTGCACTTGCCGCATAATCTCGCCAGCTACGCGGGCTACAACCTGACAAGGCTGATAGTTCACCATCATGTGAATATAACAGGACGTTGATCATGACAAGACGCGTCAGTGATCGTAGTTTATTAACTAATCAAACGAATGTGACTTTTCTTGAGAAACTGACCCTGACTTGAAAAGTAATTAAGAGAAGGTTATTCAAAGTGTAATAAAGACATTTAATAAAGAAAATGAACTTGTTTATTGATAAAAAAAATAACTTATGATAGTGCTAAGAGCTCTTGCTGTACAAATGTACAATGGATCGGCCTAAATGCACCGTGAAAAGTCTGTTAAAAGTGATAAAGAGCTTTCAATAGCCTGCGTAGCAGGCGCTTGGAAGTAGTGGGCATAAAAAAAACGGGCGCGCGAGGAGACACGCGTGTCTCCCTCGCGCGCGCCCGTTCTCTCTTTCGCCCACTTCTTCCAAGCGCCTGCTACGCAGGTTAAGCTTTCAAAAATACCTGCTACATACGAGCCACGCAAAACCGTGCAAAACGCTCATTATATACCAAGACAGGATAAACTCTCTTGTGTAGGCTTAGAGCTTTTTTGTGCCATAAACCTGGCAAAGGAAAAAACTGATAACTTTCACTTAGCCATTTGCAGGAGGAGGTCATTTAACTACAACTATGTTCTTCAGGGTTTACTGTCTTGTTCAAATTATGTGTTATTATTCAGACACTCTAGCTAACTTTAGATATGAAAGGTAAAACGAAAGAATAATATTTCCTTGCTGTGACGTAATTTAAAGAAAAGCGCAAGACTCAGTGGGAAATTATTCTCTCAAACTCACATTATGTTGCCCTCCATAGCACACACCCTAGTTCGAACAAAAGTCAAAGAAACATATGAGAATATTACGTGACTATATACAACGCGTTGGAATTCAAGTATAAAGAATTTTTACAGCATGTCTACTGAGTATGGAAGTAGTCTAGTAGTCTCTTGTAAGACTGTTGATGGCGAATGATAGTGCAAGCTTCACAGACGCTATTCAGTCTTAGTTGCGTAAAATCTTAACGCCTGACGTAACAACTAACGTTAGCAGCCCAGTCGAACCCTGTTTTTAACGCCAGACAACAGCAGTTAGGTCAGACGTTGGGTCTTATGGCGACTGGCTCCATGAGCGTTCAATAAAGTGAAGGGCGACATACACAAATTTTTAAATGGAACTATAAACAACTCATCTGATAGTTTCAATATTGTACACAAATATTTTAAAATCAAACGCTGATAAATGCCTCTTCAGAGAAATTTGAGAAATGTTTCAAAGAGGGTACATGAAAGGCCTGGACGTCACTGCTTAAAATTTCTCGGTACCAGCTTCCAAGAGTTGGACGCGTCTCCTATATCCAGCACTATGGCAACACCAGCTAGAACCCAGTGCTCCGCGGTCTTGGAACATTTTATCGGTAAAGTGAACGAACAACATTGTCGAGCCTGTAAAATGGCAAAGAAATATCACGAATATGATTTGATTCGGGGTTCTCATTACAAACTTGACAATCACCAACACGGTTAAGCACGACACTGAAGAAACTGCGTCCACCTACACCAGTTCAAACCACACGACATAATAAACCAGACACAAACAATTAGAGCCACCATTAACGGGATATACTCAGCAGTAAAGGGATAACTCTACAGCAAAGTTCCCTTCGAACCACGGTGGAAAACGCCGGCAGATCTCTAACTTGAAGTCTCTTAAACCAAGAGCCCATTACTGACGCCCTTCATATCACTTTTTTCCTTGTACAGCAACAACATTAAAAGGGAAGCCCATTTAGTAGAAGAAGAAGTAAAAAAATCCAGCTTCTATCAAGCTCAAAACAGCGCTATGGAGCCTTAAGTCTAGATATCAGGGTAGCTAGAGCCACTAGGGACACTTCTGGTAAACGTTGGTGGGGATGTTCCACTGGGACATTGGAACCCCTAACTGGTCTACTGTCACCGTGACACTCTAGTTTAACTGAATACTCTATCAGTCTGAAAGTTAAGGATGCGTTCACGTCAGCTGGTTCTCGTAACATTTTTACAAGATGTGCTACATTTTTAAAGCACACACATTCAAAATAACCTGATTTGGCGAAGCAGAAAGATATGAAACATCTATATCAGGAATAGGACAGTTATACCGCATCTTATATCCCCGTGTAGAACCGTGGAGACCCATCACAGAACTAGAAGGTAAAAACAAAAACCGCCCCCCCCCCCCTCCATACTCGTACAGGACAAACTAAAAAAACATCAAAACTCACTCTATTCATAAATACAGGACAGCGGTAAACTTCCAAATCGTCTGCCTCGTTCCTGTCCTCGGGCCTAGGCTCCTCCTCTTCAGGGATGACGGCAGACAGAAAAAGGTCTGGTAACTGTGATATGGCCGACCTGATTAAGAGAAAGAAAGAACGGATCAATTCCACCTACCCCTCCAAGAAACCAAGAGTGAACTAATCACTTGCCATCATTTTTCGACAACCTACGAGGAAGGATCGAAAATAGGGAGCTTAAAGCGACGCACGTCAACCGGAAGTAGACTTTTTGCATTTTGAGGCGGTGGTTTTGGTCAAATTTTGGGGCAAATCGTCTCTATAAGAATACAAATTTGTCGTCCAGGCATATGAAAAGGAAAATGCCCTCACTTCCGGTTGAAATGTGTCGCTCAAAAACGTCTTTGCTTAGGCTCTCTTATATTCTGATAACAGACAAACGCCATCTCGTAATAAAACTTGTAAGAGACTCACAGTCAGGCCAGGTCAAGCGTACCCCCAATAAATGAATCGATTATTTGAAAAATGAAACAGTCGTTGCCACAACCAGTATAAATTCAAATCTGCATTCCTGTATATGCAATCAGAAGTGAATCTTTTTACGATATTTTTAGGCTGTATTCGGCCAGTTTGAAAACTTTTTGAATGGAGCATTTTCGGGATATTAAAATTCATACTTGGCTCCGAGGCTTGGAGGAATGAAACAAAAGAAATGTATGATTCATTTCTGAGCCTCAGGATGACTTCTTTTGTTTTATTCCCCCAAGCCTCGGTGCCGGCAGAAATGTCATTACAACCTCGCGTGGAAAGTCGATGCTCATTGCGCATGCAGGAATGCAGAGATGAATCTGAAATGTACAGCTAGCAATGCAGATGTTAATCTGAAATGTACAACTACCAATGCAGAGATGAATCTAAAATGTACAACTTCAACTGCAGAGATGAATCTGAAATGTACAACTTCCAATGCAGAGATGAATCTGAAATGTACAACTACCAATGCAGAGATGAATCTGATTCAACTTTCGAATAATACATTTATTAATAAAATCTTGGAGGAGGGGGGTACGCTTGACCTGGCTTGACTGTAACAACGGTTCAAAATAAGAAAATATGCGTAATTAGCTGATTATACTCACGTTGGTTCCACAAGGGACTCTTTATCCAGATCCATAGAGGCACCCTCTAAATACAGCCCGCTTATCACCAGGCCTTGCTCGGAATCGCTGGCATTCTCATCACGTGATAAGTACGATTTTGCCAGAGAACAGCGGAGTTCAACCTGAAGTCATTCGTATAGAATAGTAAAACGGAGTTGTATCAATCGTTGGTATCGAAGAACGCACCGTACCTAGATTGTCTGAAAAGGAGAACTTATTTACTTAGGTTCGCCAATTCTTGGCAGGGTCACCGCAACAGCGCGTGTCGCTAATTACTGCAGGCCCGTAACAGTCACTTCCCTCATGAGAGACAGTGCGTTGGTTCTTAAACGTCCCACGGAATTTGTATGTGCAAGGGTTGCGAGCCGGGGCCAACGGATTGTCGTCCTTATTCGAGAAGACTAGAAAGTCTAACCGTTTTCTTTACAAAGGCGACTTTTCAAGGACTTTTCCTGGACCACATTAAGGCCGATTTAGACGGTACGATTTTTGCTTACGACTATCGTGCGCGACTAGCATGCGTCATGCCTTTAGGTTTTCAAGGGCCACCTACTAGGAATATAATTCCACAGATTGTACAAAAATGCACATTCCCAGTCTATTCTAATAATACTTTAAGCCTTTAACCTTTTTGCTTTATTAACTTCTCTACATTTTTCAGTTCTTTTGTCTTAAATTGATAGTTAATTATTGCATGAAACATAGAGCACTTTATGTATGTAACCTTTAAATTCTTTGAGCTATGATTTATATTCTATCTTGGAAAACCAAAAAGAATCAAAAGAACATTTTCCAGGCCACTACATTCAAAGTTGAAGAAAATTCAAGGATTTTTCAAAGACTTCCCCTAAAATTCAAGGACTTTTTCAAGACTGTGCGAACCCTGAGGCAGCACTTTCTCCTCAGTTATTTGAAGCGGCCTCCTCCTCGGCAGACCGGCGCTTGTCCAATTGAGCGAACTTGACGGCAATAAAGCACACAGTACACAAAAACGTAGCACACTAGCGGGTAACCGAGCCCGGAGAGGACAACCAATTTTTTTTTGACACTGAATATCATTTGTTGGAGAAGCAAGAAGCAATCGCAGCAAATTGATGGACAGCAAGTACGGGGCTCACGATTTTCGCGTGGAGTTGGTTAACCCTATGCCATAGCCTGTCTCAGCAGACACTTGTTGATCCCACTGAATACCTTAAGTTAGTGTTTGTCGCGATTCTTATTTCATTAAGAGAAATCGCTGAACTCCTAATCTGTGGGTAGCCAAGGTATAGTGTTAGGAGGATCGCTTAGCTTTCGGGGAAAGCCTCCTCATATAGGCCATCATATGCAGTATCCCCTCGGGATTTGACGTTATTTAGGCCTAATAAAGCCCAACAAGGTATCCAGGCCAGCCACTTCTTAAACTCACTGTAAATGTTTGTTCTGCGCAGTTTACAACTCTTCGCGTATATTGATAGACCTTAACGAGATACGTATAAATTTTAAAAAAAATCCCTTTGTCCCTTGACGAACTTTCTCGCAGTTAGTCATTCCGTCAGGCCGTACCTGACGAAATATGGACTGAATTAAAAACTTATAACAAACTCAAAGCTGTTAAGTAAGCCTTGCTTTTTCACTTTTTGTTTACCCACAGGAATACGTTGCCAGTACCTATTCATACACCAGGATGAAAAGACAATAAAGCAAAGTTTCTTGCCTAAGGAAACAACTCGACGGTTAAAATTGAACCTAAACCTCCTGATCGAGGTGTTAACCGCTCGGACAACAAGCCTCCACTTGACGCAACCTCAAGTAAAGCAAAGCTATTCCTTAGCTAGCTCACTCTTCTGGTATATCAAAGTATGCACACAAATTATAAACGAAATACAATTTTTAACGATATTTTATAAGCTTGCTTCAATCCTACCTCGTCCACAGAACATCCCACCATGGCCGCTTTCTCGTGTCTGAGTGACGTCATCAGAGCTCCGGGATTGGCCAGGCCACCAAGCCAGACAGAGGTCAGCTGACCCCGTCCTATGAGGGGTTCAGAGTTTGGGTTTGGAACGATTCCACGTCGAACCCAGTCACTGAGCTGCTTGTGGCGCCGACTAAAATCTGTTTCAAAAAGACAACCGCCGACTGTTTCGATCAACAAATTCGGTCTACAAATTCAGGGAAAAATGCCCGGGTTTAATCGCTGGCGGGAACAACGCTCAGGCCTCGGTTGTTCAAAAGCTGGATAACGTTATCCACTTGATAAATCTCTATCCAGTGGATAACGCAATCGCTTTCGCCAATACTTATCCGCTGGATAGTGATTTATCCGGTGGGTAGTGCTATCCAACGTTTACACAACTGGGGCCTGCTGGTCTTTAAACCAAATTGAGGAGAATGTATTGCCCTTGGTCCACATCACACTTCAGTCTTTTCGGTAGGGTATAAACACCGTAGGTTCTGTCTCACAGCACTTCTCTGATCTGACTGTCGTGGAACTATTAGGAACTTAACGATTCCCGGCAGTGAACGCCCACAGTGGCTGTCTACCGTGGATTGTGAGAATAGATAGGTAGGGGAGGGTGTCTCGCAAGGGACTTATGACTCCAGTTCGTGCCTCTTCCCATTGGGTAGGTCTGTACCCAATCAAGCTGATAAAATACAAAAAAAAGTAGAACAATACCCAAGATTTAACCCCTTTTATATTGTGGAAAACATCGATAAACGATATCTTTTGCCATGGGGGAAACCTCATAACACTATCACTCGTCGTATACCGTGCAGAATCTCACGGTTCGCTCGGACAGTGCTCTACTTCTTATCTACTCTGATTTCGAACACCATCTATCGTTACCTTTCAGCCAGGACGTCAAAATGTGGGGGGAGGGCTGAGAATCCGGATGTAGCCAATCAGTGGGGACCATGTCACACTGGAGTGAGTCAACAACGGACCCAAGGGAGGGCGGAATTGCAGGTGACCCACCAAGGACACAATGCTCCAGTACTTGTAAGGAGTGACGGATGTAATAGAGTAGACAGTTGAACCATTGACATTCCTGAAATCAACGTAGACAGAAAGGAAATACAGTCGCCACTTTTTTAACGGATCCAAAGATGGACACCTAGAGTTGAGTCCTGCCCATGACTTTTTAATCATTTTTTCTTAAGCCCCATTCATATCAAAGTTTAAATATGATTGAAAGCTGTTTAAGTAAACATGGTTTAAATTTGTTTTCTTTATAAAAGCGCTGCCTACTGTACCTTTTTTTACTACAAATTAACTGCAATTATGTAATGTTTTAAAGTTCATTAAAATTTTGTGTAGAAGCCTACGTTCAAGTTTTCTGTTCCTGTTTTTCATTTTTTAAAATCTAGTTTAATTAAACATGTTTAGTTGCTGTGAATGGGGCATAATTCTACAAGACAGAAACCTCACAAACTTTGCCTTCTTGTACTGAAAGACCAAACAAGGCGAGTTATCAATCTGATCCCTAGGTAATAGGGACATTAAGCAACGATAACGATGACGTCCCGGACGACAGAAATGGCAACCGAAAGTTGATATTTTCTATCTTTCAGTGCTCTGACTCGACAAATTCGTACAGCGGGTGTTAAAACAAAGGCATTCAGATTCGTTGTGTGAGACAGAAGGGTTCCATCAAGCGAGACATCCAACTTCCGTCCGGGACGTCAGCGTTCTCGTTGCTAAAGCTCGATAATGTGGTTAACACCTTTCTAATCAGCTCATACTCAGGATTAGCCTTAGAAAAGCAGGAACTGATAACTTTTTGGAATTTACTCTGGATGACTGTATAAAACTTCTTCTCATTAATGCGATTCTCGTTTGAGCTTGTAAAATGGTTTCTGTAAGTGCTCATTGTTTGTCTTAACAGTTAATAGTTCAAAAGAATAAGATACGAAGTCGTAGTTTTCCACCCTTGGATGGAAAAGGTACCCTTCAATTTTTCACCAGCAGCCCAGTTTCTGGTAAAAAACTTTCTGTTCAACAACCGTTTATCAGCTGCGCATGCATTGTGTGTTTGGCGCTAACTCAACGCAAAATTCTCTAACCTGACTGGCTATCAGCTGTCCTGATTTCAGCATTAATAGGACAGTGTAATATTGGGGCAGTACGCTTCGTGCCTAAGTAATTGGACAGTGCGCACCATCGCGCGGGCGCACTTGAATTTTTTCTTTCACTGCTAGCTAAAAACTCTCGGAATATTTTGTTTTAATTTTAAAAAAAGCTTATCATAAAATATTACAAGTTTTGTAATAGTTATGATCAATTGGTAACAGAATTTCGTGTCGTACAATTCGGTCTGTAATCATACTGGTGATTAAACAAATCGGACTCCCACAGTCACTCGTATGATTACAGATCGGATTGGACCTACTCCACTCAGTCCTATTACCATCATTAATATGTGTACCTTTTGCAAGACATAACCCATGGACTCGGATATTCGTTCGTCCGCTCCAACAGAGCTGCCAGACTCGGAATAAACCGACAAGGCACGCAGTTGAGAAAGCACACGTGGGAGAAGTTGAGTGACAGAAACAGCCCCGTCCTGTTCTATTTTTAGCAGTGTGGGAAGTTGTTCGATGCACAAGTCCATTGCTGCCCGCAGGCGGGGCATGTTGATCATGTTTTCCGGTGAAGGTTCTTGGATCAAAGCGGTTGTCTGGTTAATGTCGCGGTGAAGTTTATCAAGCTTGCAAATGAACTCCGAGGCACTGTAAAAGAAACACTCTGTCACTAAAACTTTTCTTTTAATCTCTACAACTACCGAGGTTTAAGAGACACACAAGAGACACAGACAGACAGTCCATGTTTTATAAGTTAAGGTTAGCAGCTCCTAAGTCGTTTGTAATTTTTCTAAATTTTTCGACAAAAAGCCCTCATTCATGCTGTTTGTAATTGTACTCTTTCGCGCGTTTAGGTTTCTTCAGCCTTCTTTAATACCATGGGATCTTCATATGTAGCACCTTTAAACCTGGACGCCACTTTGGCAACGAGATGCAGGAAACGTTGCCATAGCAATTTTGTAATTTCACACGAAAAAATCTTAACGCTGGAATTCTGCCCATTCCCTGCTAAGAGAGGCCTCTTTTCCCTGGTATTGGGCGGGCAGGAGGAAAAGAGGCCTATGATAGCAGGGAATTCTGCCCAAAAATTAACGAGTTAATTATCACCCACGACACTAAAGAAAAAATCCTCCATCATCGCTGAAAATTTAACGCTGATCTTACCGTGATTCGTTGTATTCTCGTTCTACACTAATGTCTAGTCCCAGGGCCCTGACAGCACTAAAGTCTGCGCCATCTGTGCTAGTCTTCTCGTTAAACCATTTACTGTAGTCAGACGGGTCTACATTGGCTGGTGGTACAGGAAGACTCACAGTACCCACGCTAAGGGACGAGTGCTGTTGGAGGGCTGTTTCTTTGATCACGTGATGTGTTAGTATTTCCACGAAACGGCGGTCCCAATGGTCAGTGACTTTCCCGCCATAAACTCCCTTTGAATTTAAAAGAATAAAGCTTAAAGTCATTCGATTTTGTAGCGAATTTTCAATTTTTATGCAGCGGTTACCGTAAGTAGCATAGGTAAAAAAAGAGAAAATCGCCGATAAATCGGGTCAAAGGTCGAACAAGCTCAAAAAAGGCGCGCGATCCCCACCTGTTCGACTTATAAGCGCAATTTGAAAGACTGCCCGTTGAATGGGCCTAAAACGTCCAGCCGCTTTCCCTCGAAAGAGGAAGTGTAGTCACTAGGCACCAGTAGTAATGATTTACGCCAAAACCAACGGGAGATAAAGTAATCCCTGCCAGTCTCAGTATTTTCATCAGTTGCTCTGTTTTACGAACTGACTCAAGAATGAGTCCTAGAACGTATCAAGAGTAAGAAAGGGGGGGCGGGGTGGTTGTGTTTAATTGGGCTTAGGAGAAGGGGTGCGCGGGTAACCAAAAACACGCTTCCCCCGCAAGGTTGATTTGCCGCGTGCGAGGAGTTTCAAAAACAATCTTTTAATGCCATTGTAAGCAAACAAACCACGCAAAAAGGTAAAGACTTCTTACACATTTTCAAACAAAATTTACAAAGGTTCTTCCAACTTACCTTGGAAATCATTTCAGAGAGTGCTTCTAACTGTGAAGCACTCAGGCCATCTTGTCTCGTGGCCCACCCAATAACCATCTCAAATGCAGTTAACAAGTCACGCGTGGACAGAGGGTAGCGACCGCTGGATGCTTGCGTCCCCAGCTGATGGCGCATGAGCAGGATACTGTGGCTTACGCACAGGCCAAACAAGGTGGAACGAACTGCAAGGGACTGGTCACGAGCTTGTTCCCAATACGCTCTTGGAACGGCCTGTTTTACCCAGAAAAACACAGTTTCTTAGTGTTACCACTACACAAGACAAGAACATTTGACTATTTTTTCCTACTGAGTCTGATTAGAACGGTTACGCTTCTATTTTGGCTATTAAGAGATTTTACGGAAAAGTTGGTTAAAATTCGTCCCCCACCCCCGCTCCTCCCACAACAGTCCGGTGATGCAATTCGGTACATAAACGACCAAGTCTCTCGTGCAACCTCAAACAAAGTCGTCCCCAGGGATTTTTCCTCCCATTTTAAAGGAGAGGCCCTGGGAACGAGGTTGAACCTCAAAATAGCCAATAATGGCTTCTTCTTTCGCCATCTACTATGAGATCAATAGGCACTTTGCAGCTAGCCATTTGCGTGGTACAAAACCGCCGCGCTGGCGAGAAAGTTGCACTGCGACCAGACAAGCAGAGGAAATTACCATTTAAAATCATATTTGTCTCTTGTTTGTCTTGTCCAGTGCGACTTTTGCTCTCCAACACGGCGGTTTTGTACCACGTGAATGGCTAGCTGCAAAGGGCCTATCAGTGAAATGAAACTTATCATACCTCGAGTGTTGATGTTATAAGGGACTTCAAGTCCAGGTCCGTGGAGTCCAGGGCCTGATACACCGGTCCTTCTCTCTGCACCACGTCCCAAGCCAGCTGATGGGCAAAAAGAAGAAGCCCTACTGGCAAATGATCCGCAGGCTCACAAAGAAGAAATACTCGCCACTGAGAAGGAGTTGATGAAGTTTCTACAAACGCGATAAGATAAAATATCAACTAAAATGTCTTATTTAATGTCTAGTCGAAATAGCCTGAATATTAACATTTTGCTTAACTCGCTTTCATGTTCTATTTCCGAATGGTACCAAATACGTAAATAATCAGTTTAAATACGATTGTAGAGAGCCAGACAGTACGACTAGTAATTAATAAAATGTAGGGGTAAAATGATGGCAATGGTTCCTCAGATTTAACGTTGTGAAAGACGTTCAAGAATATCACAGTCATACCAGTTGGGTTGATCTCATTGCTTTAAACGATTTGTTCCTTGCACCTACGATTTCAACTGTGTATGTGACTGAAACACCAGCTGTTCGAAACACTAAGGGGCTATTCAAATGATAACGGAATGACTTTCATTCTGGAACGAGTTCATTTCATCTCCATATATTTCTCTGCATTTGTTTGCATGATACCGAAACGTCATTTCGGTACAAATTTTGGTATCATGTAAACTGAAAACGAACTCTGTTAGGGATTTTAAATCGCAAATTATATACTCTGGCGCGAGTGAAGCATACGTATTTGACTGGCGCGAAAACCACGCGAGCGAGATCGCTTGAATGTAGTGCGAAATTCACTCTAGAATGAAACTCATTCTGGAATGAAAGTCATTCCGGTATCATACAAACAGACCCTAACTTCCTTTTTCCAATCCACAGCCTTCGAGATTGGGTATAAAAACTCCTACCTCTCAACCGAACCTTCAAGACTATCCTTTCCCCGCCCACATCAAAATAATACGCACCAGCTTGTAATTGAAGCCTTGATAACCGATTGTAGAGTTGCTCCAGCCACAGACGAGAAGCCAATTGAAGGTTTTCTATTACCAGCCAAGTGTCAGTCCGCACAGCCGTTGCCAAGGCAACATCAATGACCTCTTCCTGTCCGTGTCCCACAGATATCTGTTGGCACTGTACATTACGGGCCTATAAAAAGGCGAATTAACTAGGTTCAATTCTTAGTTTTGTACGTTTGGTAACTTTTTTATCTCGGTAGTGCTGCAAGCGAGTTGGTTCGTTTGGTAGGTGATTAAAAGTGGCCCTTTAGTCTATCATTTAGACTAATTTCCTGAACAACCTTGAAACTTAACTTGTTATTATAACAGAATTTACCAGGTGTTGAATAAAACTGCGTTCTCAGCCACTTTCAATTTGAACAGTCCTTATATCTAAGCAGTGTTAAGAAACAGATGACTTCTTAACTGTACAATACCGATTTAGCCTGTTCCAGGAGTGAGCAAAAAAACAAACAAACAAACAAACAACAATAACAAACAGAAGACAAGGAATCCCGGGGGTACTCCCTATCATGGCCTACACTGGAAGGCTTCACCCGAAAGGGGTACCTTCCTCAGGCTTCAGGTGTAAGAAAGGGTGGGGAGATCACCTTTTAAAGTATATGGAAGACAAATCTCTCAGTCGGCAAAAAAGCCCAAATGGGCTAACAGATGCATTTTATGGCTGTGAAAAAGTCGAATAAAGTTCTAGTTTTGTGTTTTACTCATATTTTAAAGACGGCACATTTACAGCAGTTTAAAGGTATGCAAAGTTCTAAACAAGGTTTGTGAAAGGGGCACCTTTTCCGCCAAAAATGCTATATAAAAGGGTAAAGGGTTGGACCTCGGCGTGGAGCCCCCCCCCCCACCCCCCCCACCTCTGGTATAAAACTTTGCTGAGTACCTCCAGGACAGGGGAGGGACAGGCTTTTTTTCGCTCGTCGCGACCAACTGAAAGCCTGCAACAGGATAATACCAATTCAGAGATGGAAACGAGCGTTTAAACCTGGAGTTCTTTGTTGTGACAGGTTATTGATGTTCCTTTACCTCTGCTATGCGCCTGATGCTCTCCACTGGAGAGATCTTCAACGGCGTGCTGACAGACGAGTGATCTGGCATCAACACAAAGACAGGAATAGAATGCTTGATACCGGACAGGACTTCATCAAATGAAGGAGGAGTCCTCTCTACGAGATCACCCACTTCTCTCTCCACAAACATGCGCATGGCGTGTTCAAATCTGTCAGATCGCAAGCAGCGAATCATCAACAACTTGTGCAACAGACTTAGTTCTGAGCCTTCACTCTCGATGGGCAGCGCCTGAGTATCAGGCCTTTCGCTTTCATACCAGTCTCTCCACAGTCCTGGATTAGACGCAATGTGTGTGCAGATGCTGTCCAAGGGACCTTTAAGGCTAGACGCTGCAAGAACTAGTTCCCAAGCCCCTTGCGCTACCCAGCTTGGCTGAAGAAGCGTGGGGTCAAACTCTGAGAGTGTCGGGACAGGAGTAGATAGATTCCCTGGATATGAAAAAGAAGAGATACGTGTTAAATTTCTCTAGAAGTATTAAGATGAGAGAATTCAAAAGCTATTGAACAGTGCCTTCACATTGTGCTATTTTTAGTACATAGCTTTAAGTTTCGAGTCTGTGGATGAAATCCTAAGGTGTGACCATTCAAATGAAACCTCTTCAGCAGTACTTTCACATGGTACTATTTATTTAGTATGTAGTTCTAACATTTGAGTCTGTGGATGAAATCCTATGGTGTTACCATTCAAATGAAACCTCTTCAGCAGTACTTTCACACGGTACTATTTATTTAGTATGTAGTTCTAACTTTTGAGTCTGTGGATGAAATCCTAAGGTGTTACCATTCAAATGAAATCTCTTGAGTAGTACTTTCACAAGGTGCCATTGGATTTGAGGTGCCATTGAAATTTAGGATTCTTTCTAAATTTTTGCTTTTTTTTATTCTTGGAGGTAAAAGGAGTAAAGGCAATAGTCAATATACCGGAAAGAAGCAGTGTTATTTCTTCCTCAGTGAGGCCTCCTTCAGCACGTTTCTCCACTTTGTAGAGTGTGAGTAACGAGGCGAACAGCAGCCGGTGTCGTTGATCAATACTCCTATTAATTAAAAAAAACGGAGGAAAAGAGCAGGATAACTTATGAACAAATGCAAGAATTCCGGCCGCCATACGTACAATGGCGACTCCGAGAAACACCAGGGCAAGACTGAAAATCATCCCCGACAAATTTTCAGCTTTTGACAATCTTTTGGGCCAGTAACACGTTAATCGACCCGTTAAAGCTACACAGCGATTCAGATCTCTGTTGTGTGCCGTCGGCTTTTAAGTCGAACAAGATGGCGAATAGTACAAACGGTGTATCTTTTACTGTCTTTTTTATTTCTCTGCCCTTTTTTCATATAAATCACTTTGAAATGCGTTCTTAAAATTTGTATAGAATATGACAGCCTTATCTGTATTCTAAACAATTTTAAAACTCCTGTTTGATTTGATCGGACAGACATTTCATGTCCTTTGCTGCATTTAGTTCAGTCCACAGTTGTTCAAAAGTTGGACAACGATATCTACTGGATAGATCATTATCCAGTGGTTAACGTAGTTGGTTTCCCTAATACTTATCCGCCGGATAGTGATTTATCCGGTGGATAGCGCCATCGAGCCTTTGAACAACCGGGTCCTGTACACTAATGAAGGGGTCGTCTAGCGGTATCATCACGCCACCATTTCCGCTAAAGTAAGATTCTGGGAGGTAGTCACCAGACTCCTCTATGCCCAAACTACACAAACCTGCTGACATGTCGATAGAACGCCAGTGATAGGGAGTCTATCAACTCTTTTGACTGCTCATCACTGAGCGGGGTGTACTCCAATCCAGGGCTAGGGAGGGGTACCTCAACCGGCAGTATCACTGATGTCCGCTTACGGATTTCTTTGTTACGAGAGGAACTCTGATTATCTTCACCTACAGCGAAAAAAAAGTTAATCTGTGATCACAAATCCACTCAAATTGTCAAATAAGGTAAAATATAATATAAGACACGAGACGTAGCGTTTTCTCCGAAATCCAGAAAAAGAGAAGAGATTTAAAAAAACGAGGTACAGTTGATATTTTTAAGGCCGACCTCAATGTACATGAACTAGAAAAAAACTAACGATAAAATGTCTCTGCTTTTTGGCGACCATGCCATTATAAAGGATAAGTAAATAAGAGCGAGTTCAAAAGGAGTTCAAGTCAGGTAAATTTAAATAAAGGAAGCTAAGCTGGTCAAAGACCTTCAGTAGAAAGGAAGAAAGGGTTTTTAAAAGAACGAAACAAAACGCGTCCCTCGTGGAGGTGAGCGAGAAGAAGGTTTGCTTAAAACCCGGAATCCGGAAACTCCACACCGAGCAGGAACGCCTAACGACTCTGAAGTCTAGTTATTAGGGTTAGGAAAATGAGTGAGTCAGGTTCCATTTAGGGTCACTATACTGGGCAAACTGACCTGAAACTTGATTCACTCAGCTTCCTAACCCTAATCACTAATCTTCAGAGTCATTTGGTGTTCGGGGTGGGGTTTCCGGGTACCGGGTTTTAGGCAAACCCGCGAGAAGAGGCAGTTGTATATGCACATAGTTTTCCCAATACAGAAAAAAAAAGAAACCAGAAAACAGAAAGTGCCAGTATACCTTGAACCACAGCTGGTGTCGGTGTTCCTTTGTCATCAGCCACGTTGATTACTACAGTTGTTCTTGACTCTTTCTTAACTCCCTCCGGGTCATCACTGTCAGATTCGTATTCTAGCTTCTCCGTTGGGGGCTCCACATCTTTCCCTACTGCCGACCGGAACAAGGACAAAAAATATCCCAGGGAGAAGCGGTACTCGTGTTGAACACTGCACAGGGAACTCAGCAGAGAGAACATCATAACTGCGCGTTTGGCCAGGGGTAGAAATAGTTCACGCAAGCTCCTTAGTCTGTTGAAGGTGCTGAGTGTGCGAGTAAGGCGCTGGGTGACCTGAAGCGAAATAACGCAAGTCAAGTTAAGTGCCGTGGAGTACTGTACAAACTGGTCTCTCGTGTTTGAACACTGATATTTAAGTTGCATCGTAGAAAATGACTTTGAAGGCCTTCTCTAATTCTTTAATTTCACGAATACCGACAAACCAAAAATTGAAGGCACTTTCAGAAACAATTCTTGCTAAACCCAATTCAATTGTCTTAGAAACCGTTGAGAACTCCTTAACCGGGATGATAGCAAAAGAACGTTGGTGCTAGAACGGTAACCGATTTTGACCAGCTTCATGTGCGAAGGCACACTAGATCACATTCGTTGAAAACAGAATAAGTAACCAGAGGTTTCAGAGAGGACACAGTCTTTGAGGGTGGTGGTGGTGGGGGGGGGGATCATGCTTGCGGGCTCACAACGCTGATTTGAGTGGATTTTTAGGCTACGCTTACAAGGTACTGGACGAATTTTCGACCAGTTGAAAAATTTGACCGAACACTTCGTTTACACGGAACCAATTACATATTTTCGTTCTGTTCACACGGAACTTTGACAGGGTTCGTACTCTTTTGAGCTCTTCAAATTCCATGACTTTTTCCTTGACCTTTTCAAGTTTTGCCAGCCCTTAAGTTGAGTCGTCACTTTCAAAAATTTTCGAAACTTTCCTTGTTTTGGAGTATTTTTGACCTTAAACAGTTGAACAGACACAAACTCTGGTGTCCACCAAAATGCTTGCCGTTTGCGCAGTTTAATTACTCCTCTCTATCTTACATTGTCCTTGCTTTGTCATCTGCAGTAACTAAACTACCAAACAAAACTTTGATTTTCCATGACTTTCATGGACCGACAATTCAATTCCATGACTTTCCAGGCCTAGAAAATGAAATTCTTTAATTCCATAACTTTACAGGTTTTGCATGACCTGTACAAACCGTGTTTTGAGCGGCTAAGCGTCTAAATTTTCGTACGGTTAAACACAATAAAATTTGTCCGGTGCCGTGTGAACTAACGTGGCCGTTTCTTTTTTATCTCACCTCAGTCCTGCGGTTGACAAGCTCGGCAATAACCTCAGTTTCTTCCCATATGTCAGTTCCTTGGCGTGCAGTCACAAGACCCATCAGCTTACTATCGATATTCTCCAGCAGCCTCAACAATTCCATCATCACCATCAAACACTTGCGACTTTCCACGTAAAGACCAGGCTGCACGCGGTGGAACGCTTCGAGCTGAATCTCCTCAGCCAAGGCCTCCCCGTCCAGGCGCAGGTTTATTAGAGTGGTTATTGAGGAAACCTCAGTGCTAAAGGCTGGCCTAGAAGATCTGGACACTAGGTACAAGCGGAACTCGGGATGACACATGACGCGGCGCGAGCCAAACTTTACAAGCTGAGAGACTGAAGATGAAAAGATGACGAAACATTTCAATTATATCCAGTGTTGTCCATCCATTAACCCTCTTACCATTTCTTATGTAATCTTCTACTCGTGGTTGCCACAGCGAGAGGTTTCTGAAATTCCCTGACTTTTTCCTGAGAAATACACAACTTCCCTGACCAACTAAATTAACAATTTCACAGTTAGTCCTGATAATGGCCGGCATCCTCCCTGCACAGCCATCCTCTCCACCCATGTTTTCAGCAAGGTACGTGTAGCGCACATGAATTGATAGTTCCTTAACGTAACATGCAAAGAGGATTGATTTTCTTGAAAACCCAACATCAGCTTATCGTTCAATTTCACGTACAATACTCTACTACTACAACATGACTCACGTCCGTAAAAGAATTTGAAATGTTAGAAAACGATAGAAATAGAGAGAAAATAATAAATATGTACTCTTAAAATTTCACTTTTGCCAGACTTCATTTCAAAGACTACAATTTTCCGTGAGTTATAGTGAAATTCCCTGACTTTTTCCTGACCTTGAAGAAATATTTTTTCCCTGGCCATTTACTGACCTGTGGCAACAATGCCACTCTAAGTTATCATTTTGGTATTTTAGTAATTTCTATGTCATTTTAGCAACTAATACCATTTTAGCACCTCATATGAGTTGGTGAACGAACTGGGGAAGGAACGAGCTCTCCATGAATCTTCCGCTTGCCAAGATAGCCTGCTTACGGGCAAAAAAGTTTGCATCTAATAACACCTTAAAGAAGCTAACATACCTTGTTCAAACTCTTCACTGGTGGACGTGGTAATGTGATAGATGAGAGGCATAAACAGAGAGTCCACATCGCGGTCAATGTTGTACAGCACCAGGGCTGTACCACTGCTGATGGCCTTTTCTATATTTAAAATGGCGGAGGGATCACTGAAGAAAAAAAAGAACGGTAAGAGATAAACTGGAAGGACTTCCGCACATCTGAAAATGCATTACAGTGAAATGCACTTCCACTTATCTTCAACAATTTGTGTGCAAATGCTTCAGCGAGAAGCGCGCATTCGAAGCCGCGCGCCTTGCTCAGCAATCCCGTCACGTGTCCTTTAAGACCCGGACCGACAGTGCAAAATGCGTTGACTTGTTACCACAATAAAATACTCTGACCCGTATATGAGACAATACATGTATTTCCATTATTCTACACTACATTTCGAGTTACCAAATCCTAATCAGTTTGTCTCACCTTTCCGCCAGATCAATCTCCAACAGGTTCCCTCCATCCTCAATGGTCCTAATAAGCTCAAGTCCCTTATTGTAGGGATCCACAATAAGAGGGACTCGCTGCCACGAAGATTTCGCCAGGACCGCATTCTCTACTTTCCTCGGACCCATTCCCTTGGTAAGGAGCCTTCTGACGTGGTACTCGCCCAGTAGTAGCTTAAGCATTGCCAGAGCAAAGGAATCGTACTCTGACAGCTTTACACGACGAAGGGCCTGTTCTCTGCCGCCTGAAAACATAAAGTCCTCGGAGCCGGATTGCAGCTGTTCTTTTACTGACGAGTGGCTCTGTTTCTCGCTGTCTTCCATGTCCTGTTTTTCGATTTCGGCGCTTTGCGGTCTTTCTTGTTCCACTTCCGGGTCATTTTCATCCTTGGCCTTTCCAGCTTTTTAAAACGAACATAAATCAACCAATCAGTGCCATTATTTGAACGATAACGCATACCCTTTAAGAATCACTAATATATAGATTTAGCCTTTCTGCACTAATTCAACATTGGCATAAACAGGCAAGAATCAAACTGAATTCATCCTTAATGATATAGATCTGAGCCTACGATCAATTAGAAACCAATAACTGGTCAGCGTAGAACTGAAAAACGTCACCTCAATGAGTTGTACATCTAACCTCGATACAGTCATGTGGAGCCCGGCGGATACTCCTTTTTTGAAAGCGGTCAATGGATGTCCAATATCGAGTTTGACAGAGATTGACAGAAATTATGTATCCCTTGGACTTCGACAAGGAAACAGAGGAACAGGGAACAGGGAACAGTGGAACAAGGGAACACGGTAACATGAAGAACAGGGGAACAAGGAGAATTAGGGTAAAGAGGGAAACAGAAGGAAATTGGGAAACAGGGGGGAAAGGGGATGAGGGAAACAGGGGGAAAAAGGGAAAAAGTGAAACAAGGGGTTCAGGCGAGAAAGGGGAACAGGCGAAGAAGAGGAACAGGGTAAAAGGAAAAACAAGGGGTACAAGGGGAACAGGCCAACAAGACGAACAGGGGGAGCAAGGGGGACAAGGGGAACAGGGGGGAAGACAGGGAACAAGGGGAACAGGGAAACAAGGAGAACAGGGGAACAAGATGAACAAAGGGACAGGGGGAACAAGGAAAACAGGGCAACAGAGGGGAAAAGGTGAACAGAAGGAAGAGGGCGAAGAGAGGAACAGGGAAACAGGGAAAACCGGGGGAACAAGAGGACAAAGAGGAACAGGGGAACCAGGGGCACAAGGGGATCAGGGGGAACAAGGAAACAACGCCAACAGGGGAACAGGAAGATCACGGGAAACAGGGCGAACAAGGGATACGAGGGGAACATGAGAAACAAGGAGAACAGTGGGAACAAGGGAACAGGGGAACAAGTTGAAGACGGGAACAGACGGAACAGGGGAAACAAGGGGAACAGTAGGAACGAGGGCATCAGGGGCAAAAAGGGGAACAAAAGGAACAGGAAGAAAAAAGGGAACAGGGGGAACAAGGGCAACGGGAAGAACAGGCGAAGAAGGGGAATAGGGGACCAAGGGGAACAGGAGAACAGCGGGAACAAGAGAACCAGGGGAAGAGTGGGAACAGGGGAACAAGGGAAAGGGGGGAACAAGGGCAGAAGGGGGAACAGAGGAACAGGGGAAAAAGGAGAATAGAGGAACAAGGGGAATAGGGAACAGGGGGGACAAGGAAAACAACGGCAACAGGGGAACAGGAAGATCAAGGGAAACAGGAGAACAAGGGATACAAGAGGAACATCGGAAACAGGGGGGGCACAAGTTGAAGACGGGAACAGGAGGAACAGGGGAAACGAGGGAAACGGTAGGAACAAGGGCAAATTGGGGAAAAGAAGGACCAGAGAGAAAAAGGGGAACACGGGGAACAAGGGTAAATGGGGAACAGGGGAACAAGGGCAAGAGGAGGAAAAGGCGAAGAAGGGAACAGGAGGAACAGGGGAACCATGAGGAAGTGTGAAACATGTTCCACTTTATCCAAGCCTGGGACCAGGCCCCGCAGTAGGGGAACCACAATACCTCCCGGCTCGCTTTGTTCGCCGATTTTTTCTCCTTTTTCCCACAATGCAGAGCCTGGTCTTAGGCTAACCTTATCCACAAGGGTCAGCTTTGATTTGTCATTGTTCTGGATACGGTTATGGGGCTAGAGTGTAAACCCTTACACGACATACATAAATAAAGATAATGCTTGGTTTACCATTCTGCTCGCCCAAGGTGTTATCTTCATTTACATTCTCATCCAGATCTGCGGGTGGCTCTTCATCTCCTCGAGTTGTCTTGGCGCTAATAGCTCGCACCTCCTGCAACGTTTCCATTATAAACACCTCAGCACCTGCATGCGGCGTGGAGCTATCCACTACCAACATAACACCACGTTCATCCAAACACAGTGGCCAGTGCATTGTCAGCATCTCACGACGAAACGTGAACGAGTAGGGGCCTAAGTACGTGGCAAATGCTGCAGCCATGGCAACCCCACCTGCCACTGCTTCCTCCCGGGTACTGATGGATTCCAGCAGCTTCAGCCACTTCTGGCGACCACTTGACAGTACCTGCATCAATCAAAGGGTGCTTAAGGCTAACTTGCGGATTATTAATTATTTTACAAATGACAGCTGATAATGAACCTGCAATTAGTCTACTGGTATATCTTAAGTCTGTCAAAAAATGAAAATATGTTTTGCAAAAAAAAATAAAAAGCAAAACAAAACAAAACGACCAAAAAAAAGGAGAAAAAAAAAGTTTCCAGCGGTGGAAGTCGAATCAGTAAGCCGACTAATAAAAATAATTCATGCGCACAATTTGCACGTGAAGTGTTGGACTTTGTTCCATTTACAATTCGTACGTAAAGGAACGCAAATTGCTTACTAAAAACTTACTCAAACGATTTTAAGAAATCACCTCGGCTTTAGAACGCGTGCAATTAAATAATGCTTCATGCAACGTCAAACTTACTAGCCTAGCATTTATTTCCTTGCAAAAAAATCATCAAACTGCCGAAATATATTTCTACTCATATCATGTTATTCCACTGAAAAAAACACAATTATTATTCATTCAAAATATTTCCCAAATTCTGATTGGCTAAAAGCACCCGCATAATTCACCATAACCAGTTTCTGATGTCCAAATTTGGAAGACTTTTGTGTTTAACGAGGAAATGACGTCAAAAATGCAGCGTTCGTGCAGGTTAAGGCACCGTTAACCGAGAAGACCTGGAACGAGGTTGAGTTGTTTTGGTTATGACAAAAAATAGCGGACATTTCACTCGTTTCAAGAGTAAGAACTAGGCCAAAAAATAGCTAAAAACATGGCAAGAACACCAAGAAGACAACTCGAAGGGCGGCATCTGCTATTTGGAGAATATTTGCGGGGCTTGACAAACCTAAACATGCACTATCGAAGATGAACTTAACATCGATGGATCGATAAAGGTAAGCATGTTTTAGCCATGTTTTTAAACTAGGAATTATTTTGCATGAATAATAAAACAATTGTTGAATTCGGCTTTCGAATCATATGAAGAATTATGGAGATCGAGGAGGGTGTTATCCGTCGAGGCCGTAGGCCGAGGCGGATAACACCCTCCGAGATCTCCATAATTCTTCATAAGATACTCAGCCTCATTCATTAATTGTTAAATCTAATTACTTTGTCACCTAGTTTCTTCCAATTTTATTCCTTAACGCTATTGTTTCTACTTTACCTATCCATCTTTACTAAATAAAATACGTTTCAATGACAATAATTACTCTTAAGCAGCAAGCATGTATCATGTTGTTCACTTAATTCACGTTTTTTTTGCCGGAGCGAAAAAGGTCTGTTGATGAGATCTTTGTAAGCGAGACAGAATAAAGCTTGTTTATGACAGGATTAACTCCCTCGGTAAAGCTTTAAAAAAAAATAAGCTGCCTTTCAAACTTCTAAAACCACAATTTATAGGCCGTATACTTTCGAATTAAAGTCCATATCTAAATATCAGTTATTGTTTCAATGGAAGAACTTTGAAGAATATAAGATCTTTTATACCCTACCTTGAAGCAGGTAAAACAGAATACTTTCGAATTAAAGTCCATATCTAAATATCAGTTATTGTTTCAATGGAAGAACTTTGAAGAATATAAGATCTTTTATACCCTACCTTGAAGCAGGTAAAACAGACTTCATAAACTATGAAATACGTGCGTTGCACCGTTTGCGACTGCGCGAAAGCCGAATTAGGTCAGAAATGGCTTGAAGCAGCACCCACACTAAAACGTGAAACCTTAACCAGCTGCATCACTGTTCAAAACGTTTGAATCATGAAGATATTTAAATGTAACGCTTCCAAACACATGTAGCTGTAATAAAAGACGAGTAAATTGTGAAGAATCGATATTGCGGTCTCAAAATGCCCTTGTTTGACCTTTAGCAATGTCACGCTCCTTTAGATACCAAAATTTCATTGGTTCCCAGGCATCAACTCATGGTACCGTCAGCCTTATTAACCCTGCAAAACATTTCCGAACAGCAAAAGCCACAAAACCACAAAGATACATACGCTTAGAACGCTGACATATGAAAAACACTGACAAAAAGAAAAACTCGCCTACATCTCACCTCTTCAAAGTACGCAGCCTGAGACAGCTGTGAGTCCAAAGTCTCCGTCAGCTCGTATTGACGACACTTGTCAATTGAAGCTTCTTCGTATGCTAAAGCCAATGATTTCAGACGTTCTTCCAGGTCTGTAAGTTTGCTCTCCATGGATGACAATTTAGACACGGCGTGTTCTACAGCTGAAGATGTTTCTGAGACTTTAGTGTGCAGAGGTTTCACCTTCGACTGCATCATGCGATGGTACCTTAACAAAAGAACAGAAAATCAGTCTTAAAGACGCGCTCCATGTTTTTCCCGCACCAACTAATTTGACAATTACTAGGAGATAATACATTTTAGATCAAGCGAAGAGGGAGAAAACAAAGGTGAAGAGAAAATTCTTAGGTTCAAAGCAGCCACCAGAGTTTCTTCTTCCGGGTTGTAAGATCCCTGCTTGTACTACCCCTGGTCGAAAAACCCCTGGTGGAAAGAACCTGGTTGTAGGAAACCCAGTCTCAAGACCCCTTCCCGTAAGACCCCTAATTGTTATACCCCTTGTTGTAAGACCCTTGTCGTAGGAACCCTGGTCGAATGACCCTTGGATGT
Organism: Porites lutea; assembly: GCF_958299795.1. NCBI lineage: Eukaryota > Metazoa > Cnidaria > Anthozoa > Scleractinia > Poritidae > Porites > Porites lutea. Next base: position 13,925,573 of record NC_133210.1, read on the forward strand.
AAGACCCCTCGACGTAAGATTCCTGGTCTTGAGACCCCTGGTTGTAAGACCCAGGCTTGTAAAACTCCTGGTTGTAAGACGCCTGGTGGTAAAACTCCTGGTTGTAAGACGCCGGGTGGTAAAATCCCTGGTTGTAAGACCCAGGGTTGTAAAACTCCTGGTTGTAAGACCACTGGTTGTAAGACCCAGGGTCGTAAAACTCCTGCTTGTAAGACGCGTTGTGGTAAGACCCCTGGTTGTAAGACCCCTGTTTGTAAAACCCCTGGTTGTAAGACCCCTGGTTGTAAGACCCCTGGTTGTAAAACCCCTGGTTGTAAGACCCCTGGTTGTAAGACCCCTGGTCGTACGACCCCTGGTTGTAAGACCCATGGTTGTAAGACCCCTGGTTGTAAGACCCAGGGTTGTAAAACTCCTGATTGTAAAACCCCTGGTTGTAAAACTCCTGGTTGTAAAACCCCTGGTTGTAAGACCCCTGGTTGTAAGACCCCTGGTTGTAAAACCCCTGGTTGTAAGACCCCTGGTTGTAAAACCCCTGGTTGTAAGACCTTTGGTTGTAAGACCCATGGCTGTAAGACCCCTGGTTGTAAGACACCTGGTTATTAAACCCCTAGTTGTAAGACTCCTGATCGCAAGACTCCTGGTCGTACGACCCCTGGTTGTAAGACCCCTTGTCGTAAGACCCCTAGTTGTAAGACCCAGGCTTGTAAAATCCCTCGACGTAGGACCCCTGGTTGTAAGACGCCTGGTAGTAAGACCCCTGGTTGTAAAACCTCTGGTTGTAAGACCCCTGGTCGTAAGACTCCTGGTTGTACGACCCCTTGTTGTAAGACCCATGCTTGTAAGACCCTTGGTCGTACGACCCCTGGTTGTAAGACCCATGGTTGTAAGACCCCTGGTTGTAAGACCCAGGGTTGTAAAACTCCTGATTGTAAAACCCCTGGTTGTAAAACTCCTGGTTGTAAAACCCCTGGTTGTAAGACCCCTGGTTGTAAAACCTCTGGTTGTAAGACCCCTGGTCGTAAGACTCCTGGTTGTACGACCCCTTGTTGTAAGACCCATGCTTGTAAGACCCCTGGTCGTACGACCCCTGGTTGTAAGACCCATGGTTGTAAGACCCCTGGTTGTAAGACCCAGGGTTGTAAAACTCCTGATTGTAAAACCCCTGGTTGTAAAACTCCTGGTTGTAAAACCCCTGGTTGTAAGACCCCTGGTTGTAAGACCCCTGGTTGTAAAACCCCTGGTTGTAAGACCCCTGGTTGTAAAACCCCTGGTTGTAAAACCCCTGGTTGTAAGACCTTTGGTTGTAAGACCCATGGCTGTAAGACCCCTGGTTGTAAGACACCTGGTTATTAAACCCCTAGTTGTAAGACTCCTGATCGCAAGACTCCTGGTCGTACGACCCCTGGTTGTAAGACCCCTTGTCGTAAGACCCCTAGTTGTAAGACTTAGGCTTGTAAAATCCCTCGACGTAGGACCCCTGGTTGTAAGACGCCTGGTAGTAAGACCCCTGGTTGTAAAACCTCTGGTTGTAAGAGCCCTGGTCGTAAGACTCCTGGTTGTACGACCCCTTGTTGTAAGACCCATGCTTGTAAGACCCTTGGTCGTAAGACCCCTGGTTGTAAGACCCAGGATTGTAAAACTCCTGGTTGTAAGACGCCTGGTTGTAAAACCCCTGATTGTAAGACCCAGGGTTGTAAAACTCCTGGTTGTAAGACGCGTTGTTTTAACACCCCTGGTTGTAAGACCCCTGTTTGTAAAACCCCTGGTATTAAGACCCCTTCTTGTAAGACCCTTGGTTGTAAAACCCCTGGTTGTAAGATACCTGGTTGTTAAACCCCCTTGTTGTAAGAACCCTGGTTGTAAGACGCCTGGTTGTAAAATACCTGGTTGTAAGACCCCTGGTTGTAAGACGCCTGGTTGTAAAACACCAGGTTGTAAGACGCCTGTTTATAGGACCCCTGGTCGTAAGACTTCTGGTCGTAAAGGCACTGGTCGTAAAACCCCTGGTTGTAATACCCCTGGTCTTTAGACCCCTGGGCCCAGTTTTTAGAAGGTCGGTTAACGCTTAACCCGGGTTTTATTTTCTTGTGTTGAAAAGAATTTTCTGGGATAATTTTCTCTGCTATGTTTAGCGGTTCCAATCGTCAACTTGTAGACAAAAAGAATTAAAAATGAAATGCTTTTAAAGTTTTCAAATCTACATACAAATCTCGTACTAACCCCGGGTTATCTTAATTCAGCTTTGAACAACTCGGCCCTGGTAGTAATACCCCTGGTTGTAAGACCCCTTTTTGTAAGTCCGCTGGTCCCAAGACCCCTGGTTTTAAGACCTCTAGTTTAAGACCCCTGGTCGTAAGGTCACTGGTTGTAGGACTCGTGTTGGTAAAACCCCTGGTTGTAAGACCCCTTGTCGTAAGACCCCTGGTCGTTATAGACCCCCGGTTGTAAGATCCCTTGTCATAAGACCTATGGTTGTAAGACTCCCGGTGGTAAGATTCCTGGTTGTAAGTTAAAATTATGGGGATCAACAGCGAGGTTGACCATATCCATATATTGGTATTCTGGTGAACTTTTATTCACGAAGAGAATTGGTGGTAAGTTTCATAAGGAAAGTGCATTCTATAAGCGTTCGCTCATTGCCATATCTGCAGATGGTATCCTATCCCTGAGCAATTAACCGGGAAAGGTCGTTTATATTCGACAAATTGCACGCGTTGGTGTTATCGCGAAGCACTTGGGAAGAATGCGACTTCACTTTGTTAGTATGCTATGCTATCGACGTCGTGGCTTTGTGAGCACCCTATTGTCTTGTCACGTGATGAGTCAAAAGAATGTTTGCTTAGGTTTTTTAATATAGTTGTGAGCATGCATAAGGAATCGGCCAAAGAGCCTTTGGGTAGGCACTGCTGTAAGATGTTTAACGTTTCGTCTTACCTAACCACACCTTTGACCCACAGTAGCAAGGATCCGACGGCGGGGTTGTTTGTTTTCTTCTCTAGGTAATCTCCACCGAAATGGGGCTTCTTAAGATAGGGCTCCACCACTTCCAGGGTGCTCTCAGACAGCTCCATTTCGTCAAATACTCCAAGCTCCTCACGGAATCTGTCAAGAGGAAAATATGATTAACTCATAAGGAACTAACACTCAAATTCTCATCTCTCATGTAATATGTTTACATTTCAAGTCTCATTTTTGTTTTCTTCCCCATTTGTTTCTCCTTTTCATGGAGTCTATACGGAAAGTTACAAAATTTGATAACTGTAAAGTACCGTGTGGCACGACATTTTTGCGGGTTCTAATTTCTGCGTTTTTTCGGTTTTTCTTGTGATCCTCAAAAATAAGTTCCCGCAAATAAAAATTACCCCAAACATTTTTCCTGCGAAAATTTACTCCAGAGTAAATATTCTCTAAGTTAAATTCGCTACACAAAAATACAGTACCAAGAAATCGTGTCTGTTCAATCACAACTTGTCTCTTTCACTCAGAAACAACGAAATACTGTCTTATTGCTTGAAAATATGTTTTTCTATTGGACGCCACTCAATAAAGACGAAAATAATACAATGCTGGGCACTGGGTACTTTCTGAAAATCGCAAAAATTAATTCCCCGCCAGAAAAACCAATCTGTTCTAATCGCAAAAATTAGTTCCCGCAAAACACCAAAAATCGCCAATCCGCAAAAATAAACTCTAGCAAAAATTTCGTGCAACACGGTACTTAAAGAAAGAAAAAACTTATCCTCTCAAGCGATTATTTCCTTGCATTTACCCCAGGGCGATTTGAAACAACGCCACAAGTTTGCCCTATGCTATACATGCATGTACTTGTCAGGAAATGTCCTTTTAATGGCTGTATAAGAGACGTTTGATCAAGCTATAAAACTTCACTGTTTTACCGATCTAAATTTGCCATCAGACGTTTAGCTCCCTTGTTCCAGGTCAAATCAGAAGAGGGCGACTTCACTACAAAAAACAACAGAAATGGACAACTTGCAAAGAGTGTCATCATAACACAAAATTCCCGTTAAGGTATATGGTAAAAACAAATAAAGAACAAGAATTTACGTATTCCGTTTTACCAGGATGGTGCCTTAACAAATTCCGGAAATAACATCCTTTTAAAAACGCCACTAAATAAAAAGGGACCAGTGAAGTTGTAGCCCACATACGTCGGAGGCAACAACTAGGAACCCACTGTGGAACGCGAGACAACTAGAAGTTAGTCTTAAGCACAACATATTGCCTAAAGCTGCATGCCTTTTTTTGATGTTAGACGAACACTATCGGTTCCAAAGGTGTTTCTTATCATAAAATGGAATGACTGGGATCATCAAACATACCAATGATGATGATGGCGGCTAACAAATCTTCAATTTCATTGTCTGGTTTTTGTAGAGCCCTCAACTCTGCGAGTCCCTGGCCATCAAGACTCTTTAAGACTCTCTTTGTATCAGACACAACAGCAGCTGCCTTGTAAACAGCACGTTCGTGTGCGATTTGGTATTCCGGAAGGGCCTGGTAACACAGTAGAAACATAAATTAGACTTAAGGGCCTCACATTTTCGAAAATTTTCTCCTTTCTTTGGCGAAATACTAACACCAAAGGCACGACGCTAGAGTATTGCTATAGAGATTTTCATTTGAGTGGTTGTATCTGCGCTGCAGGAACTCTAGTCAGCGAGCATACTAGGGACCTTGAGCAACGGCGACAGCGACGGCAAAGGCTTCGAGAACATAGAGAAAACAAGTGGTTTAATAAGCAAAACAACGACTCTACACGCGCACGTTCACGAATTCAACTCCGAAAAATCAGTCAACACTTGACACATGCAATGAGGTGGAACAATATCGACGAAATTTGAGACAGGGCGAATTTACTTAAGTGACGTTTTCGCTGCCGTCGCCATCGTTGTCGTGGTTGCCTAAGTCCCCATCTTCCGACTCAGGGAAGGGGAGTGTGAATGGAAAGGGAGCCCATTTCCTATCCCTCACCCCACTTTAGCGTCGAAAGCTTGCTGGTAAGCCACTGGGGTACGGAAACCATTACCCTATGCCAGGACATTGTGGCACGGTACAATCATAAAATGGGCTTCATCGTCGCGATTTCCCACAAAGCCTCGCGTATTCCGTTCCCCATCCTATAGGGTCGATGTTTTGACTATTGAGGACATGGGGGTAAATCATTTCATTAAGCACGTTATTTTTAACTATTCTAGACTAGGTAACAGGTCGGGGTCCCTTTCTTCACCTACATACCTATTTAAATTAGGACCCTGGGTAGAGCTCACCTTCTTCAATTTCTGTATTCTTTCTTGCTGTCTTCTCACAAGCCTGACCTGCTCTTCTGCAATCGCCTTGTCCTGAAGTAAAACATCAAGGATTCTTAGCAAAGATACCATCATATAATTCATTATTATATAGACAAGAGTGGTTTAGTGGAAAATAGACCACTTGTTAAGTTCGTACGAAACTACATCCGGGACTTGAATATATATCCTCACCAGTGGCGATATTGATTACGTCATTTCCCGCTCAGACTGTTGTTTGTGCACAGTTTCCCAAATGCTACGAGGAAAATGGCGAGCGATAGATTCGTGAAGTCATCTGAAGCTGACATGAAATCTTTCTCTAAGGAGCAGGAGAATGTCGATACGAAGAAAAAACTTTGTATGACTTAAACTTCAAGGAGTACCTTACAAGTGAATGAAAAAGGCGAAAACTTCAAGAAATTCCTGCCGCCGAACTACAGCAGTTGGCGATAAAGTTTGTGCGCGGAGTGAGGAAGAAAAATGGTCAACACTCTTGTCTATATAAGAAAAAGAAAATTGCACGGTGGCTTGAAGATATGACTTTTACTTTCTAGTGGTGAAAAACAATTTTTTACTCACTCGACGCCTTCGTTCCTAAAATACTGTTTTCACCGCTCGAAATTGAAATTCATATCTTTGCGCCGCCGTGTAATATAATCTACGTACAAGCCAACATACCATTCCGATAAAAAAAGGGCCATTACTATTTCTTAAACGATGGACAATAGACCACTTGCACGATGAAGTCATGTTACTACTGCGACCCGAATCCCTCAGGTTTTGCTTTCTTTTGCAAATTTAAGCTTTCTTTTTTTAAACCTCGCTAGGATTTCCAAATGTAAATGTTGTAGTTGATTTCTTATCTCGGGTAATTTTTTGGGTATGGTAATGAATGCTAATAAAGATGAAACAAAGGGAAAATAAAAATTACCTGAGATAAAAAATAAGTACAACAAATGTCAAAGGAAAAACGAAAAGGATTATGGATGTAGAAGTAAAATGACGCCATCGTGCAAATGGTCTATTCAACTACTGGAAAATTCCGAAAATAAGCCCCGGGGTTTATATTTTTCAAAGACCCTTTTTGAGAGGCTTATTTTTGACGGGGCTTATGTACGGAGGAACTTTGCAGTTTCAAAATCGATTGAACTAACTCGTAGTGGGAAGGAAATTAACCATTTTTTTCTTTGTTTTACTTTTTAATTGACGGCAAATTCCAATTACAACCCCCCCGGGGGGCTTATATTCGGAGGGGCGATTTAACAGAGGGTGTTTTGCGTTACGATTTTAGGGGGCTTATAGTTGGAGGGGCTTATACATGGAGGGGCTTATTTTCGGAATTTTACGGTACCTTTCTAGAAAACAACATGCATTCGAAGAGAAGTGTAAGCAAAGCATTGCATTTTCATTACCTGGCCAATCTGTAGAAGCAACTGGAGATTACCCTAGGAAAAACAAAAAACAAAAAAAACCAAGCCAAATTAGTTTAAGTAGCTAGCAAAACTTCAACTATATCGGGTACTTGTGGTAACACCTCATGGGAGATAAACAAGCTGAACTCGGCGCGGTGAACGACAACACAAACACACCTCTTTCTTTTGTTCAAGGACCATCTTTTCATGCCCAAGTTGAGTCTTGAGTTGTTCTGCCAGCAGAGTTCCCCGCTCAATTGTCTGCAATGCTGCAGCCATTTGTTCATGTTCTCTCCGAAGAGCTTCATGGCGCTTCTTTACTACGCATATAAACCTGGAAAGAGATGAGGACATTAAAAATCAAATGCCTGGGAATTTAGGCGCGATCTACCGAGCAGTAATAGAGGTTAAGCAAGACGTTTACGTCACACGGGAAACGCGAATTTGTACCACGTGACCAAGTTTCCCCTTTACTTGTTGTTTACAGTTTATTATATCTACACTTAAATTAGTAGTTTCACGCAATTTGTTATCCATAAGAATTGTTTTGAGCTGTTTTTATCTGCTCATTTTCTATTTTCAGAAATTCTCAACTTGAATCTGACGTTTGCCCTTTGCCGTATGCGTGAAGCTTAAACTCTCCAATTTCTCAAAACAAACGCCAAAATTCACTTTTTGTGTGACGAAAGAAACTCAGTCATCTTTGGACATTTATTCTATCACCTGAAGAAAGAAAAGTCATCATCATTATCATCATCGTCGTTGTCGTCGTCGTTATCATCAACATCATCATCATCATCATCATCATCATTATTATTAATGATTACGATCAGCTCTAGATCGACCTCAAAGCTCAGTCATTTAGAGTGCTGATAGATATATAATCCAGTGACCCGCTATTCAGCCTTCGCCAGGGTCAAATGTGACTTGATTTATCTGGTCTACCCCACGTTCCTTTCTACATTTTCCAGCGGGCAATTGTACAGTTTCTCACATCTCAAGACTCAGAATATAACACAACTCACATTTCATTTTACAGAGTGAAGGTTTGTTAAATCACACAGGAAGACGTCTTACCTTTGAACAAATACTTCAAAGCCAGTGTTGGTGATGTGTCCATATGTTCCACACTGATCGTCGCCAGAATCTTGTTGTTTTATTGATAGGTGCATGGATGCCAACAGGTGAGCCAGATTTTCTTTTTGTACCGGCGAAAAAATCTCCACACCTGATGGTAGAGATTTGACCCCGCTTAGTGTTCACTTACTCTAGCAATAGCAAGATTGAAACTTTTTCAGAGACATTTTAGAACTAATTCCCAGTAAGGCACGCGTTGTGCAGCGGAGGCCATCTTCAGAGTCAAATTAAAGAAGTTCATTCATTTAAGTAAACTATCAAAAGACCATTCGATGACTATCAAACGACCAATCGATACGTATCAAAAGACAATTCGATACTTTCGATACGTCGACATCGATAAGTGGAGGGTTTCCGTCCTAATAAATACTGTGTAGAGTGCTTAATATACCTTCGAAAATGGACAGTTATTAAAGACAGTCAAGGTAAACGTTTGCAAACATTTTTTGGTAACTCTATATGTTCTTTACGTTTGTGAAATCCTGTTTTCCTGTCATAAATCATTGATGAGTTTGACCATAGTTAATGGAGGTGACTGGTTATGAAGCCCGGCAAACATCAAAGGAGCAAACAAAGATGCCAAGATTTATGTTAGAAGGTCCACGACCCTGCACAATCTTTTGTTTTGCGTTCATACGTTATGCATGAATTACGTAACCAGCACGTTTCTATTGGTTAGTTCCTCAGTACGGAGTAAACAACTATTGTGTTTTGTGCAGGGTCAAGGCCAAAAAAGAGAACAAAAACATACAACAAAGAACTTTGTCGGGTTTCATAACCATTCCCTCTATTAACTATGGTTTGACGATAGCTTTTTAATTACCTTTGAGTAAGTGATACGCATGCGCCACCAGCGCTTCTTTGTCCCAATGGGGTAACAGAATGACCGACACTGTGTTAATAAGAGATGGGAAATCACGGCAGCACTTCTGAAATCTGCCTCCCAGCGATGAAACTGTCAGCACAATGCGAAGGTTTTCTCTTACGGTCCTGGAAATGATACATTAAAACCATCATAAAGAGTTTTGACAAAACCAAGACGTGGAATGGATTGTGTGAAGTATGGTATTTTTGAGACCGTATGTAAAGGTGAAGAGTCCTCAATTTTTTTTTACATCGGTAGCTCGAAATAGTCATCTCAATAACAAACCTGAGGCTGAAGGTCATTTTCCCTCCTCTCTCCATCAGTGATGGAAAAAAGTCGAACGAAGAAATTGAGGTCAACACCTACGAATCGAACTCGGGACCTCCTGCCCAGAAGACCGCGCACCAACCGACTGCGCTAATCCTTCCTCTTAATGTGTCCATAGATAAACAATTTCGTTATTATTAAGGTTTCCGTAATGAACACTACCTTTGTTTTAGAAATAGGTATGACTGCAGTTATTTGTTTTGCGTTTTTGTTGTCTTATGGTGTCGCTTGAGCCAGGTGTGGGAGGCTTGAAGTGGGATCTTTCCAGTCCAAAGGCCAGATGTTTTAAAGGCACCCCAATAGTCGCACGTTCTATTTCAATAGGAACTGTTCCCATCGAATGGCTACAACACCAAGACCACATTTATCACTTTGGTCCACAAACACATGGACAATCGATCTAATATTTTACCAGAACTCGAACTACATAAGCGTATAGGCCCCAACAGAGGAAAACGCTTGTGCATGCACAAGTCATAAGAGCGCGAAATTTGGCTTTTACAAATCACAACGTTAACATGTGCGAGAGTTTTAGCTTTACCCCTCCCTCGTGGGGAGGGTCTTGCATAAGCACAACCATATTTGGACATGACCACGTAGTGAGATGAGAGAGAGACGCTGTTTTTCGGTTAAAGATTGGAAGAGAGAAAAAGCACAACGCAGTTGAGCTGATCACAAGTGTACACTACAAAGAGGCACAAAACCAAAGCTAACGCAATTTAAAATTAGAAACTACTAAATTTATTTTCACTAGAAGCTTACTTGAGGAAGAAGTTCCAGGCAACATCTCTTGTGTAAGCAAGTCCAGCTTGAGTGACTTCTGTCCTGACGGCATTGATAACTGAGGTCTGCCCCTCCTCAGTGAAGAGGTGCGATATTGAAGAGGACACCAAGAACTCGCTTACGAGAACGAGGAAGTCTTCATCATTCAGATCTGACTCTGGTAGTAGCAACATCAAATGCTCGCCCTAGGAAAGAGGTATGAAGTTAGTTTTGTTGCAGACGTTTTTTTTTCGCAGTTTGGGGCATGAAATTCACTGCGGTAGGAATAGGTTAGTTGGTCACCTGGTATAGCGCTAGTCTACAGCGCCTGAGGTCGCACGTTCGACCCTCCAGGACTGGACAAATGCTAAGGAGTCAAGCTTTTATGACCACATAGAAATTACGGTCCCATATCCACAGAAAAGGGAAAAAAAGGCGTTCCAAATAGTTCTGCGTGTTAAATGCAAGGACCTTGTTTATGGTGGCCTTTTTATTCACGAGGGAAAGCAGGCTAACATGGATGGCCCACACGAACAAGAGCAAGAGATAATAGTCCATCGTGGTTAACCACAGTAATATAGTGTCAGTAACCATTGTAATATACATATTGACAACGTTTGTTGTAAAGAATAAGAAAGATAGCGACAGCAAGAAGAAATTTGCTTTTTTTTTTTCTTTAGCAGCCATACAAAGTATGGACAATATACAGCTGTTATCAAGTGTTAACACGAGAGCTATTAAATAGCACTTTCTTGGACTTTTCTGATGTTTTTTTTATTCAAATGATGGCTACTGAGTATTAGATTGCTGTGGTGGTGGTGTCGTTGCACACGAGCCTTGCAAAGCTCGTGGTGCTATCCATAATACAATCAGCACAATAACCAAAATCCTCACCTTGACTCCTGCTCTGGTATATGCAGAAACCAAGTCAGCCTTGAAGCTATCAAGTGTGTACCTATCTGCTGCAGATAGGGCTGAAGAATTGATGCGAAACACAGAGTAACCACAAAGATGAGCTGCTAACTGGGCCAGGTTTGTACTTATACCGGGCGATCCCTGCGATATCAGCAGTGCATGCCCACACTCATGGGGACACTGTAATACACGCACAAGACGGCAGATTGTCTCCATCACATCCTGCCAAACCGCAAAAGTAAGAAATAAACATCGGTAAACGGCCAGGCAACTCTCAACATTGAGACTTCCCATGCAGTCACTTTAAAGTAACTGGGCAGTGTGGTAACTGGTGGCGTCGACAAATCGGCAAGTAAACTTCTTCAGTGCCACCACTTAAATGAAAGTTACTAAGCAGTACTTTGCTATAGTACCTTTTTTGTTGCGCTTTACAAGGTGGTTTTAGCGTATGTTTCTGTGGATAAAATCGTACCGTGCGATTACTCGAAAGGAGAAAAAAATATCCCAAGAAAGAAAAAAAAAGGTTACCTCATAGAGGGTGATTCTTAGTCTCGGGAAATCCTTGTTGTATTCTTCGATGCCATGCGATAACACCGCTTGTACCTAAAGAAAAGTTTAACAGATGATACGTTAGTTAAAAAACTCACACTTCTTATAGAAAACCATAGTATGCACAACCAACCTTTTTTATATCAGTAACGTTTCTATAGGACAAATGCACATCATCTTCAACTCCCTCAGATGAAGCGGCGCCAATCACCTCAGCAGTAGTGTCATCAGAATCCACCAGGTTAGTAAAGAATGGAGTAGACCCTGTCACTATTGACAACTGTCAAATGTAATAAGTAAGGTATCAGTAAACAACAACATTCCAAACACTAGGCCATTTCCGAGTTACCTTAAGCCTCTGTTTCAAAGCGAGGCTAAGAGCGATTCCCATGCAACGGAAAACACATTTTTACAAGAGAGGTTTTTCATCTAGCCTCGTTTTGTAAGCCCGAGTTCTTGGAACTCGAAATGGCGTAGTACCGTGTTCAGTGATAAACGTGACGTGTTACCAAATAAAACGAGCGTATCGAGACATACCCCGCCAAAATTTTCTTTCTTTCCCTACTGTCAACTTTTGGAGAACTCGTTTCCTTTGAATCTTTGAAAGAGCCACGGACTGACCCATGAATGACAGTAGATGTGTAACGAGAGCTAACACATTCATCTCTTTTAATAGTTTACCTGCTCGTCCTCAGTAAACCGTTTCTTGGCAGCAGTCAGGAAAGCCTGCTGGAACCTCTCTTTATCAACAGAGTCAATCAACCGACGACCATACACCCAATCACATTCATGTTTCCATAACAACAGAAGATCTTCTGTCAAACAGCCTGGACGCAACGTTAGGCAAAGATTCCTTTTAAAAAGGAAGTGAAAAAGTGTTAATAAAAACTTCGAACGACGTTGTGTAAGACGACAAAAAGTGCTACTAAGATCAAAATTAAACTTTGACGCAGTTTTTCTCGGGTTAACACGTCCTTCATTTTCAAGAACTAGTTGGTTGGTCTCCCAGTTATAATGTTCTTTAACTCTATGTGAACTAAGACTCATAACCACGCTGTTTTCACCTGATTTCGTCAAAAGATGATAACCAATGAAACATGTTTGACAGCGACAACCGCTAAAATCAAGCACTGCACTGCGAATCATGATCAAAACTTGTTTATCCCTAGTATGACAAACAATTTCTTCAGGAAGTTTCGCACTGAATCAGACAGAGCACGTTGAAGATGGCACCCAAAAGCGTTAAGGAAGCAAGTCATACACACTGGGGGGTCACGTGCCTTGAAAGCGCATAAATTAAAACCAAGCTTAAACCTGTTTAGAACAGAGAAGCAACGTATACGGTGCCGTTTCAAACACGGTTTCACGTAAACGTGTTGACTTGAAACATTATTATTGGTGTTAGTGATAACCAAGCTACAGATGCAAAACGTTTAACTAAACTCCCGTGAGGAGTTAAATCCATACCTGAACACCATAGTCAAATCCGTCATAGTAAAAATATAGTGACATCTCTGAGATGTGGGTAAAAACATGCTACGCAAATGATCCTGAAGTTCTACAGTCACGTGAGTGATACCAGACAGAAGATCCCGCATGGCCTTATCCTGGTCCCCAGACCCATGGTGATGGGAGTGTCCCTCAACTGTTGCTTCCTGGGAAGAAGTGTCGCTTGCGGTGTGCTGGGACTGACTAGCGTGAATGATAAAGTGTTTCTCCAATTGCTGTGTATAGATATAATGTAGCTCCCTTTGGCTGAAGAAGAAGAAAATATTTCTTAAAACACAACACAGAACCTTGACACTCAAGCAGGTTACTTAAGGCAAGAGGATTTTCAGCACTGAGATCAGTTTCACCACATTGGCACAAATTTCCTATTGTTCCAACCATATATGTGGGTCGTTTAAACCCACTCTTGCGAAGTGTAACATCTCTATTATAATCATGACTATGATTTCATGTTTGCTGTGGAAATGGGACAAGAGTGGTAGCCTGCATTGCTGGCGTTTTCTTCGGCTTCCTGAATGTCTGTCTCCAAATATTTATGTTGACATGCCATGCTGAATTCCAAAAGTGTGGCGGTGTTGGGGCACCTCAAGGGGTGCCATTTTTAACTCTCCCCAATCTACTTTAATGAAAAAATCAAAGATGGCGGCCACGGTATTTAAAACAAAAATAAACAAACAGCTTTTCCCATCAAAAAACACGCCTGCATTGCGGGCTATCGGATTGGCTACCCGAGGGAACAGAGATGGACCTATCGAGCCGGGTCGGGATTGTGCTCTTTGTTACGACACTTAACAATAAATCTTTAGGCCATATAAAAATCCTTACCACTGACCAAGTTTGCTATGACACGCAGTGGGGCAAGAGAAACAAGGAGATTACATAGTTCGAAACCTTAACATCCTTTCTTTTTGTTTTTAGCATGTGACCGTTCCGTGCAAAAGGCTCATATCTCCATCCTGACCTCACGATTCACGAATAACGTATACGTAATCCACTTACCTGGGGAAAGTAACGCTAAATAAAGCGAAGTGACGTAACAGCCGACTGTGGAGTCGCACAGTGGATGGAGGAGAGTAAGGATTGTACGATGACAGGTAAGTGACGTCATGTATTTCACGCCACTGGTAGGTCTCCGGGTCAAACACGCCGCCATGATCAATGTGTTGACGAACCAGTTGTTGGGCGGTTTGTGCCCCAAACCTGTTCACCTGACATGAAACAGAAAACATATCTTAACGCTAAAGGAAAGTACTGTCTTAAAAGGAATGTAAGAATATGAACTAAAACGAAGTTTAAGTATAGCGCAGTAAAACCTACTGTTTAAATGTTTAAATGAGAAGGACACCCTTGAAGTCCACTGATAGCGTGACTGACATGACATGCATGACAATGAAACGAGTGCTAATGCTCTTGTTTAAAATCAACGTTTCTTCGAAGCAGAGCACACTGTTTGTAAAGGCTAGAAACTGTGAAATGCGGACGAGCTAACGCACTTGTGGGATGTTAATTGAACTCAGAATGCTGCATAGTATAATAGGCATCACTTCGTGCAGTATTTCAACCTTTCGTTCCATCAACAGCCAGTGCTTGCTTAGATTGCCAGTAGAAGCTCACTCACAGCAGTTTCTAACGTTAAAAAAGCCAGACCTAACGTAAGAAGAGTTACCGCATTTATTCAGCCATAAGCCGAGCGATTTTTACACACATCAAAGCTAAAGTTTAGTGAAATTTGAGCCCAAGAGGGTTATGCAGAGTCTATGCGTTCAAAGTTTAGGTATGCGTGCGTAGGTTAGAATCATCTCTTTTTACCCTGCTGAGGTTCAGATCATCCACTAAACAAGTCAATCTCTTGTTTCCTTTAGGGACAAACGTTCTGGCGTGTTTCCACTCCAAACAGGATGACATTTCTCTCCAAAGACTTCTGGAAGTCGTGAACTTGTTGCAGAACACTGTCAGACTCAATACTTCCCCAATATCGCCGCCATGTTGTTTAAGGCGGTGACGCAAAATCGACGTCTTGCCACAACCGGCTTCACCGACCAGTAAAACAGGTTTACCGCCATCGCTCAGTAGGCCAACGAGATGCGAAATTCGCTGTTAATAAAAGGATAAACAAGGTATTACACTTCTCCTACGATTCCCCCACAACAATTAATCGAGTACAACGTATGGAAGAGAAAACAAAAAGAAGCTATTAGAGTGACCAACGTTAATATTCTCTTAACAATAATCAAAACATGATAAAAAACAAAGGTTATGAGAGTTAATGAAATGATCACCAAAAGGGAAACGCTTTGATTTTTTAACGAATTCTCTCAACTAACGTTTTAATTAAAAGAAACGTATGCAGGTCAACTGGAAAATTTGAATGTGGATATTTGGACTTAAGGTGTTTAGTAAGTTTTCCTCGCTATACATGTCTATATATTACCGTTCAATAAAAATGGTTTACATTTCTTGAAGGAATATTTTTCTAACCGCCGCAACTATTTTTTCTTAACTTCAGGTTAAGAATTGTGCTGGACAGCGGAAAGTCGCTGGTTCGATACTGGACCATCCTGTGACACGCATAACCACATACAGATGGCGGTCCCTCTTCAGAAGAGGACGTAAAAACAAAGAACAAAGAGTTGATAATTTCGACGTCTAAGGCCGCGGTTTAAGAAATCTTTGGGTCTCCACATCTCACGATTGTCGGAGTGAAGATAAAATCGTTGGGATAATTAAAGAATGGCTTAGCACACGATTTCGTTGACAAAGGCTAAAATCAGCTTTAATAACCGGTCAAGTGTCTTACGTTAACTACGTGCTAAATACACTGATACATTCAAAATCGAAGGTTTGTTGTTTTTTATTGCCGTTCCCTTCACAAAACGTTAATGCGTTGATTGGTTCCAATAAACTGTGCAAAGTACAGTACGGGTAGTGTAGTAGGAAGAAATCTGACCTCATTCTGTATAGTGTGAACATATGCCTCATTAGGAATGCCTTCAGCTGCTGTCTGGGAGTAAGGTGGGACTGACTCCGCCCAGCTCAGAAACTCATGAGTCTCTGGAAACACATAGTAGTTCCACACCTGTTACAACAAAGACAAACGTAAATGTAAATGTTCAACTGTTCGGTGAAAGATCGCTTCTAATCATTGCCTTGGTTTTCGCTACACAGGCTCGGTTCTGGCAATCTGTTAAACTACTGGTAAGTGGAAAAAGGTTTTAGATAACCACAAGCAACAACCGAGATCCTAATATACACTTATTGTATCGGTTTGTTTAATGAGTCTTTCTGAAATGTTAAATAAACGATCGGGGATGTTTTCCAAGTTGGAACATAAGGAAAATTACGACTACCCAACAGAATTACCGAGAATTTAATTTGATCACTCAATATTTTTGGAAAGGGATGAAAACTTTCCGGTGAATGCACGAAAACTTTGCAGGTGAATCTTTTAAATCTCACCTCTTCATCTCCTGGAAGCATGACAAAATCATTCCATTGTTCTCTCCACCATTGGCTGAAATACTGACGATGCTCTGCCACCAACGTGCCACCAAAGGCCCACATGGCAGCATAGCAAAAATAGTTTTCAAACTCAGGGGGCATCAAGTCCTGATAGTTTGAAATGATTGCCTGCGACACAACAGACGTTTTCAATACAGCGAGACATAAAACACATGTGGCATTTACAGTCTAACATTTTAAAATCTAATATTTTCATCAGAGGAGTTAAGGGAAGACGGCTAATAAGTACATTTGAAGAATTCTCTATTTTCCAATCCCCTATCACAGTCTGTTTGCCCCCAAATACTGCATAAAATATTGCCTTTAAATGCTCCCGGGAAAACTGCATATTCTTAAGAGCACAGTGAAACCTCTATTAAGCGGACCCTTCGGGACCTTCCCAAGTGTCCGCTTAATTGAGGTTGTAAAAATTGCGCAATGCTTGTTAACGATCAACATTCAACGGTTACGCTGTACTACGATCAAGTTGCATGTTGTTAAAGAAGCT
Organism: Porites lutea; assembly: GCF_958299795.1. Taxonomy (NCBI): domain Eukaryota; kingdom Metazoa; phylum Cnidaria; class Anthozoa; order Scleractinia; family Poritidae; genus Porites; species Porites lutea. Next base: position 13,942,364 of record NC_133210.1, read on the forward strand.
ATCCAGAGTTCAAGTTCATTACCTTTCATTACCAACTATTGGTAAATGCAAAAACATTAAGTGACTTCAGTACGTACTTCAAGGGCGTAATCCAATACTACTATTGTCAATTCAGTCCGATGCCCGCTTAGTAGAGGTTTTTAACAATAGAAATTAGCCAAATTAAACTTATTTTAGTGTCCGCTGAATAGAGGTTCGTTATAAAGAGGAATATGAGACGTTTGTTTCGGGACCCAGCTTAGTGTCCGCTTAATACAGGGTGTCCGCTCAATTGGGGGTCCGCTTAATGGAGGATGGAGGTTTCACTGTATTTGAAGACAATAATTTATGCAAAATGTTTGGAAACAGGGTGCATAATAGATATTTCGGAAATAGTCAGTTGGGTTGCTGGAGTTCGAGCGAAAAAATTTGTCACGTTAATCGTTACATTTACGTCCTTGGCTTACTGATTCTGCATTCGATACACTCTCTAGGCATATTTCCCTGTGCTATTTCTAATGACCATGTATTCCACTTTTTTAAGTTTCGAAATGGAGTAACTTCATATGTTTATCTTGAATCACCACTCCACTCTACTGCTAACTTTCTTTATGTGTAAAAGGACAAAACGGGGCTTACTTCGACTAACGTTAACAGGGTGTTCACCATGCCCATCTCGGTAACTGGTACCACGTGACGCAGCTGTGAAGGTTTGTTCTGTGTTGGAGGTGCTCCTGAAATGGGTGGAACCGATTTCTTGGACGCTAGATACTCCAATGTTGGGCCAATATATCGATCACACAGTTCTCGCAACACTTCTACCTCGCGCTCTGGCCGTTTGGAGAGCCAGCGGTCCACAAGGAGAGGCCAGTTGACATCAGAAGAGTTCATGCAGAGTATGCCCACTGATGAGAGTACTGCTGGACTGAGATTTTCCAAAGTTTCCAGCTTAAACAGGAAGCAAACAAGCAGTCAAGGCTCTGATCAAAAATCTTCGAGACAGATGCATTAAAAACTTTGACATGGAGGACCTTTTTAAGATTAGGGTAGACGCCCTCAGTGAAGCATCCAGAAACTTCAAGGCTATACACCCGCGTTTGATGCTACGATTTCTGAGGTAGTTTACGTAGCTAGCATTAGTTTACATTGTAAATTATAAATAATTTCGAGAGAAAATTAATTAGCCATGGCCTTGTCGCCCAATCGCTGCCAATTTAAGCCCCAACAACAAGTGTTCATTCGTCTTGGCTTCATGAAAAAAATAATAATGTATGATGAATGAATTCTCATTCTTCGATGAAATATTTGCCCTTGCATTGCAAAACCTCTACGTAAGTGAATGGTACTCTTCTTTCTACGAGATAAGCTGTCTTTCTTACCTCCCACACGATAAGCAACGCATCAGGTATTTTGATCCTTTCACTGTTGGCAAGCACCACAGTTCCTGTGATAACAAACGTACGTTGAAGGAATTGTCAAAGCTTTTTGTTAGCACTTAAAAAATGCAAACACCACATTTTTCCGATCGCCCACTTTGATAACTACTCTGCAAGTTCATTAGAGATTTCTACTTACAAAAAACAAGGTAAAACAATGATCGGCTACAAATGCCTATGGTGAACAGAACACACTTAGTAACGACACACAGACATAGTACGACCAAGGGAGAGGATTTTTACGATTACTTGCACTAGTCATGATCTTGTAGTTTGTAAACTTTAGCTGTGAGCGCCCTCGAATCCTTCAGTGTTATTACCCTTACACTACCACCTCCGTGTAACATTAATACCATATGCGTGACACTAACCACTGTTCTGCACAATAGAGCCAAACACCTCCATTTGCAATGGATCAATCTGGAAAGAGATTCAATGTCAGGTTAAGGTAGTAGTTAACACATTTTAGCTGTCTGTCTAGTGAGAAACATTACATGGAAAAAATGTTTAACGTTTCGGCAGGATTACCATGCAAAACATGACATGAAGTTAACTGTTTTGACAGACACTTAAGCACAACGTACGCCGAAATAGACAAAAATTCATGTTATTTCATACCCAAATTATCTTCAGAAATAGTCTCAAATGAAAATGCAGTGAACGAAAAGGCCCAACAAGAAAACTAGTGTGAAAGTGGAAATGATCCACGAGATGAATAAACAACCTAGGCGGTTGGCCTGCTTGAGTAGCTTAATGGACAGAGCATCGCGTCCGGTCATCACAAAAATCAGGGTTCGATTTCTGGTCAAGCCTGAATTTTTCAGTTTTTTTTTTCAACCGTTTAGGTTGTTTATTGAACTGCGAGGGTCATGTCCACTTTCATATCTTTATCCACCGTTCAAAATATGAGTCATTTCATACATTTCCATTCAAGAAAACTAGCGGAGGAAAAAAAAGTTACATTACGAAGGCCTAAGTGGTGTGACCAGATTACAGGCGGTACAACTGGAACTACACATATCTTTGTTGATCGCTTCCCCACAGGTCTCTTTTGCCCTTACTCGCCCGACCCAAGGCATAAGGAAGAGGTGGAAAATTTGAAGCAAGAAAAAAGGGGAGAGAGGAAACCCTTCGTCCCATTCTCGCCCTTGCTGGCCTTTGAGGAGAAGTGAGGGTCATTCTAAAGAAAGGTTTTTAATCACCTTATTCTCTCTTTCAAGTGTATATTTTTACGTTTAACACAGGCCCATTTGGGGATTGGTGTCGTTTAATTATAAGATAAAATTTTTGAATGCTGAGCGGGAGTTTGTGGGTTCAATTTCCGGGGCTGAGCCAATACTCAGGTCTTAAAATAACTGAAAAATATACGCCTTGCAAAACGGATAGACCTTCGCGTGAATCGGATGACCACATAAAACAACAGGTCCCGTTTCCAGTGGGAGACGTAAAAAAAGTGTCCCCAATTAGAACTTTCGTGCTATATTATAAATTTACACTCAAAGAAAGTGTAATGTTTTTTTTTTTAAAGAAAAGAGCATATTACCGTGCCATCTAGGTGGAGCCATTTCATAAGAGGTTTTCCACCAGTTTTAGTATTGGCTGTCTCCTGAAGTCGTAGCTCCTTTGCCTGCCTTCGTAGCAACACAGTCAATACACCATCACGCCATTCCCTGGAAAACGAAACGAAAATGTGTATTCTAACTGCGTGCTTAAAAACATTGACTCCCTCTAATGGCTTTCCCTGCACTGTGTTACGGTTGTGGAGACTGACAAAAAGTGAGGCACGTGGTTATCAAGAACAACTTCACGCAATGAGGTCTTGTAAATGGAAAACGTGCTGTACTCTCCTAGGAATAAGGTCAATGAGAGAAACAATACAGGATATCTGTGGAAGTCTTGATCACTCTGGGATCTCACCGTGAGCATACGGATACGCAATCACAAACCTGGTTTCAGTGTCCGCGTATCCCAAAAGCTCATCCGATTCTACAGCCTCCGTGCACACTATGCCAGTCTTTACTAAATGCCCCATTTCTCTGTGTGCTGCACCAAGGGTCCTGATGCACTCGGTTTTACCACATCCACTGGGTCCAATTATACATACCTGAGAAAAAAAGGCTGGTGAATTTATCGTTCCTCTAAATATTTCAAGCAGGAATCGACACTGTATGCCATTAACTTCCAGTGAACACAAGAAAAAAATGTTGGTTGGGCCTTATTTGCTCTAAATTGATATTTCACTTGATGTTTAGTGAGGAAAAGAAAAGCGTATTCGGATATCAAGGGATCTTGTTCCAAATATTTAACAAGACATAGAGGACATTCTCTCCCAAACACGACGGATAAAAAATCCACCACCAGAACTTATCAGAAGACTGTGGGTTAACTCTTTTCGAAATATCTATTAAGAAAGAGACCCAAGGACGATTTTAAAACCAGGTTTGAAACATATATGAACTTAAAACCAAGTTACTGTTGTAATGGCAACAGCACAACCGCAAAATTTATCAAATTTTATACACACATATTTACCAGTTGGAAATTTCTAACAAACAACCTATCACAGTATTTATAAAGCGTCTGGTAAAAGACTCATGATAACTGTGATAAATAGAAACAATCATTTCCAGTAACTACTTATTATCGTTGATATAGACAAGTGTAATTGGTTTGGTGTAATGTGGTGTTAATGGTGTAGCTTAGCGTAGTTTGGTGTAGTTTGGTAACGTTCTGTGTGGCTGGTGCCGTTTGGTTTACTTTGGTGCAATTTTGTGTAGTTGGTTCCGTTTGGTGCAGTTTGGTAAAGTGGATGTAGTTTGGTCTGGTTCTTGTAATTTGTTGTAATTGGCGTAGTATGTGTAGTTGATGCAGTTTGATGTAACTACTGTAGTTCGGTGAATATTGGTGCAGTTGATGCGGTTTCGAGTAGTTTGGTGTAAAGGTGTAAATTGGTCTCATGCCGTAGTTCGTGTAGTTTGGTGCAGATCGGTAAAGTTTAGTGCGGGTTGGTGCAGGTTAGTACAGAATGGACCAGTTTCGTACAGGTTGGTACAGTTTGGTGCAAGCTGGTGCAACTTGGTGCACGTTGGTGCAGTTTGCTGCAAGTTGGTACACTTTGGTGCAACTTGGTGCACTTTGGTGCAGTTTGTTTGCAAGTTGGTGAATTAGGTGCAGATTGGTGCAAGTTGATGCACTTTGATGCAAGATGGTGTAACTTGGTGCACGTTGGTGCAAGACGGTGCAACTTGGTGCAGTTTGGTCCAAGTTGGTGCACTATGGTGCACTATGGTGCAGTTTGGTGCACGTTGGTGCAAGATGGTGAAAGTTGCTGCAATGTGGTGCAACTTGGTGCACTTTGGAACAAGTTGGTGCAACTTATTGCACTTTGGTGCAACTTGGTGCATTTTGGTGCAATTTGGTACAACTTGGTGCAGTTTGGTGCAGGTTGGTGCACTTTGGTTTAAGGTAGTGCAGCTTGATGCAAGTTGGTGAACTTTGGTCCAACTTGGTGCATCTTGATGCACTTTGGTGCAAGATGGTGCAAGTTGGTCTGGTTTGTTTCAAGTTGGTGCAAGTTGGTGCACTTTGGTGCAAGATGGTGCAACTTGGTGCACTTTGGTGCAACTTGGTACAAGTTGGTGCAACTTGGTTTACTTTGGTGCAAGATGGTGCAACTTGGTGCAGTTTCGTTCAAGTTGGTTCACTTTGGTGCAAGATGGTGCACGATGGTGCAACTTGGTGCAGTTTGGTGCACTTTGGTGCAACGTGGTGCACTTTGATGCAAGATGGTGCAACTTGGTGCAGTTTGGTGCAATTTGGTGCAACTTGGTGCAGTTTGGTGAAACTTGGTGCACTTTGGTGCAAGATGGTGCAACTTGGTGCAGTTTGTTGCAATTTGGTACAAATTGGTGCAAGTTGGTGCCATTTTGTGCAGTTTGGTGCAAGTTGATGCAAATTGGTGCAGTGTGGTGCAATACGGTGCACTGTGGTGCAATACGGTACACTTTAGTGCAAGATGGTGCAACTGCTGCACTTTGGTGCAACTTGGTGCAGTTTGTTGCAAGTTGGTGCAGTTGGGTGCAACTTGGTGCAGTTTGGTGCAAGTTGGTGCATTTTGGTGCAAGACGGTGCACTTTGGTGCAAGATGGTGCAACTTGGTGAAGGTTGGTACACTTTGGTACAACTTGGTGCAGTTTGGTGCAACTTGGTACAGTTTGGTCCCAGATGGTGCAACTTGATGCAGTGTGGTGCAATTTGGTGCAACTTGGTGAAACTTGGTGCAGTTTGGTGCAACTTGGTGGAGTTTAATGCAAGTTGGTGCAACTTGGTGCAGTTTGGTGCAACTTGGTGCAAGATGGTGCAACTTGGTGCACTTTGCTGCAAGACGGTGCAACTTGGTGCAAGTTGTTGCAGTGTGGTGCAATTTGGTGCAAGTTGCTGCACTTTGGTTTAAGGTGGTGCAACTTGACGCAAGTTAGTGAACTTTGGTGCAACTTGGTTCAGTTTGGTGCAAGTTGGTGCAGTTGGGTGCAGTTGGGTGCAATTTGGTGCAGTTTGGTGCAAGTTGGTGCATTTTGGTGCACTTTGGTGCAAGATGGTGCAACTTGGTGGAAGTTGGTGCACTTTGGTGCAACTTGGTGTAAGTTGGTGCAATTTGATGCAGTTTGGTGTAGTTTGGTGCAACTTGGTGCCATTTTGTGCAGTTTGGTGCTAGTTGGTACAAATTGGTGAAGTTTGGTGCAAGACGGTGCACTTTGGTGCAAGATGGTGCAATTGGTGCACTTTGGTGCAACTTGGTGCAGTTTTGTGCAAGTTGGTGCAGTTGAGTGCAATTTGGTGCAGTTTGGTGCAAGTTGGTGCATTTTGGTGCACTTTGGTGCAAGATGGTGCAACTTGGTGGAAGTTGGTGCACTTTGGTGCACCTTGGTGTAAGTTGGTGCAACTTGATGCAGTTTGGTGCAAGTTGGTGCAGTGTGGTGTAAGTTGGGGCATTTTGGTGCACTTTGGTGCAACTTGGCGGAAGTTGGTGCACTTTAATGCAACTTGGTGAACTTTGGTCCAACTTGGTGCATCTTGATGCACTTTGGTGCAAGATGGTGCAAGTTGGTCTGGTTTGTTTCAAGTTGGTGCAAGTTGGTGCACTTTGGTGCAAGATGGTGCAACTTGGTACACTTTGGTGCAACTTGGTACAAGTTGGTGCAACTTGGTTTACTTTGGTGCAAGATGGTGCAACTTGGTGCAGTTTCGTTCAAGTTGGTTCACTTTGGTGCAAGATGGTGCACGTTGGTGCAACTTGGCGTAGTTTGGTGCAAGTTGGTGCAGTTTGGTGCAAGTTGGTGCATTTAGGTGCAAGTTGGTGCACTTTGGTGCAACGTGGTGCACTTTGATGCAAGATGGTGCAACTTGGTGCAGTTTGGTGCAATTTGGTGCAACTAGGTGCAGTTTGGTGAAACTTGGTGCACTTTGGTGCAAGATGGTGCAACTTGGTGCAGTTTGTTGCAATTTGGTACAACTTGGTGCAAGTTGGTGCCATTTTGTGCAGTTTGGTGCAAGTTGATGCAAATTGGTGCAGTGTGGTGCAATACGGTGCACTTTAGTGCAAAATGGTGCAACGTGATGCAGTTTGGTGCAACTTGGTGCAGTTTGTTGCAAGTTGGTGCAGTTGGGTGCAACTTGGTGCAGTTTGGTGCAAGTTGGTGCATTTTGGTGCAAGACGGTGCACTTTGGTGCAAGATGGTGCAACTTGGTGAAGGTTGGTACACTTTGGTACAACTTGGTGCAGTTTGGTGCAACTTGGTACAGTTTGGTGCCAGATGGTGCAACTTGATGCAGTGTGGTGCAATTTGGTGCAACTTGGTGAAACTTGGTGCAGTTTGGTGCAACTTGGTGGAATTTAATGCAAGTTGGTGCAAGTTGGTGCACTTTGGTGCAACGTGGTGCACTTTGATGCAAGATGGTGCAACTTGGTGCATTTTGGTGCAATTTGGTACAACTTGGTGCGGTTTGGTGCAGGTTGGTGTACTTTGGTTTAAGGTAGTGCAGCTTGATGCAAGTTGGTGAACTTTGGTCCAACTTGGTGCATCTTGATGCACTTTGGTGCAAGATGGTGCAAGTTTGTCTGGTTTGTTTCAAGTTGGTGCAAGATGGTGCACTTTGGTGCAACGTGGTGCACTTTGATGCAAGATGGTGCAACTTGGTGCATTTTGGTGCAATTTGGTACAACTTGGTGCGGTTTGGTGCAGGTTGGTGTACTTTGGTTTAAGGTAGTGCAGCTTGATGCAAGTTGGTGAACTTTGGTCCAACTTGGTGCATCTTGATGCACTTTGGTGCAAGATGGTGCAAGTTGGTCTGGTTTGTTTCAAGTTGGTGCAAGATGGTGCACTTTGGTGCAACTTGGTACAAGTTGGTGCAACTTGGTTTACTTTGGTGCAAGATGGTGCAACTTGGTGCAGTTTCGTTCAGGTTGGTTCACTTTGGTGCACGTTGGTGCAACTTGGTGCAGTTTGGTGCAAGTTGGTGCATTTAGGTGCAAGTTGGTGCACTTTGGTGCAACGTGGTGCACTTTGATGCAAGATGGTGCAACTTGGTGCAGTTTGGTGCAATTTGGTGCAACTTGGTGCAGTTTGGTGAAACTTGGTGCACTTTGGTGCAAGATGGTGCAACTTGGTGCAGTTTGTTGCAATTTGGTACAACTTGGTGCAAGTTGATGCAAATTGGTGCAGTGTGGTGCAATACGGTACACTTTGGTGCAAGATGGTGCAACTGCTGCACTTTGGTGCAACTTGGTGCAGTTTGTTGCAAGTTGGTGCAGTTGGGTGCAACTTGGTGCAGTTTGGTGCAACTTGGTGCATTTTGGTGCAAGATGGTGCACTTTGGTGCAAGATGGTGCAACTTGGTGAAGGTTGGTACACTTTGGTACAACTTGGTGCAGTTTGGTGCAACTTGGTACAGTTTGGTCCCAGATGGTGCAACTTGATGCAGTGTGGTGCAATTTGGTGCAACTTGGTGAAACTTGGTGCAGTTTGGTGCAACTTGGTGGAGTTTAATGCAAGTTGGTGCAACTTGGTGCAGTTTGGTGCAACTTGGTGCAAGATGGTGCAACTTGGTGCACTTTGCTGCAAGACGGTGCAACTTGGTGCAAGTTGTTGCAGTGTGGTGCAATTTGGTGCAAGTTGGTGCACTTTGGTTTAAGGTGGTGCAACTTGACGCAAGTTAGTGAACTTTGGTGCAACTTGGTTCAGTTTGGTGCAAGTTGGTGCAGTTGGGTGCAGTTTGGTGCAAGTTGGTGCATTTTGGTGCACTTTGGTGCAAGATGGTGCAACTTGGTGGAAGTTGGTGCACTTTGGTGCAACTTGGTGTAAGTTGGTGCAATTTGATGCAGTTTGGTGTAGTTTGGTGCAACTTGGTGCCATTTTGTGCAGTTTGGTGCTAGTTGGTACAAATTGTTGAAGTTTGGTGCAAGACGGTGCACTTTGGTGCAAGATGGTGCAATTGGTGCACTTTGGTGCAACTTGGTGCAGTTTTGTGCAAGTTGGTGCAGTTGGGTGCAATTTGGTGCAGTTTGGTGCAAGTTGGTGCATTTTGGTGCAAGATGGTGCAACTTGGTGGAAGTTGGCGCACTTTGGTGCACCTTGGTGTAAGTTGGTGCAACTTGATGCAGTTTGGTGCAAGTTGGTGCAGTTTGGTGTAAGTTGGGGCATTTTGGTGCACTTTGGTGCAACTTGGCAGAAGTTGGTGCACTTTGGTGCAACTTGGTGTAAGTTGGTGCAACTTGATGCAGTTTGGTGCAACTTGGTGCACTTTGGTGACAGATGGTGCAACTTGGTTCAAGTTGGTTCAACTCGGTGCAGTTTGGTGCAATTTGGTGCATTTTGGTGCAACTCAGTGCACTTTGGTGCAGCTTGGTGCAACGTGGTGCAGTTTGGTGCAACTTGGTACAGTTTGGTGCAACTTGCTTCAACTTAAGGCAGTTTGGTGCAGGTTGGTGCACTTTGGTGGAAGATGGTGCAACTTGGTGCAGGTTAGTGCACTTTGGTGCTACTTGGTGCAGTTTGGTGCTAGTTGGTGCACTTTGGTGCAAGTTGGTGCAACTTGGTTTACTTTGGTGAGATGGTGCAACTTGGTGTAAGTTGGTGCAGTTTGGTGCAACTTGGTGCATTTTGGTGCAAGGTGGTGCACTTTTGTGCAACGTGGTGCAGCTTGGTGCAACTTGGTGCAGTTTGGTGCAACTTGGTACAGTTTGGTGCAGTTTAGTGCAAGTTGGTGCAGTTTGGTGGAGGATGGTGCAACTTGGTGCAGTTTGGTGCACTTTGGTGCAAGATGGTGCAGTTTGGTGTAACTTGGTGCAAGTTGGTGCACTTTGGTGCAGGTTGGTGCAACTTAGTGCACTTTGGTGCAAGATAGTGCAACTTAGTGCAGTTTGGTGCAAGTTGGTGCACTTTGGTTCAAGATGGGGCAACGTTGTGCAGTTTGGTGCAAGTTGGTGCACTTTGGTGCAAGATAGTCCAACTTGGTGCACTTTGGTACAAGATAGTGCAGTTTGGTGTAACTTGGTGCAAGTTGGTGCACTTTGGTGCAGGTTGGTGCAACTTGGTGCACTTTGGTGCAAGATAGTGCAACTTAGTGCAGTTTGGTGCAAGTTGGTGCACTTTGGTGCAAGATGGGGCAACGTTGTGCAGTTTGGTGCAAGTTGGTGCACTTTGGTGCAAGATAGTGCAACTTGGTGCACTTTGGTACAAGATAGTGCAACTTGGTACAAGTTGGTGCAGTTTGGTGCAAGTTGCTTCAACTTGCTGCAGTTTGGTGAAAGTTGGTGTAGTTTGGTGGAACTTGGTGGAAGTTAGTGCAAGATGGTGGAACTTGGTACAAGTTAGTGCAGTTTGATACAGATTGATTCACTATGGTGTAAGTTGGTGCACTCTGGTCCAACTTGGTGGAAGTTGGTGCACTATGGTGCAAGTTGATGCAGTTTGGTGTAAGTTTGTACACTGGTGCAGTTTAATGCAAGTTGGTGCAGTTTTGTGTAAGTTGGTGCTTTTTGGTGCAAGATGGTGCAACTTGGTGGACGCTGGTACACTTTGGTGCAAGATGGTGCAGTTTTGTGGAAGTTGGTGCAACTAAGTGCAGTTTGGTGCATGTTGGTGCAGTTTTGTGCATTTAAGTGTAGGTTGATGGACTGTAGTGCAAGATCGAACAAGTTGCTGGTTTGTGGTGCAGGTTGGTGCAGTTTGCTGCTCTATGGTCAACGTTGGTGTAGTTTGGTCTAAGTTGGTGCGTTTTGGTGCAAGTTAGTGCAGTTTGGTGCACTTTGGTTCAACTTGGTGCACATTGTACACTTTGGTGCAACTTGGTGCAGTTTGGAAGAAAGTTGGTGCAGCTTGGTGCAGTTTGGTGCACTTTGGATTAAGGTGATTCCCTAGTAAAAGAACGTAACATAGATTGTCCATGAAACTTGCTACACTGATGTAACAAGTCAAAAAGATGATAAAAAAGTAATAAAAAGTAGGGGTCACCGTGCTCGTTTTGACGTCACAATGCTGACAAATAAGGCTATTTAGGACCCTTTTACAAAAACCGCGGGTAGCCCAAAACTAGACAAAAAGGAGTTTTTTTCGATGATGCATGTGGTATCACACAGAATTTGACTTTATTGATTGTTTATCCACTTACGTACCAGAAAAATGCCTTTTAATGCCCTTGTTTTTACTTTACGCTACAAAGGAGAATTAAATTGGACACGCGCTATTCGACCCGTGATAGCTCAATCCGTACAATTTAGTAAAATTGCCAAAAAAGTGAACATAGATTTGTGCCAAATTTTTTCTCATCGAAAGGAAGCACTGTCCTTATTAAAATCATGAAATAAAAAAAAGGGGGTCACCGTACTCGTTTTTGCGGTAGAGCTGCAGAAAGTGCGCACCAAATGCATTTTCTCCGATTTTTGAGAGGACTGGGGCGAGTGTCAAAATAGAATGTATGTGAAAGGGGGAAGAAAGTATCAAAAAATCCGTTTTTACAGAATTTACAGCGAGATATCACATTTAGGACACAATTTGATAAAAGAAGCGTTTAAATGAAAATCAAAGTGAGTAAGCACAAGTTAAACATCTATTATCGAGGTTCTCCGAGAGGAAGTCGAACTCAGCAACTCGCGTACTGCTTACGTTATGCACATTCCCAACACATTGAGTCTCACCTCGGCAAGAAACAACAGCAAGCAAAAATTCCAATAGCGTTTCTCTTCAGTCAACTTCATTTTAATAATGTTACTTCACATGCTCTTTTTTACGGCGGCCATCTTGTTATGCGCAGTAAGAGATGCGCAGTGCAAAACCAGGGAATCACCTTAACTTGGTGTAGTTTGGTGCAACCTGGTGCAGTTTGGTCCAAGTTGGTTCAACTTGGTGCTGTTTGGTGCACTTTGGTGCAAGTTGGTGCAGTTTGATCCACTTTGGTGCAGGTTATTACAGATTTAGTAGTGGATTATTTATAGTTAAAAAAACTAAAAGACGGTGCATATACACGTGTTAACTAGGTATGCGAAACAGGAACCATTTTGCAATTTAAGGTATGCGAAATGTGTACCCTTTCTGTTAAAAATAGTCTTTAAAAAGGTAAGGGCTGGGACCTGCAGGTATAGAAGTTTGATGAGTAGCCCTCCCTGGGATTAGAACCTACATTAATGTTCCAACAGACAACATTAGCTTAAACCTCACCAGTTTATGTGCCTTTACAAGCTCTGCTAGTTGAGCGATTCTGGCTTGAAACGCAGCACCAGGCTGTAAACCAAGTTTGCACGTAGCCACTTTAATGGCCGACTGCATATCATCCAAGACTTTAACAACAAAGAATAGTTAGTTTAACAACAAAGAATAATTAGTGGAAGCCTACTCCTCTGTTTGTATGGTTTTCACTAGCGACGGAGTCATATTTGTAATCATTAATTTACGATCAAGTGAAAACTAGGTTGTTGGAGTCGCATGCTGAGACAAAAGAACTAAACCTATTACCAAGCATAGAAACGAGCATTGTGATTGGTTTATCCCTCCACTTCCCCTTCCAACTCCGGCAATCTGGTTTTCACTAGATCGTAAGTACTGGAGTTGTAAGGGGAGTCGGAAGAAAATGGAAACGTTCTGATTCTTCTGACTGATTCCGTCCTGCTTATTACTCTTCTCACGACCCTGATTTTTGATTTTCAGTAAGTCATAAGTGCTCTTATGACTCAGCTGAAGATCCTGACTCCAACTCCGTCGCTTGTGAAACCAGCCTATAAGCGTGACAAACCCGTTTTGCTTCGTGTTCTCTTAAGTTAAATGGGGTGTAAAAGAACATTTGCCACGCTATTTACTTTCTTTTTAAAAACGTTTTTTGCATCAATTGAATTTCAAAAAAATAATGGCCCAGTTTTGCTATTCAAGACAATATTTAGGCATTGACAGTGGTTCCTGTCGTCTGTTGCAAAAGATGGCAAGGATGAACTTGGATTGAAACTTGAAAAAATTGGGCCACTTTCTATGCCTGCAAAAATCACAACAAATTATTATGGTTAGTGCTCCCTGATGGAATTTGTTTGATATCTACTTCACATCTCTACAGCAGCATTTTGTGTCTGGCTAAAGGTACTAAGTAATGACGTCAGCAGAGAACTAACGCAAAAACTGCAACATCCTTATGAAATAGCCCATTTACATCGTGAAAGCATTATACCGTAAATCCTCTATTAAGCTGTCTACATGTATTGGCCTCCAGTTGATCTCTGTCTATTGAACTGGTCTCAGTAATAACTGCTCTTCCATGAATAAAGCGTTTTCCTGCTACCTGGTTAGCAGCTACGCAAAGTTATTTGAAGGAAAGAAAGTGTTTTTGTTAAATAAGAGTTCATGTTCCGCATGATTGATTGATACCGATACAGCTGCCTTTTTATCATTTTGAGCTACCAATATGGCGGACGTGACGTCATGTGAAGACTGGTAATAAAGTGGTAGACTTATACTAAAATTGGTATTTCCATAAATGATAGTCTTATCAACGTGTTTTTTACCTTCCACATTGTTTCTTTCAAAATCGCCAGGAGGCTTTGGTAGCACCGGGATCTCCTCCAGATTGCTCACTTGTTCGTTCATCCTCATCTTGCTGCCCTCAGCTCCAAACGTGTCAAAGATCATGGGGACCTGTACATTGGGAAAGAGATCGGCTAAAAGGGTAGCAAACATAACAGCATCACTACTGTCCAATCCCGGCATGTACGTGTCTCTTAAAGCCAGCACCACAGCGTGCTCTTCAACCTTAAGGATTTCCTGTTCGTCTTGTTGACCAGTGTCCTCTTCAGTGCCCGCAGGAGCAGCAGGTTCTAAATAAACAAGTTACATTTGATTACACAAACGAAAAAAGAAAAACACAAAATAGCAGGACCGTCATGTACAGTTTGGGAGGAACAAAGATCAGACACGAGTGCATCGGAAATCAAGCCTATAACGTAATGCAAGACAATAAAATGACATGTCATGTATCACAATGTTGTGCAATGTCTTGTAGTTCTATAATGTACTACGAACATTTAAATTGATCGTTACCCTTGATTCCCCAGAGTTCATGCAATGCACCGCATACTGAGCGAGCAATGATTGGTCATTAGCTGAGATCTAACAAAGCAAAGATAAGCGACTGTTCCAGAAAAACTTGTTTTCATTTTTTGTTCAACTTTGTGCACAGTTTCGAGAATGTTAACGAGAATAGTCCGTATTCAGCAGAGAATACAGAGGCTACTGAGAATAAGAACAAAACAAGACCAAAAGAAAGTGTTCTCTATTATTTGCAAAGCACTTAGATGGGTATAAATGTTCTAACAGTCAAGGGGCTGCACACTGCGTGGCAAGTTTATTTTTTCTCTCCTGTTCACAAAAGAACACAGAGACTCCATTTTATCGTGTATCTGCCAATGTCAAGCTAACACACAGGAAACCACTGCTGTTAAACTAAGAATAATTGATACCTATTTCTGCTTACCATCTTCTCTGAGAGCTTCAAGTGGAGCGTTCACAGCAGCTACCACGTCTGTAGGAGACTCTCTTTCTCCATCGAAGTTTCCTCCCTTAATAGATGTCACTTGTTCCATTTCATTGTTTGAGTTCGTGCATAAATGTGAACCTGCGTCGTCAATCATCCTTTTAAGAGAATAAGAACCCCAACCGATGCATTTCTGAAGATACGAACACAGTTCTGCGCAAAGAGGCTTAGAGGAGCTTGGAAGTAGCTGCTGACACAGGCCCTTGAGGGTCACAATCTTGGACGCTAGAGACCGAACCTGAGTGAAGCCCTGGCTCAACAGCCACACCTGAAGAATGGCCTGCAAGTCAGGGCCTACAAGTTCAACGGGACGGAACATGGCTAAGAGCTCCGCAGGAAGGAAGGAGGCAGACGACTTGAAAGAAGGAAAGAAGCCAATGGAAGGGTCATACTTCGAGTTGATCTGGTTAGGTGAACTGTTCAGTGTTGCGAAGCATGCGCCCTGGGGGGATAACGTTATTTCATCGTCGGGAAGAATTACAGTGGTCTTGTTAGCTCGTAAGCCATCCAGGACGTCTGTGACTAGTTGGGTTAGTACGGATAGAACAGGAGGCTGAATAGCCAAGATGTTGCTGAGACACACCCATGCACCTAAAAAACGGTGCAGAAATAAAATGAACCCTGATCAAACACAACCATGTACCACGAAAGGTTCTGTAGCTGAACACATCACAGAGACGTGTATCAGTGACAAATTCATTTACAGCACGGACATGTACATGGAAAAATCACTGTCTCAGTGTAAGAAAACGGAGAATTATTATCACTGTCCCTAACTGGCCACATTAAATGCACGAGATTTCAGGGTGCCGTCACAACATTTTGTCCCTGCAAACGAAACCTGTTTACTGTATCTACTCGATTAAACGCTGCCGTCGAATGAACATTACTTTCGATTAAACAAAGCAGATGCAAGCAAAAATTACCAATTAACGTTCCCCTCAATGATCGGCGTTTATTCGACGACAATACGTGAAAACTCGGGACAGCTTTGTAATCTACACCATCCAAACAATTACGATTCTATCTCAAAAATAAAAGCGAGAAAATTGGAACTTCTCATAGTGTGGGGACAAAATTGCTCCAAAATGTTTGCTAAACGAACTACGTGTACTGTTATACGAAGATACCCTGCGTCATAGCCTTAAGGCATATCCCTTTAATGTGACCCCCCTCCCCCCCCCCCCCCCCCGCTAATTCAGTCTACGTTTAAGAGTAAACGTATGCTTTTTAAAGTTTTATATGAGCATTTTTGTACACAATCCAAGTAAACTAAAATATGCGCCATTCAAATGTCAATCGTACCAGTGGTTTTTAAACCTACCTGAACTAGCAAGCCCTCTGAAGATGTCTATTAAAGTGTATCTGTTCATTGATGTGGTACAGTTGAATGAATACAGCGGATTACCAAGGAGTTTAGCCAGTTCACTCACTGTTTCTGCTCTTCCATTTCCCTAAGAGGAAGAGTAATTTATTTCGGAGTACTATACAGCTTTTCCTGTAGAGACTTACTAGGACAAATAAGACGCGAAATAAGAAGTGGACTGCTTAATGGCGGAATCCTTTATGTTAAAGCTACTTGACGGTGAAGGTTTTAATGTGCTTTACAGAGTGGCTCTTATTTGGGGGCCTGTAGGTAGATAAATTCATGTTAAATGTGTTGAGGCACTTTTTTTTCTACGGGACTAAAAGGTTTCTTGCATCTTTTCAAATATTTACAAAATTGGTCGTAAATGGCTAACACTACGTCATACTTACAAACTCTCCACTACAAACTCCAACCATTTTATTCTTGACAGCTTGTGTAAGGCCCACAAAGCACTTATCCGTCAACGGACTCAGGACCAATCTGGAACTGCTACCCTGATACTCAAACCCATAATTAAACTCTGCATCCAAAATGTCAACTTTCAAGGCCTGCTGTTCTTCCTCCCAGCGGTAACGCACATGACACTGCCAATCAAAGCTGTCAGTGGGATTCTTCAGGGCTTCCCATTCATGCGAATGCTCAATCAACCTTTGTACTAAACTCCTTTTGTGAGCCAGCATGGCAATTATATTGCTTATCTTTTGAATCTGGCTAGGGAATAACAACATTTTGTTATGAGCATTTTCTTTAGTGGCGTCCTCCTCAGGCTGCTCCTTCTTCTGCCTCTGAGATACCCCGGAGATGTTCGAGACTGCATCCACATCTCCCACTGCACCCGTCCCAGGCCGCTCCTGACTTGCACTTGTATTCTGACTTGGTCCCCTCACGGCTGCATCCACCTCCGTATCATTATCACTGTTGACGCCACTGTCATAACCATCATCAACACCTTGAGGCTTACTTTCCTTGTCTGCTCCCTTCAGCATCATTGCTGTGGCTTCCAGTATGGTAGTCAACTTGTCATACACTTCTCTCAGTGCTTCTTTGTTCTCGCCACTTGCCACCTGAGAAAAAACACAAACAAACAGAGCAAATGAGTACAAAAAAAACAACGCAAAACGATCTACAGACAATTCCCGTTAAGAAGGACACCCGTGAGAGCAGCACTAACTTTCTGCCCTGAGTGCCCGCCTTATGGAGAGTCAAAGAAATAAATTAAAAAACGGTCACAAGCAATTTTGGGTGTGTCAGTCTTACAGTTTCGGCCATTAAGAGGTTGAAAGAGAGACTACGTCGCTGAAGCGTCGAATTGCATTTGGGACCATTTTGGGGACGTCATCACTTCTTTAATTGGCTGTTATAACGTTATGCGGGAAAAGGGGTGAAAATTCCCAAACAGCCCCATAGTACAATTCGAAACAACAGCGACCCCCCTCTCACACAATCTCAAAATGGCCAATAAAGGTGTCCGTTACGAGAAAGTTGACTGAAGCCGACGCAGTTATCATAGTGCAAAGGCTAGTGGAGCAAAAGGGATTAGGGACTGCCAGGATTTTTCAAGTCGGGTGCTCTGACCATAAAGCCAAGATTCAAGTGACTAAATCCCTTGTATGACATGCACGACGTGAAAAAAAGACCAATTAAACACCTGTTTGATTGATTTGTCAATCTTTTTGCTTAGTTCAATCTGCGTTGCGAGCAGAATCACTTCAGAGCAGTTGTCCAGAGTGAAGGATCTTTCCACTCTACCCATGCTTCCAGCAGTGCGTGGGGGCTCTCCAACGCCCTCGCCATGTGGAGTGGGGTTTCTTTCCGGCTGTGCGGGGTTAAGCACTGATGCCAGCTGATCTGCGAGGGTTTGTTTTAAATTGTTGATCAAAGAAGGAAGCCAGCTGTCTATTGGACCCTCACACAGTAGAGGCTGAAAAGTAATATCAGTTACGAGTATAAACATAAAATAAATCAAATGAATGGTATATCTGATACGCACTAGTTTTCAGAGAACCACAGACATTTTTCAACTGGTTAAGCCGTCTTCCCCATTTCAGCTCGGCATGAAACTTTCACCCCTACATTTGTCATTGTCTTTAAATAAAGTTGGGCAAGATAATTTCTAGTAAAATCGATATAACATGGTAATGTTAAATAAAACCCTTCATTTATTTAAATCCAATAGCTTTGTCAGGTATGGAAAGTTCACCACTTCAAACTACAATACAAGACAGGTAACCTCATCACCAGAGTCTACGTACTACGCTTTCAAACAGGAGTATGCACTCTTTGAATTTTGAAGAAATTTGGAAGAAAACGAGGTGAATGGGTTTATGTCACAACCCAAAGACCCATTCACCTGAATGCACACAAGGTCTTGATCGCAGCGAGCATGATTTTACCACTAATTGTAGGCCTCAGTTGGTGGTCTGCACCAGGTTTGGGCCAGCGATCGTCCACTCCCTAGTCCACCTACCAAAAATTGAGTTTAACGGGTGGTATTTGATAAAAGGCAATGTTTGCTCGATCAACATCACAGATTGCGACTTTGAAACCGGCTGTAGTGACATAAAACGCACACTTTACTTTAGAACTGTATTGTTTCTATAAATGTTACTTGTGAATGCACAATAATTCAACTCTTTACCTGCTTTAGCATAAGCTGCTCCCCGTATGAACTTACAACAGAATTAATGCTAAAACATGTCTGGCCTTCATTGTCAATTTCATCGTAGACAACTGCCCCAAGATTTTCAAGAACTTTCGGTAAAAACGGATTTACAAGAGCTGGGTCATATCCTAAACAAAAGGAAAATAAAGAAGTCGTGAATTGGCAAAGAAGGCAGATGCACTATGACAGGCCAAGTTCAAATAAAGAACAAAATAAGAACTTTCAAACATTTTGACCCAGAAGCAATGTCCCCTCCAAAGGAACCACGACATATGTTAATCATGCACTTTATTTGAGTGTCAAGGTATTTAGGATGAAACTACTGATTGGGGACACTATTTTTACGTCTTCAACTGGAGACGGGACCGCCATTTTACGTGGTGGTCCGAGCCAAGTGAAGGCTTAGCCGCTTGCAGTTCAAAGAGAGTACTTTCATTTCTCAGTTATCTTAAGACCCTGAGTGTTGGTCCGGCCCCGGGAATCGAACCCTCAACCACCCACTCAGCAGTCAAGCGCTCTACGGACTGAGCCAATCCTGAAGCGCTCGATAGAGAGATTATACAGAACATCAGAGATTAATGTAGAAGTGAAGTACCATGCGCATCTATTATTAAACTATACGGTTAAACAAACAACCTAAAAAGTCTATGCAAGAACTGTCGTGATATTTTCACCGACTTTTAATACGTATGTAAACGTAATTTGTAACACATAGGATTGCATGGATGACAGCACATTCAAGTCGGCAACTGAACAAACAAACTAGGCACAGCAGAACCAGGTAACAAAGTGTCTACTTTCCGGAGTAGTGACATACCATTGCACACAACATGAAGTACATCTTCTGTGGAGAGGAAGTAGAAGCGTGGAAATTTCTGACGCCTTCTTTCCAAGTGATTCAAAAGAGATTTCCAACACTGTTGAAGGTTCATGTTCAGCTTTTCCAGCTTAGCTTGGATGTCTAGCAAGCAAAAGAAGGCATTGTAAACTCACGCAAAAGGACAACGGAGAACGAAGACGGCAAAGCTTGTGACAAGCGTGACAATAACATGTTTGAATACATTTTTCTTCTCGACAAAACTCGCAAGTAATAGCCCTGTCACGTTTGTCGGGCACAAACGTTGAACCGTCCTCTCCTATCTGCCGTCCCATTGGAAAAGCTCACCATTTTGTTACCCAGAGCGTAAGAGCATAACGTTGCGTGACAGAGAGGAATAACTGGACTATGGGCCTGGTGTAAATTATACTGTACATCAATTTTTGCAATTTTCTCGTCCGCCTTTTTTTTTTTTAACAAATTATCTCAAAGAAGTCTTTACGGAAATGTATGGAGATCACTCTGGCCAATTTGTATGTGCATATTGGGGCTTAAAAGGTCAAAAAATTTCCATAATATGACGAACTGTAGCGATTAAAATAAACAAGACAGCTCAACACAAAAACAGATCAAATCAGTTGTAATGTTTCTAACATTAGACTTACTTATCCTTGAACAGGCCTGTAGAACGTTAGGATTCTTTTCTGTGACCTTCATCAAAATCCTGAAGTCACGATTCACAGTGGAAAACAGGTTTGTTTCATGAGGCATGGCTATACGAAGGTCTAGACTGGAAAACACCTGCATGAGTGAAAATACGGAGACCTGTCAATGATTTCACAGGTAAGGACGATACACCGTAGGCCCAATCTCGCAACCCATGTACATAAATTCTGTGGGATGTTAAAAACCCTCTACGCAGCCACAGTGACCATTAAAAACAACCAAATCATCGACAATATCGTAACGTAAGCCCCTGGTTAAAGACAGTTGTAAGAAGAACATAAACGCACATTTTTTTGAGCAAGCACGAAAAGCTACCATGTTCATCATCACAAAAATTAAATACACTGTATTTGCGCGACATAAGGGCGAATGAAAACGGTTCGAAAAGCTCGTCATTTCCAGAACATGCTGTAATATAATTTAAACGAGTTCAAAGCTTTCTAAATCAAGGACGAATGACGAACAATCCCAGCAACAACTCTCAACAAGTCTTAAGAGAAAACTTTGGGGAGCAGGAATGGAGCAGTGATACAGCACTCGCCAGAGTTGATGTCATATGTGGGTTGAGGTTGCTTTTGGTTGTCTTCTCTAATCCAAGAGGTTTTTCTAAGGACGCCGTCATTTTTCACTCTTCCCAAAAACTGACATGTCTAAATTGCTAAACGATCTGGAAAAAGGCTCTAATTAGATTAAGATGACTTAAACGGGCGTAACTTAATCGTTTCATGAAACTGCCAAGTACTTCCCTCTAAGATAAAATAAGCTTTTGTTTAGTTTTGTTTCTGAGAGGATGTTGTAGGAACTAATGTTGCGAAATTTTGACCAGCGCTTCACACTCTACACTTACATCTTCCAACCCTATCCACTTCTCTTGAAACTTAAAATTGTTCTGGCGGTAAACTGCCCCTCACACACTTAACTTACATCTTCTAACTCTATCCACTTCTCTTGCACTTCAAGCCACACACTCAGCACTGACTCAATTGTCTGCAGCCTCTTTTGCCATTTCATGATGTCATCAGCAAAGGAGCCAGCGGCACTACCAGTGAGCATGCTCTGTAATGAAACCTGCCGAAAAAAAACAACGTTTATAATAACCTCTTAAAAAGTAAGGTGGATAAGTTTTTCTTTTGAGGTGGGGGATTAGGAAAGTCCTTCGCCTCCTAGAGGATATATCTCCTTTGGTAGTACAGACAAGGTTAAATCGATTTTGCGATAATTTTGCTAATGAAGTCAACCATAAAGCAAAAGAAACACCTACCAACAGGTGTAAATCAACACAGTCACATATTGAGATTTCTTCCAGAAAGGTATATTCAGCATGGGAAGGAAATCGAAGGTCGAATTCCGAGGCTACGACTTGTAAAATCCACTATACACTTTTAGTAACTATAATGTGGCTTAAGGCTCTCTAGTACTTAAGTAAGTGATCTTTGTATGCAACAGAATTGTTCTAATGAAAAATAGCAACAAACAATTAACACTGATATACAAAAGAACAGTACCTGATGATCCTCAAGCTCTTCAAAGATTGGCTCACATTTATCCAGCAAACATATTGGCCCGGTATCCTACAGAAAGAGTAAGAAGAGAAGAATAAGGAAAGAGAAGACGAAGTGAGGACACGCTAAAGGACGGGGAGAACAGGGACAACTACACAACTTGGAATCAGGACGACAAGAAACATGATGATCAAGATTATGACGCTCTGGGGACGATGATGCTGCTGATGCCCACGACTGCGATAATGATCATGGTTACTACAGCCAGAGATTTCTGAAATTCCCCGACTTTTTCCTGACAAATTTAGAATTTCCCTGACCAACTGAAATAACAATTTCACAAATAAGTCGCGATTACGGACTTCACCCTTCCCTCACAGCCATCCTCTCCACCCATTTATTTATGCTTTCAGAAAGTCACATGCAGTATATATAAATTTATAGTTTCTTAAAAAGGATGCAAAAAGGATTGATTTTCTTGAAAACCCAGCATAGGCTTGTCGTTCAATTTCATGAGCAATGTTCTACCAATACAACACGATTCATGTCTGTAAAATGTTCAAAATAATTTTAAATGTTAGAGACAATAAAAGTGGAGGGAAGGGAATTAATATGTGCTGTTAAAATTTCACTTTTCCCTGACTTACAGTGAAATTCTCTGAATTTCCCCTGACCTTAAAGAAATTTTTTTTTGACGATGGTGATCAAGATACCGATGAGGATGACATGGAGGAACAGGATTTTTGAAAATAAGGGGAATGACACTACAGGCCCCGGTTGTTCAAACGCTGGATAGCACTACCCACTAAATAAATCACTATTCAGCAAATAAGTATTAGGGTAAACAAAAGCGTTATCCACTAAAGAATGTCATGCACCTTTCGAACAACTGGGCCAAGGTGATAAGATGTAGAGAAATGATTAAGTCAAAGAAGGAAAGGAAAAGGTGAGGATCGTTACCTGGGTCAAATTCACGAGGGATTGCGAGAAAGTAGCAGACCCAGCCGCAGACGTTTTCCTTGTTTTTAGGCCACCACCAGCCCCATCCTTGATGCTGTAGCCACCTCCACTGCCGTGACTAGTCACCGATACTCGACTGGATAAGCCACGGGGTCCATGCATGTTCATCTCCGAGTCATTTCCAAACTCACTACCAGGTGTCTACAGAAAGATGAAAAAGCAGAGTGTTTATAGGTGTGACTACAGTGAGCCCTTGTTGGTTAGAGTTTTGTACTTTGTCATCGCCAGAAAAAAAGTTAATTTAACCCTGAAAACTGTTTATTATCTTTTCCAAATAAAATACACGTAACTTTAGTAGTACAGTAGTCTGTACTGGTGGTGGTGGTGGTGCAGTAGTAGTGGTTGTCACATCATGGCCATTGTGGTCATTGTGGCCATCGTCACTGTGGTCAATGAGGTCACTGTGGTCATCATTACCGTGGTCATTGCGACCATTACGAGTATCGTGGCCACTGTGTCCATTACGATCAGCGTGATCACTGTCATCATTCTGGCCAATCATGGCCACTATCACCATCACCACCATGGTCACCATAGCCCTGGTGGTTACTGTGGCCAATGTGGTCATTGTGGTAGCATGACCATCATGGTCATTGTCACCACTGTGGTCATTGCTGCCGGTGTGCTCACTGTGGCCACCACTGTAACTGTAGTTTTAGTGGACTCTGTGGCCTTCATCACTATCACGGACACTGGTCATTGCGGCCACTGTGATCACCATGGCATCATGATCATTGTCACCACTGTGGTCACTCTTGTCACTGTGGTCATCTGAACAGCTGTGCCTACCACTATCGTCATGGCTGCTGTTGTTGTTGTAGCCATCATGGTGACCGTGGCCATCATGATCACGTTGGTCATTCTGGCCATTGTTGTCACTGTGGCCAATGTGGCCATTGTGGTCACTACCGCCACTTTGGCTGTTATGGTCACCATGGCTAAAGTGGCCATCATGGTAAGAATTGTCATTGTCGTCGTGGTAATGGTTCAAGTAGTGGTGGAGGTAGTGGTAGCAGTTGTAGAGCAGTCCTGTTAATATTCCCACTATAATTCACTTCGTAAGTATGGCCACTGGAGCCAGATGTGTATTATAAAGGACGAAAGTGCAAATGCCACATTTTTTACTTCTAAAATAGCCATTTTGTTCACTAATTCAGCAATATAATAGCCACAACAACATTAAAGGGGGGTGGGGAAGCAGCCACGAAAGATACCCCAACTCTTTTCCACAGTAAAGGATTCCGATCATCTACAGACCAATTTTTACAACAAGAATGAAGAAACGTACTGCGTCAGTAAAAGAATTAAGTTATAACTCCTAAGAAGCATTCAAACGCAATATTTACATCTTGAGTGGCTGCAGCCGCTGATGAAGGGCCCTTCATTCGAGTATGCGCCCTTAGTTCAAAGATCTTGCTGAGCCAGACTTCCTCGTAGGTCTTGAGTGAGCTCTCAATGGCCACGTCCTTTGCAGCCCTTTGAATGATGGCCCGTACCTCTTCTGCATGGTCTGTTGAGAGGAACATAAGTCAGTAAGCCAATCCGCTAATACTTTCACTATGAAAGAAATTCAGTTTTCATAACATTACTGGTACAAATAAAGGAACTATTCACAAGCACTGTTAGAGGTTTCTATGATTACATCATAGAATTTTGTGAGTATATTCATGCGTTTTGAGCTGAGTTTATTAATCGATCAGCAGAAAAGAATCATTCAAAAGGCGCAAATCTTAAAAACTGTTTGGTTGGAAAAGTCACCTTTAACAACTTAAGAATACAAAGCTCACATGTAGATTACGAATAGCAAAACAGCACAAAGAACCCATAACAACAATCATTAATCATGTTACAGGCTATATCCCCCACCCACAAAAAAACGTTTCAATTCTTGACCAGATAAACACAAAACAGATGAAGTAGGTCTCAAAAAATTGGCTGCGCCTCGTTATGGCGACCTACTTCTCAGTGTCTAGATAAGACAGTTTTCGAAGCATTTGATAAATTAAGTCTTACACTGTGCAAAAACAATAATGTATACATTACAAGAGTACTTACTGTGTAATCCAAGATCTAACAGTTGTCCTAAAGTCATTCTGGTTAACCCCTCATTGCTAATTTGTATTGCTCCCCCAGTCACTCGCAGCAGTTGCTTCCAGTGGCGAGGTCGCATAGCAGAGCGGCTTAAATCGTCAATTATAGGTAAACACGCCTATACAAGATAAATGAATAAAATAAATACATTCACTATAGTTTTGAACCTGTCTACAGGGGCCACTTAAGTTTGTCTTCAAGGTGGCCGATGTGAAGAGGTTCAACTAATGAGCACACCTTAAAGGAACCAAAAAACACTATATTCCAAACTATTAGAAAACGGCCAAATAACTACCAGGATAAATCGTACACTCTAATTGACGTGTTGTGCGTACTCCTTTCTGTAACATTTTATCTTAAGCAACCTTTATTTTGAGAACGCCTCACTCAGCAGCCTTTTCTATATACTGGTCTGATAAGACACTCCACTATGTCCTAATGACAATCTACATTTGGCGACAAAATTGTACTCAAATAGGGTAACTTCAGAGAACAAAAGAATCAACACACCTCCCCCTCACCTCCCTTCAATGCTGAGGTGTTTGTTGTTTTCTATAGGTACCTCGAACAGGGACACAACATTGCATGGAGGGGGTGGGCGAGGAAAAGCTTTATTTTCGCCTTTTGAAGTCAGTAAAACGTCAGAAAGACTCTTTAGGGCGGAGTGTGTCAACTAATTTTGTCGCCGAATATGTAGGTTTGGGTTGCCCTCTATCGGGTGTATCTTGGTGTTGTGGTAACTATTGTTAGTTTGGTTTGTGTCGTTCCGTGCCTGTTCAGTCGTTTGTATTACATCGTTCGCTGATTTCACCCGTCCGCAACTGACCAAGAAACTACGCTTATTTCTACACTGATAGGAACCACCTCCCGATTAACAAAACTCACCTGAATGTCCAGTATAGCGTGGTGCATCCCTACAAACACGTCCCACTCGTGACATTCAAAGGGAAGAGCTGTAACCACGTCAATCTGGGCTTCAGTAGCCTTTTTCATAAGCTTGGTGTTGATTCGCTGCCACCGCCCACGTTTCCATTCAGTATGTTGTTCCTGGACTGCACGCCACGTGTTCCACACCTCACGTAAACATTCCAGGTCTGAACGAAGGCTGTTGAAAAATTAACGACCAAAGACATAAAGTTTCCGCTAGCAGGTACGGGTGAGGGAACGTGTTTTCATTTGTTCACAATAAAGAGGAGCCAAGTTTGCATAAATGTGGAAATGTCAGTATAGGTTCACGCACCCCGTAAGTAGGCTAAAAGTTTCCTCGAGGTAAGAGCCAGGCAACGCGTATTTACGGATGACAAAAACCGGTAATTTACCGATATCCACACAGGCGAAACTGCCTATCATTTAGCCTCTACTGACAGAAATGACTGTGATTGCAACGAACTTCATTTCATCACGAGGACAAACACTGAAGGCATCAACTTTTTTTCGTTATAACACATTCAACACCCTGCCCGTTTTGCAGGAACAATAAACACGTTGTTTATTTTGAAAAGCTACGATCAGTTCTTAACCCTTTCACTGCCGGAGTACTTGATGGAGTTTCGTAAGGTGACTCTAACTTTTGAGTCTGTTGATGAAATCCTATGATGTGACCATTCAAATGAAAGCTCTCTGCCTGTACTTGCAAAAGGTGCTATTTTTTCAAAATTTCACAACATAAAATTTGGAAATTTGGTCGAAATTTGCTTTTGGCTAAATTGGGCAGTGAAAGGGTTAAAAATCTACATTCCACATACCGAGGGAGTACAGAGAAGTTCACAACAGCCTTTTCAAACAGTTCTTGAAGCTCAATCAGGTCCTGTAAAATGAAATGAGGTAACAAAATTCGGAGCTTTTGCCTCAATCAAAGAAGCTTATATAACCTAAATTGAGTAGTCTCCGTTTTAGTGCGTCCTATTTATTATTATTTGTCTTTCATCCAAAAATAAAACTGAATCAGCGCATTCTACGGGAGAGAACAACCCAGCTGCATTAACTACGTTTACAACAACAACCAATAGCGACTCAGAACAATTCCTGACACCAGACAATAATGTAACCAGAACTGATAATGCTACTTACAATTATACAGGATAGATAATCATTTAGTGTAAAATGGAGAAAGCTAAGGAAAGAAGCGAAATAGAAAATGGACTTTACAGTCAGACATATCACTTTACTACCCCAACAAACAAACCAAATAATTGCTTTCTGTTCTCGTAGTTTAATCCAAAGTTTATGTCTTCGCACGACTGTGTTAATAGATCCATTTAGTTTTCTACTTCTAACAGACTCCTGAAGAGACCAAAAGACCTTTAGATATAGTCTTACCTGTGCCTCACTCTCCATGCTTTCAAGTCGTCTGCTAAATGTATCCATTATCGTGAACGCAGAGTAAATAGCACACTTTCTATTGAACGCCTCTGAATCAGCAAATTCTCGAGCTAGAGACTCGCAGCGATCACCAAAGGCCTTGAGTTCCTACAAAACGAGATAAACAATCCATACTATTATTTTTGTTGCGTGAGTAGAAAGGCGGAAGGCAATCGTCTTAGTTTTGCATTGATAATAACAATAATAAAACGCGTATAAAGTGAATACATCCACAAGTTATTCGTGGCGCTTTACAAGAACACAGTAAAAAAATACTACAATTAAACAATAAAATCAAATGATAAACTACCCATGGTTATTTTGGAAAACGACAAGTCTTTAAATTGTTCTTATTCGGTACTATTAAGGTGGCCCGTTCCTATTTATATGCGTGTTGGTTATGTTTTTGATTCGCGTTTTTCAGATTGAAAGATTCAACCGATTTCTACGATTTTTTGCATCCTTAATAAATAATGATGGAACTTTAAGAAAATGCTACTCGTGAGCATGTGACGGGAAAGTCAGAGATCTTGAATATATTATCGTGCAAGAGGGTTTTCATTGCAGCTGAAAATTGGATGGCGAGGTGTTATCGAACTAGCGGGCTTATTTCGCCTCAGAACGAGAACCGTTGAAACTAAAAACTGCCAAGCGGTTTCTCCAGATGCTTTGTTTTGTTTTCTTAATATTTTTGTCGAAAATGAACGGACAAATGCAGAGTAAGTTGGATAAACAGAATATATTTAATTTCAACGCGCATGTAGCAGAAAGTTGGTTGTATTAAAGCGCTAACTGTGTTCGCCGTAGTTGTCCGATTACTCATTTTCTTCCAACAATGCTTTGGGTAAGAACAACGTTTCAGTTAAGAGGTAGTTTGTCAGCTCTCTTCCGCTATTTATGCGTTTACGTTCACAAACGTGTTAGCCTATCGTTTTAGCATTAAATTTGACCAACATTTTGTGGAGCGATTTCTACGGTCACGATTGCCTTCAAACTTGCAGACATAAAACTAGAGAACTCTGAGGCTTATTTGCTGAAGTTAGGGAAAAATCTGTCGTGGGATTTCGAAGTTATTTTCAGTTTTCGTAAAAATGAGGCTTTAAATATATGCCGATATCTCAAAAGTTTTTAAACCTATAAGAAAATAAATAACATTTTCTTAAAGTTCCATCATTATTTACTAAGGATGCAAAAAATCGTAGAAATCGGTTGAATCTTTTATTCTAAAAAAACGCGAATCAAAAACATAACCAACACGCATATAAATAGGAACGGGCCACCTTAAGTACTATTAAAACGTGTTGGAATTTCGAATATACAAGGACTTCTGTTCCACGGTCTGCGGGGGGTGAGGTTCATGCGTAAAATGCTATAAATCACCAATAGATTCAGGGATAAAATTTTTGTTGCCGAGTAGTTCTAATGAAATTGGACAAAGCGTCTTAAAAATTTTCTGATAATGGTAAAATTCCATCAAGAGCTTTGTAAACCAGCCAAACTTGAACACAAGGTAGTGGAGTAAATCGGAAGTCAATGAAGTTTAACCAGAAATGGACCTGTATGATTAAATTACGGGCACAAATTACAGAACGAGGTGCTGGCTGGTGAACTCTCCTGAACTCATCCTGTGAAAATTTACCTCAGTAACACTAGAGGCTTCAGCCTGTATTCTGGGCCCAAGGCGTTGTTTAGCTTGATTTACTTTCATTTTCAAATTGTTCCACCTGATGAAAAAACAACAATAACAGCAACTTTTAGTCTTGTCATACAATCAAATCGTAGAAATTGAGACATTACATCTTCTTGAAGAAATTCATCAGGCTAGTAAAGTTTATTTTTAATTAAATGTTCTCAAAACATAGCCAAGAAAAGTCTTAATGATGCTGACAGTTTCGATGACTGTCAGCCATCTTCAGAAGCCTATTTAAGGCTTCTGACACCTTTAAGACTTTCCTTGGCTATGTTTTGAGAACATTTAAATAAACATTATAGAAGGGCACGCCGTTACAATGCAAAGGATACTAAATGGCGTAGTATTGTAGAAAAAATATATTACATTTGCACGCTTGAAGAAACATTCCAACCCCTCCCCCAAGGTAATGCGTCGTCCCTTATGCAGACACACGATAGACTGAACTTTTAAGTACAAGGACGAAGTCCTCAAAAGACCTCGTTGGCGGAACGTTGCACGAAAGTACTTGATGTGTCTTAGTTTTTGCATTTCATAATTCCATGGGATTTGGGGTTTTTGTTGAACTATGATGTAATGAACTATTGGGACAAAGAGTTAGAAAGTTAATATCATAGGTGACGAAGGCAAATTAAAGCTCTAAACGTTTGAGCGAGTGGAGTTCCCGATCGATACGCTCCAGGATAAACATGCCAAAAATCCTAGAATGCTAACGTAATTCGTCACCCATGATATTTGTAGGTAATCAAATGGTATACTCGTGAAATTAGGGAATAATTTCACTTGCATTTTAACCGAATCCTAACAATTTCCCGAGTCTTTTCGACAAACTGCGCGAGAAATTACTCCCTAATTTCACTCGTCACCATTTGACTTCACATACTAAGTAACTACACACCTTTGTGGAGCTGCAGTGTAGAACTTCTGAGTCAATTCCGGAAGTTTCTGATTATACTTTTCCAGAAGGGCAATAGTTCTTTTCATTGCTACAAACTTACTGTCCATTTCACCTTGCTGTGTGCTCACCTGCAATCACAGTCATAAGACATAAGAGATACGACATAAGACATCAGACATAAGACATCAGACACAGGACATCAGACATCAGCCATAAGACATGAGAAATCAGACATAAGACATCAGCCTTAAGACATAAGACATCAGACATAAGACATCAGACACAGGACATCAGACATCAGCCATAAGTCATAAGACATTAGAAATCAGACATAAGACATTAGCCTTACGACAAAAGACATCAGACACAGGACATCAGACATCAGCCATAAGTCATAAGACATTAGAAATCAGACATAAGACATCAGACACAGGACATCAGACATCAGCCATAAGTCATGACATAAGAAATCAGACATGACATGAGACATAAGACATGAGACATCAAACACAGGACATCAGTCATGAGCCATAAGTCATAA
>NC_133210.1:13985023-14022523 GCF_958299795.1 Porites lutea
CATTAGACATTAGATATCAGACATAAGACAGGAGACAAAAGTCAAAAGACATGAGATATACGACACAAGACATTAAGATGTCAGACGTAAGACATGGGACATACGAAATCAGACATAAGACATCAGACATAGAACATCAGACATCAGTCATAAGATATCAGACATTGAAAATCGGACGTAAGATATCAGACAACACAAATATGACATCAAGTCCTCAAGCTAGCTGTTCCAGTTATTTACAAAGAATTAACTGATTTATTCAACCTTTCTCTTAAACTTCTTTATATTTTCAAGCGTAACCCTTAGACCATTAATGTTCATTCAAACACTTCACAGCTCTCACTGCAAATTTCGCGCTTGTGGAAAGTGAGAACCGGCTGGCCGAAAATTTTTTTAACGTTTTCGCTAAAAGCCCATTATTACCCTGTATATCACAAAGGCGCCGATTGTTCTGAATGAACAATCCCGATATTATGGAATTCTCTTTATGAAAACGTTTTATAATGTGGTGAATTCTATAATTTGCTGTGCAAAGGAAGCGTGTGCTTCGATCGTCCTGAATATTGAATGAGTGCAATTTATCTTACAAAATTGTGAAAAACTGCATTCTGTCCGAGGTCTGTGTGATAAAAAAAGCAGCGCCTCATTTGACATAGTACTGTTTACTTCAGATGTGAAGTATAAAAGTATAAAAAGGCTTAAATCCTACTATTTGGGTGTACATATCTGACTACTAACTCGATGTAAGATTTGTTTCACTCTTGGACTGTTTGCAAATTATTTTTCACTAAAATGACTTAGCCTTACCCTTAAATGCCACTTGAATGTGCCCTAAGGCTAACTGATTTGTGGATTACAAGTTTATTGATTGATTTAAATTATAAATTTATTAATTTTTGCTTCGCTTTTAGCCCTGGCTAAATCTATATATTAAAGAAAAGACGCCGTACCAACATTTTGGAATAAGGTTTATAACCTGATATGATATGCTATGCAAAGCAAATAGGAAAACAAAAGTATTGAACATCTCATGCTCGTCAAAGGAACGCTTCCGTTCCGGGACCTAGTACTTTGTAAGACGATTAGCGCTTATGTAACAGGAGACCATTTTTTAAAGACGATTTTTAGGGCAACAATGCTGGAACAACACTGAGTTACGTGACGTTACGTTACCTCATTAAAAACTCTCATCAGCCTCATGAATGAGTCGATATCTTGTTCCTCACCGGTTATGGCTTCGATTCCAGGCTCAATACGCTTTAAGAAGGAGTCAAGATCATTTAAAGTCGAAGAAACCTTGAAAAAAAAAAATAGGGCATTGAGAGTCACTAAAACAAATTTGATTCAGGAAAACACCTGATAATTTCCAAAGGTAATAGACCTTTGTCACGCGGCGGCCATTAAAGCTTTTTAAATCTCCTGAGACAAATTGACCGCCGCGCGACAAAGGTCTATTCTGTTGAATAGTGAGATCCTATATACAGTAAAAACCTCAAAAACTGCTTTGCACTACATTGAACAGTGCTCTGTCGACAAGTAGAACGATCTATGATACCTGGTCGGAGAGATACTTCGTATAGACAAACATCCACTTGCTAGCGTAAGTGCCGAGTACTTGTTTAATGGGACGCATGTTCACCCTCATCCAGCCAACATCGCACCAGTCTTGTAAATTGTAAATCTCATCTCTTGCCGTCTAATAAAAGTGTAAACAATGATCATTTTCTAAAAAACTACCAAAATTTTCCACGCTTAAATCGTGCATAATGGCTTAGGTTTTTACGGATCAATATATGACGTATTGCTCTCAAAGAACTTACGCAGTAAAGAAACAGACTCGTCTATCACATGAATTTCTAAGTGCTTGCATCCTCGGTCAGTTTACAAGGCTTACATTTACCGTGAAATTCCGAAAATAAGCCTCCAAGCCGGTAACGCAAAAAAAAAAACCCGTTAAATCGCGCCTCCAAATATACGCCCCCCGGGGGCTTGTACTTGGAAAATTGCCCTCAAATACAAAGTAAAACAAAAGAAAAAACGACAAATTTACTTCCAACTATAATGCCAGCCCAATCGATTTTGAAACGCAAATTTCCCTCCGTAGATAAGCCCTTCCGAACATAGGCCCCTCCAAAAATAAGCCCAAAAAAGGAACTTTGCAAAATATAAGCCCCGGGGCTTATTTTCGGAAATTTAAGGTATTTGGCTTTGCTTCAGGGAACCGAAAAAACCCTTTTTAATTCGTGGCATGGCGGTCATCCTGCATAACCAATGTTTTGTTTCCTCATTTGCATGGGCATTTATTCACTTAATAAAACAGTGTTTTCAATCTTTAATCGCTACACTCAGTTTAATCATTTTTGTCTAAAAGTTGATGATTGGATGCTCTAGAAAGAATAGAAACAGGGGCAACCAACGTCAATTTTTGGAAAATATCTGTTCGGAAGACGATTTGACATTTGTTGTAAAATTTCTTGCTTGCCTACCTCTCCTAGGATTTTCGAACAAAATGGTATAATTGCCCGTTTTTAACGGATTTTTACCCTAAAAAGGTCTCCTAGAATTTTCGGGAGCCTTTTTTCTGGCTGAAATTTTCGAAAAGGTAAGTTTTGATCCCCATAATTTTCGGATCACTAGACTTTTTGCTAGGAAACCGAACAGATGAAAAATTTTTAGGGGATAAAAATATGCCTATATCTACCGTTTAAATACTAAAATATGTTCAACAATGCTATGTTTAAGTGGTTTTGAACTATATTCTCGTTGGCTGCCCCTGTAGAAAAAATACCCGAGAAGATGCTTTTGAAAAACAGAAAAAGAAACCCGGATTAAGATGTAACTCCGATTTAGTCGGCCTTTGAACAAGTGGGCTAATGATGACGTTAGTAGTAAACTAGTTACAACATTTAACAATTTAGTTTTCACTACCTAATCTGCAACAGCGTGGAAATTGGATTCAAACAAACCTGGTAAATCTCAATTTCCTTGTCGAAGTCATCCAGGGATGGCCCTTTCTCGTCCCTAACTTCTTTGGAAGCTGTCATTTTCTTGGGATTCAAGAAAGTCTTCTCTGATAATCCCATCGCACCACTAGTGCTCAGAGTAGAGGCAGCTGCTGAACTACGATTGGATCTAAAAGTAAATTCATTTCCAAGACTTAGGGAGCCTGCGCCACAGACGGAAATTAATTAACTTCTTGTTAAGTACCTCCGCGAAACTGTGCCAAAATCCTTGTTCTGGGTCCCCAGCTGTGTACTAGGATTTGAGTTCGCGCCATGATTGGCCTGTTTAAGGAGCCATTGTCACTTTGCCAATAAGGTTAAAGGGAAATTCGAAACGCACTTCCGGTAATTAGGGAGCTTAAGCAACGACGACGACGACGGCGTCAAGAACGGATCAAAAGCAGTAGGTTTCAATTAGCAAAACAAAACTTTGCACGTGAGCACGCTTTTTTGTGCATTTATTTGCCGTAGTTGCACGACCACGACGTGAATCTGCCTAATTATAGGTTTTCACACAATGAAACGAGGTCGAAGCTCGGTTGGAAAATTTCATACAAATCACTGCATTTTGTCACCTCTAGCCTCACGTTTGTGCCTTTGTTCACAGGAAAGCGGGAAAGGTCTATTGCGACTCCGATGCTGCGCAAATTCAGGCTATACAAAAAAAACCTGTCCCTGCGACACTACTGTAGTTTTGTTTCCATGCTATGTAAGTAATGACTGGGAAGTAAGAAATTGAATTCATTGAGGTACGTAAATTTTTTCAGACTCCCGCAACACGGTCGTCCGATTTTAACAATCACTCATGATTACAGACTTAATTGGACCGGCTCCACTCACTCCTATTACAATTATTGGTCTCTCAAGTATTGTTTGATAATTTGCTACAATGATAACCAATCTTAACGTCAATTGCAAACGATTGTGGTTAAGTTTGCTCAGCACCCCAACGCGTAATTTGAAATGTGAAAGCTACCGAAAATGTTACAGCTTTCCCTGACATCAACTATTTTTATTTGCTATGCATGCAAAAATCATTAGCGATAAATTTTACCTCGGATCTCTTTCTTTTTCCCTTTTTGATTTTTCTGATGTCATGGACGCTCTTGATCTCAGTTGTTCAGATCGATTCATCTTCCGTGGATGGGCAACAATGTTTCCAGCAAGGAATTCCTCGAACGTCCGCTGTACGTCTTGTATCCACAAAAATGCATACTCACGGAAAGTGGCGAGAAAACTCTGAAGCAAAAGCATTAACATCTCTCATTATACGACTGAGTCCGAGGAACAGACAGAAGACACCTTGGGCCCGTTTCTTGAAAAGCTCGGTAACTTTTCGGGTGCGAAGGCAAATTTTGAAATCAAACCCGGTTGAATAGTAGCGCAGTTCCTAGCTCAGAAACTGGTCAATTTTGCTTCATTCACTGACAGTTTCATTGTATCATTTTCAAAATTAGTGAAACTTTGATCTTGAATGCAAACACGGCCAACAAACATAAAACAACTTTTCGGGCCCGAAACGTTATCGGGACTCTCGAGAACCCCTCGAAAGTCCCGTACAGTCCCCTGACCCCAGACAGGAGACAGAAGAAAGAAGGCAAAAGACAGCAAACACCGGATACCAAGCAGAAGACACTGATGCCCGAACAGCTTCAGATTTAAAAGCAAATAAAAATAACGCTCGCCTTCCAAGAGTAAAAATTACCGGAAGCAAACCTGAAAGAATTCTGCTGCTAATGACAATTACTGCCCTTAAACTGTAGAAACCTCTAGGATATTTTTTGCCGCTTTTTTTTTTCTTTGCAAAAATAAAATCCAATTGTTATTTTTAAGAACACTCAATCGATAATCGAGCTACAACCTTGGACAAAACCTGTAGAGACAAATTCTAAAAATACCTAGTTATCCCCCGTCATCCTGGAAAAAATGGAAACCATCACTATATGAATGCTCATTTCCCCCCAAGGGGGACGCCCATATAAAAGTGACGGGGATGCTCTTTGGGGTGTAAATTGCAGATTTTGGTCTCACTTAGGGTGTTTGGAAGGGAAAGTCACTATATTTGCCAATTCAGGTATGGCTAAGTACTAAGCATAAAGAAATTTACAAAAAATGCCTTGACACGGACCACACAGAAAACTCCCCTAGGGGTCACTTTAAGCTTGAGCCACACCCACATTTTTCCCACAATTTTCCGACCAGCATCCCGTCACTTTTATATGGGAGCCCCCCGGGCGTTTTCCCCCCATCCCTTATCCAATGTTGTTTATGATGACACAAGAATTACATGCTTTGCTTTTAGACCAAAACAACAGATTTGAATAGGGGATGGGGAAAGTACTTTTTCTGTTTAGAAGAGATGGCACGGCGTTACAAAACAGATGGAATTGTGTCAACTGTTTTATCTGGCGTTGTAGCAGTTGTTGACGGATACCACTCGAAAGCTCCAACTTGATGTGCAGTTTCAACGCTAAAATACAGGTGTGCTGAATTGTTAAGCACTACAGATGAACTTACTTTGCATTCAGAAGCATTTTGTTCCACCACTCCTTTGGTTTGCTTCACCAATGTCTGGATTTCTTGATCTTCGGCAATGACTTCTTTGTAACTCTAGAAAGGCAGAAAAATTTGGAGTCTTTGGACAAAGTGTCCTTTCTCCTATGTGTGAAATACAAACCTTTTCTTGCTGAAACCAAATCAATCGTGAGCAAAAACCATCAAGCATTTGAGACAATTTAAATCGTCCTCTTGTTCGAATGAAGTCTACGAAACTGAGTAGTATGATTACTTGAAGAAAACAAGGCATTTACAAGTCATAACAATAAACATTAATCCTGTCCGTCCCATCCATTTGTCCTATCTATCCCATCCTTCCCACTGGTTTCTCCCATTTGTTTGTCCGTCCCTCCATCCCATCCGTCTGTCTGCCCTGTCCATCCCGCCTGTCGTCCGTCCGTCCGTCCATCTCATCTGACGTCTGCAGAGCATTTCTAAGGTGTTAAGCTTCCTTCCCAAAGATAAGCCATCTGTTGTCCAAAGAAGCCGTTAAACTTTCACTCAAACCATGAAATTCCTACCTTTAGATCTTCATCCACAGGTCTGACCAAGTCTCCACGACTAAGAAAGTCATTAAGCCATCCCTGCACGCTCTCCTGAACACTGGAAGAAGCGGAATGGTCATCCAAGGATGGATTAAACAGTACTTGGGCACCAATAAGTTCCAAGCGAATTATCAATATAGGGAGCACCTCAGAATCCTACGAAATAAAACCATAAAAAAATATATTAGTACAGAACGTTATTTAATCGAGACTGAACACTAGCTTCTGTCATTAAATTTATACGATGGCGAGGGCTTAGGGATTGGTACGTCGGCTGGTAGGGCACAAGTTTACCAGCAAAGCTTTATTCTTGAAAAACAGTTGTACTCTGACAGTGTGGTCAAGGATCGGGAACAAACAACTCTGGCATAATATATTTAACATTTTGTTATTGTTGATCTTCATATAAAATAAAACGAACTTTTATCTCGCTTACCTTTTGCCCTTTATTTATCGTGCGTGCATCATAAGACAAATCATCCTTGTCTTGACGGAAGACCTTAGATAACAATGACCTCAACCAGGCTGTGGCGTCCAGCGGTTTTAGTGAAAACAAGGGTTTGGGTGGGGTGCTCAGACTCGCGGGCTCATAAAACCTGGTCTCGGTCATTGTTATTGGAAGGATTTTCTGTCTTGATTGTTTGAAACTTAAAACTACCGACGCTGCTGACCGAGGAGGACGTTTTTTATTCCTTTCATTCTGGTACTCACGTCAAATTTCACATGCCGATAAAAATGTTGCTCACCTGAGACATGTTGGAGAAGACAATTTGGTTGAGCATTGATCGCAGTGAGGTATGCGTAGAGTTCTTCAGTCCTTCCATCACAACTCCGCTGACATGCTTGGTGTAGCTTTGCCATGCAGGTGAGGCACGGCTAATCTGGGCTGCCTGTGCACCAAGTAAACGAAAACGGATATTCTTATTGCTGGTTCACCCGAAGTATTGTCTTGGGGATTACCACTACAGCTGCTTCATTCACACGTTCAGCAGTCTGTGGTACGGCCACTCAACTGTAAACTTCACGGTAGTGCAGTGTTCCTCTTTACGGGCTCTTTCAGTTATAGTTCAGGAAAAATAAACCCAACTGGCCACGTTACAGAGTTTATAGCCATATAGCCTGAGAAAGCAGCCGGTTTTTTGGGACGCCACCACTTGTTTCCCCGCGAAAATTACGTCTTAGAAACGAAAACAGAAATCCCATACTGATGATGTGTCACAACCCAGATGCAGTCCTGCTGATTGGATGAAACAAATTTCCAACAATCAGAAGCA
This sequence comes from Porites lutea, assembly GCF_958299795.1. Taxonomy (NCBI): domain Eukaryota; kingdom Metazoa; phylum Cnidaria; class Anthozoa; order Scleractinia; family Poritidae; genus Porites; species Porites lutea. Next base: position 13,992,401 of record NC_133210.1, read on the forward strand.
CTATCCAGATCTGGGTAGTGACACATCATCAGTATGGAGTTTCTGCGCTCGTTCCTCAGACGTCATCCTGCAGGGAAACCAGTGGTGGCGTCGCCAAATGTGAGCTGTTGTCTCGAGAGGAATCAGAAGAATTCTCACTTTCGTAAAACTTTAAATTTCATCTGAAATTTTCGGGAAAATAATACTGAAGCCTTGGTGATTTTGAAAAGACTCAAGTTGCCCTAGGATGACCAAACAGATACTACTTTTATAGCGCCGCTTAGAGATCAAGCTACACTTGATAGCCTAAAAACTGTTTTAATACATGTAGGTGGAAACCGTCGCTGGGAGTCCCTTCCAACAGCCATGGCACAAGCTCTGATTGTTACCTCAAAGGTAGATTGAAGTAATGCATGAATTCTGTGTCCTCCTATGATGACTGAGTGCTTGTGACCCTCATGAATCGTTCTGAAAATAAAAAATTGCACTTAACCCTTTTATTCCTAATTGTGGCTTAAGTTAACACAACACAAAACGGCAGGCTTCTATTTGAAAAATCCAAAGGAACATTGGTTCCAAGGAAAAGTTCTGCCGAAGAGATTCCATTTGGATGATAAAACTATAAAATGTCGTCCACTTATTTGAAATTAAAAGTTGCAATAGCCTGGAGTGCTTACCGTGAACACAAACCACCCGGGGTGGAAATCTTGCGCATAAAAACAAAACTATAAAATTTGAATTGGTGAGAGAACGACCCGCTACAAAGTATATCCAACGCAGCTGAACAAACACAGCCCATAATTTCTTATTATTCCAGAAAAAATGGCGCAAATCATTTGATTTTCCAACGGAAATTTCCGGCTTTCCAATGTAAATGGTAACTGCTACTGATCTTGGAGTGAAAGGCTTAACCAATGAAGTTTAAACCGTTCATGCTTGGAATAAGAACCAATCGCTTAGTTTCTTCTACAAAATGCTGGTAACAGAAATTTACTTTTAACAAACCTATGCTGGTCTTGAAGTTGTTCCATCGAGAATGATTTGCCTGAGTCCCGTGGGCTAAACACATCTAACTGGCCATTGTCAGACCAAGACGCTGTTATATTACATATCTCTCGGAAGTTGCTTTGGACCACTCCCAAATTATGATGAAGATCATCGCAAACCAGATACGAGGCGTGTTCCACAAAGTCTGCTGATTCAACAGTTTTCCACGTGTACACATGCAGGCCTTGACCTAACAGCTGAAAAATCACAAAAATAAGATTTCTTAATAAGACTCGATTCTCACGCCAAAATTGTAATGACCCTGATACACTGAATTAACTACATGACACGTTCAGCATCTGAATTAATTAGGAACACCTAATCCAATTTATCCTAGCCAGGCCGGGAATTTCGACTTTGGAACGGCTTTCATTCAAACGGGGACCGTTTCATGTACCAAACCTACTGCATCACGGATTTTCCAAGCAGTTTGACTGCAAAGAACATTTTCCTCCTCTTGTATTTAGTTCGGCTGGAATTAAGATCAACGTAGGCATCAGTTGATCCAGTCTCGCTATAAGGGCCAACACATGGAGGCTCCACCCGAAAGGGGTACCTTTTTCAGGCTTCAGGTATATGAAAGGGTAAGGAACTCTGTCGTTTTGGTTGGTAAAAAGGCCCTTTAACCCTTTCACTGCCAAATTTAACAAAAAGCAAATTTCGACCAAATTTCCAAATTTGATTTTCTAAAATTTGTCAAACAAATAGCATCGTGTGTAAGTACAAGAAGAGAGCTTTCATTTGAATAGTCACATCATAGGATTTCATCCGCAGACTTTAAAGTTAGAGTCACCATACAAAACTTCATCAAGTACTCTGGCAGTGAAAGGGTTAAAGACTAACAGACGCATTTGAGAAAATTTCGAGAATCGTTCTGGTTTTCTTTATTCATATCTTAAAGAGAGTCAGTTTACAGCAATTGCAAGGGATGCAAAGATCTAAACTAGGTATGTGAAAGGGGTACCATTTGCCGGTGGAAGGTATACCAAGGGATACCTGTTCTGAAAAAAAGAAGCCACATAAAAAGGTAAGGCGTTGGACCTCGGGGCAGAGCCGTTCTGCACAAAATTCAGGGGCACCCAACGTCAATTTTCGGAAAATATCTGTTCGGAAGACGATTTGAGATCTAGAATTTTAGGAACATTTGTTGTAAAATTTCTTGCTTGCCTGCCTCTCCTAGGATTTTCGACCATCTAAAAAATGGTATAATTGCCCATTTTTAACGGATTTTTACCCTAAAAAGGTCACCTAGAATTTTCGGGAGCCTTTTTTCTGGCTGAAATTTTCGAAAAGGTAAGTTTTGATCCCTATAATTTTCGGTTCCCTAGACTTTCCGCTAGGAAATCCGAACAGGTAAAACATTTTTAGGGGATAAAAATATGCGTATATCTACCGTTTAAATACTAAAATACGTTCAACTATGCTATGTTTAAGTGGTTTTGAACTATACTCTCGTTGGGTGCCCCTGAAAACTTTGTTAAGTATTGCCCGTATATAGCCTGTCGATGTTTTTTCTCTTTTCACTTCACATACGGAAAAAGCAGAGTGCAAGGGAAAAGCGAGAACTAATATAAAGTCAGCCGCGAAATCCAGTCCCAAAACAGTTAATACGGATGGCAATCAAAACGCGCGAAAATTGTTATCCACTGATTTGAAAAATACTAAAAGGAGATAATTAACTTACAAACACTTGACCAAGGTAGATAAGAATTGCGCTCTATTGACGTCTAAACCCACTGTGCTATTTATGCACTGGTACCCAACCAACAAACTTTCATCCAACAGACTACCCAATGGTTAACGTTTTACAACTGAGGGATAGTGACATTTTAAACACTGTTCTTAAATTGTGATGATAAAAGCAAGGCGCCCCAGTTATTTGTCTCAGATTTGTAGTCGCATCAATTTATTATCTGCGATTATTTAATCTACCGCCCTCGTCATTTTGGTTAGTTTTACCCCAAATCATCTCTTCTTCTTTGCTCTGAAAAAAGATATCTTTAACCCAACAAATTTTAAATCTTTTGGCACTTGCCAAAACAACACCAAAATAGTTATGACCAGTTATATATTAACACTTTATCAGAACGTAATCACCTCATTCATTTATTTATCTTTTTGTTCACTAGAATCCCTAGAAATCTTTGAACAGTGAATCTCACTTCCTCACCTCGTCGATCTTCGCAAGTTTCCTCTCAAACAACGGTTTCTCAAAATCCTTCATGTTTACCATCACAAAGTTATAACGTGAAACAATGGTATCAAGTCTTGTGGCGGTGGATCTTAACAGAGCGTCATCTGTTGATCGCAGTAGTATGCGAGCAGGGTCCGGAAGACGTGCCAAAAATGGCTCTCCTCCTAAGTAGTGTACCTCTCTCAGAAGAAGCATTAGTTCAGGGTCAAAGTTGACATGTAACGTGGGTTTACCGTTGTCAGTCTCGGGCTCTGCAATCTGATTGTCAGAACGTGCAGTCAAACAATTACACTAAATAAACAACTTGAATGACCAGGGTGACTAGGGTAACTAGGGTGACTAGGGAAACTTGGGTGACTTAAGTGACTAGGGTAACTTGGGGGACCTGGGTGACTAGAGTTACCTAACTGGGTGCCAAGGTGACGAGAGTGACTTGCGTTACTAGGGTGACTTAGGTGACTAACTGAATGTCAGAAAGCGCAGTCAAACAATTACACTAAATACTACTTTCAGCGTCTGTCAGCCAGCTAGATCACTCCACTGGTGATCAAGCCAACAGGCTTTAATTACAGGTTTAACTGTTGAATATACAAACCAGAAGTGGCTGTTTCAACTTAGTTCTTAGCTCTGGCTCCATGGTGTTTTGCCATTGACGAATGGTTGCTGCTTCACACCTACCAATCAATCATCAAAACGATCAGAAATATTGTCAATAATTGAATAGATGCAGGATATCTACCCTAAAAAGCAGCCAATCTTCACAAGTAGTGGATCTAAAATGAACCTTAAACTTTTTTTATCCAGAAACGCCTATCAAGAAGATTTGGTACCGCTACGGCCACTCCCCTTGAGCCACCCTCGTCAACGTCATTCAGTCAAAATAAAAAATAATCCAGCCGAACTTCAACATTTTTTCTCTTAAGACGGAAGGGGAAATAGTTCTAATCGCTAATACTTTCAAAAGCTTTATATAAAACTAGACATAGTAACTTTTGTCCAAGATTATAGAGTGATTTCGATGACTAGGATGACGAGGGTAACTAAGATGCATAGAGTGACTAGGGTAATTTGGGTGACTAGAATGACTCTTATGACTAGCATAGCCTGGGTGACAAGAGTGACTAAAGTGATAAAAAACTTAAGCGACTCTCGTAACAAGGGTGACTTAGGAAACTAGGTTGACTAGGGTGACCTGGGTTAACAGGGTGACTGGGTGATCTAGGTGGTTAAGGTGACAAAACAGGTTGAGGGAACAGGGATGACTTGAGTGGCAAGAGTTATTTGAATGACAAGGATGACTTGTGTAAGGTGACTAGGTTGACTTGGGTGAATAGAGTGAATATGGTGACTTGTGCAACTACGGTGACGTGAATAATTTCGGTGTCAGGAATAAATGGCATATTGGTTGACTTGGGCTGATAGGTTACTAGGGTGACTAGAGTGACTAAGGTTACTTGGGAGACAAGGGTTACCTAGATGACTAGGGTGACTTGGAAGACTATGGTGACTAGGGTGACTAGGGTAAATTGCGTGACTAGGGTAACTAGGGTGACAAGAGTGACTTGGGTGACTTGGGTGACTAGAGTGACTAGAGTGACTAGAGTGACTTAAGTGACTAGGGTGACTTGGGTGACTACGGTGACTTGCGTGACTAGGGTAACTTGGGCGACTAGGGTGACTTGGGTGACTTGAGTGACTTAGGGTGACTTGAGTGACTCGGGTGACTAGGGTGACTTTGGTGAGTAGGGTGACTTGGGTGACTAGTGTGACCTGAGTGACTAGGGTTACTAGGGTGACTTGGGTGACTAGCCGATGGTTGAAAGGGAAGTAACAGATGGGCAGAGGGCAAAGAGGAATAATTTGTAACCCAGCTTGCAGTTGATAGGGCGACTCGCCTACAAGGACATTTTGTTGTATTTTATGTAAGCTACCGGCATTCGCAGAATACTGTAAAATTCCGAAAATAAGCCCCTCCATGTATAAGCCCCCCAAACTCGTAACGCAAAAAACCCTCCGTTAAATCGCCTTCATCTACAAGCCTCCCCCAGGGGGGCTTGTACTTGGAAATTGCCCTCAAATACAAAGTAAAACAGAGCAAAAAGGGTAAATTTCTTTCCAACTATAAGACTAGCCTAATCGATTTTGAAACGCAAATTTCCCTCCGTAGATAAGCCCTCCGAATATAAGCCCCCGCGCTTATTTTCGGAATTTTACGGTGGCCCCAATGCCGCATTACTTCCTGTAAGCAGGTCTTGGCGTTACCAAAACTAACTCAATGATAGGATGATTGAAATAACTATTACCATGAAACTTTACCAGGTTTGTAAGATGATCGCATGATGGTTTGATCAGTAAAGTTCATATTCGACTCTACAGTAAACAAAGGCGATTTTCGTTATCAACTGAAAAATTCAACTGCAAGCAAGGTCACAAATAACTCCTCTGCGCCCTGTGAAAGTGGCGTTGAGCTAAATAATTACATGAAATGTTTTTCTACAATAGTCACTTAGGGTACAGATTGGCTAAAAGGTGATTGTAATTATAACTACTTAACGTTTTCGTCAGACAAGCTAAGTCATGAACCTTGAATTCATCAAAAAGGGTTTACTTGGCAGCAAAAACTCTTGGTGAGGAAAACAAAGAGCATTTACATTTTTGGTACACGATTTAACTAGCCTGCGAGCAGGTAATACTATCTGAGAGCCTGACACAAGATTCCTGACCTCGCGCAAGTAAGCTTGCTCAAAGGCTATGATTTTACAGACAAAACGATCTCACAACACACCAAAAGACTGTCACGTGCTTACTTCTCAATGTCTTTGATAAGGTCTGAGTAGGTATCTCTGAGACGCCATCCATCATCCCCTTTAAGAGACGCTGGAGACACACGGTGAAGCTGTGACATGGGCTCCTATGGGAAAAAGATGGAACATAATGAATAAATGAATGAATGAATGAATGAATGAATGAATGAATAAAGGACACTTTATTTCAATAGGGTACATAATTACAGTCACACTGTAGTCTCTCTTATGACCCTATGAAACTTAAAATTCAGCTATTACTAAAATACCAAAATCCTTAAATAGTACAAAGGTATTAAATAATAATGGAATATCAAAGTAAAACAAATTCTATCAATTCTAAAGCTCTCAGGGGTGAAGAATGAGTCTGTAATTCACACTAAAAAACTAATTAATGAAACTACTGAAAGAAATTTTACTGTCAGCATTTTAATACATGGCAGTGGCGGATCCAGACCTTCAGATAAGGGGGGAGCTGGTCATCCAGACCCTGAGATAAGAGGGGGGGGGGCGGATTCAAAAATTTTTTTTCTCAGTTTGGTCTAAAACTAAGGGGGGCTCCCTCCTCCGGATCCCCCACTGCGTGGCTACTGAAAACTGAAAGACGTCAACAGCTTAGACAGAGCACGGCTCGATATTGCACTGTCGAATACATAAGAAGCCTTGTCGTCAACTGGCGAGTCACCTTATGTTTCAGTAAGATAACCCCTTTCAATCAAAATAGTAATGCGTTTCTCGTAGCACTCTATGTTGTCCAGCAACTCAAACACCGCACGAACGAATTAATTGTTACGAAAACGACGTGTAGAAAAGGCAAGACTAACAATTAGACTACAGAGAACATAAACAATACTAGCCTACAATCATGAAAAGAATCGACTAATTTTTTCAGTAAGTCAATACAGAGAAATCAAAGGGAAAATGCTGAATCATGGTTTTTCAAGTGATACTGACTAGTAGTTTCCAAGTAATGTCAAGGTACATATCCTTTACCTCTTTGGACGATCGAGCAGATCCAAATAGCATTACAAATTACAAATCGCTGAAGCAACTTTCCGGGGGAGTACTCTAGATTTCAAGTGACGGGGACGATCAAATGGGGGACAAAATCAAAACCCAAAAAAATCCCTTGGGCCTCCAACAAAACCAAAAAACTTCCCTAGACCAAAAATTAGTCCCCCAAAAATCCCACGAAAAATGAAGTTGTCAAAAACAAGTTTGGTTGCTCTTTATTCGCAGATCTATGCGGCCGGGATACGCGGGCACCTACACGAATCTTCAGATGGTTTAATTTAAATACCCCCCAAAATCCCCACTTAAATCAAGAAACCCGGAATCGAACATTTCAAACCCCAAAAAGCCTTTGATCATCCTTGTCACTTGAAATCCGGAGTATCTCGCCCGCCGCCTCCCCCCCCCCCCCCCCCCCACCTCCTGGCCGTATACGTCAAAGCCACGGGACGGCAAGAGAGCGTCCAGGATTAAGGGTATTTTATTTTGAATGAAGATGGTGGGGCATTAACAGACGCTGCAGAAAACCACAACACAGAAAGAAGCAGAATTTTTTTCAACAGCCAGAAAGATTCTAACGGGTATTTTATTTTTCTCGAAAAATTCGAAGGCTTAACGCTCGAGAAATTATTAGAATTTTGACCAAATGGGCGTGAAATCATGAAATTCACTCGTAATGAGTTGATTGCACATACTACGAATGTCTCGCTTTAGAGAACACATTTTGAAACTACTTGACTAACCTGGACAACTATGTGAAACCGGGCTTACAATACCTGATGATTCATAGCCCACGTTCGATACATTAAAATTTTTAACATGACTCCGAGGCTTTACGGTCAAAATTGCAAATTTTTCACGACACCATTGTCTCGCAATTCCCAGAAGAGACTTAAGCACAAAGAAAACCAAACCAAATATAGAAAAAATGACCAGAAAGCCTTGGAGTCACGTTAGAATTTTAATACATCGAGTGTGGGCTATTGTGTAACATTTACCTGGATGTGGAGTTTGAACCCTCGTAACCATAGCAACTTGTTGGCGACTGGTGGAAGATGAGGGTATGATGGAGGAGAATCCATATGAGACTCAAAAAACCGTCTCATTTCCAGCAGCTCTTGAGTAAATCCATGCACCAGGCTGGTAAATATGTCCCGTAAATTGGCCTGAGGAAAATAGAGGACGAACACAATCCTATAGATGAATATAGTCATACTGGTGTAACTGTTACTGGAAGTCATCTCACCCAAGCTAATGTCATCCAACCCCTTTGATTATGTACCCAAGCACCCTTGAAGGCTACAATACTCGTCAAAGTTTGTTGAAACCTATCTGCTAGAAACGTCACGTTAATATCGTGCAACGTGCTCCCTTAATTTTTTAAATTCAATATTTGCTTTTCTTTTTCCCCAATGAGCCAGAGGTATTTTGGAACAGTGTAATGGTTGTTTTAAAGCAAATCACCATCATGGAGGGAAACGGCATAAATGTTCAAGAAATTTGATGAGTATTGTACATGGCGTATTTAGTTACACGCTAACAAAGCTTTAATCTTTTTAAGTTTCCGTCATCATATAATTTCCACAGAGATGCTTCGTGCTAAATGCTGGTAATGCACCCAAGCGAAAGACCATGAGCAAGTGGCCATTGTGCAGAGGTTATTGCAAATTTTTAAGAGGATTTTTCAGGTCAGCATGAGTAAAATGTCGACTATTGAATGAACAAAAAATTATTGTGTGGGTAGCTACCCGGGACATAATTTCGTGTACGGAGATGGTACAGATTGACAGACAGGAGGATTTAAAAGGTTTAGGAAATAACGACCTGAGCCCGGTTAAAGCCACATTTTTCAGCAAAAATTCTCTTGTTTAGGAAAATGTTACTGCAGCTTATAATTATTATTATTGTCCAGCCATTGTACTAAGAGACCTGGATTGGCACTAATCGGCCTTTTAGAAAAATTTCCCTGGAAAATATGGTTTTTGTTAATGTTCAATGCACCAAAGTTCTCGTCTCACCTGAACAAGTTCTCGGCCACTGATTCCCTCAAACACTTCCAACAACCTGAGTTTGGCCCTTGTGTCCCAACACTGTTTAAAGCTTTGTCTCAATACATCAGCAAGATTGTGTTCTAAATCCTAATCGGAAACAAATAAAACGTTGAACAAAGACTTACAGTAAAAGAACGAAAAAACAGTCAGTCTAACAATACAGGAAACAACTCATTGCTACATTAAGTGAAGATCACAAGAACTTGGTACAGCTGGAACAGCTCTAAGGACTCTACTCGTAATAACAATTTTTGGATTCACTTCCGGTTCACTCATTGATTTCCCCATTCCCAAGCCCCCAGTCTTGCTCGAAATTCAACATTGTTTTGAGCGGGAGGGGGGAGGTCGCCAGTAGTACTAACGCTCAGAGGTTTTACTACCTGCCCATGCGCAGAGTGATATTTTAGCAAATCCAACATGGCGTTTACAGGCTGAGTTACCATGCATCCATGGAATCACGCTTTTGCCGTACAAAAATTTCGACGCTTATGGTGTTTACGCCGCGTTGGTCAAATTTGCAGTACAAAAATTTAGACGGTCATGGTTCATTACATTGCACCGCTCAAATTTTCGTCCTTACAGACCAAAAATTTGACCTCGAAATTTTTTAACGGCTAGGCGTTCAAATTTTTGTACGGTTGGTTTGGTTCCGTGTGACCGGAACACCTGAACGCATGAAGAGTCGATAAAAGAGTCATCTCAGTTCTACTTACCCTGATCACAGAACGGAAAGCAAAGAACTCTCTTTCAAATTCCTGTGTCTCACTTGCATTTAGCACATCCTAGAAAATAAATCCTGGATTATTATACAATATTATTATTATACCAGTACTCCCGAGCCTAGCCTCCTTGCCTCGGTTGTTCAAACGTTGGACAGCACCATCCAGTAGGTAAGTGATTACAGAGACCAATCGCGTTATCCACTGGACAAAGATTTATCCAGTGGATAGCGTTATCCAGCTTTTAAACGATTCTTCTCATGGGCTTATTTCAAAAGGGGCATGGGCTTAATAGAGCAAATACCCTTGTTTTTTTTTGTTTTTGGCTTCGAGGATTGTGTTGTTGTCATGCAATAGTGCTTGAAGCTTGTACTGATAATACCAGGATTCCATGCTCAAATGTTTTACATTGTAGTTGATAAATATGGTTGCACTGCCTTTGATTAAAAGTCTGTCCTATCAAACATCGATATAGTCTTACATTTGGCATCTGTTGAAAAGACCTAACAGCCTCCAAAAATTTGGCATGTATCTCCTTGACTTGACTGTCCAAGCTATTGCCACCGGCCCCGCCCACCTCAGCGGCACAAGTTAACATCTCAAAATGCTGTGTTGTCTGAACAAGCTCTAGCACATCGTTACACCGCTCCATGAAGCTGTTAAGTGAGGTAAAGCACACATTGTTTCTTGCAGGCCAAGGTGAGTCTGTCCACAGTTCTGTTGTGTCAAAACCACTTGTACTCTCAGTGCTAGTACTACTACGTCTGTGAAATATCTTGGTGGTTTTGGGTGTTAGGCTGTCATTGTAGAGCTTGCTGTGCCACACTATTCCTCCACTGTCCATACTAAAAAAACGCAATAGCAAAGGACATTTATGTTTGACATATATTTCGAAACACACATGCAGTAGTGATTGGAAAGACATATCCCAATTTTGGTCATCACGTATATGAATTGATACTGATGGGGCCAACTGGTGAAAGCATTCACTATGAGCAGTATTATTAAAAATGACATTGCACTATAAACGGGGGCATCCTAAAACCTCCATGGATTTTTGAGGATGATGATGAGGATGGTGGAGAAAATGCAGATGATTACATGGAAATAGCCTTACAACCTTTATATAGACAATATCTACTCTGATATTGCAGAGTAGAGATTTTCATTTCTTCACACTCAACATAACACAATTCACGTTAATATTTATTCTTCCAGAGGCAACTGTAATAATGTACCAATTATGGAAGGAAACTGTAAACAACTTCTCCACGCAAAGGAAGGACCACATGAATGAGCAAAGAGCAATGAGGTTTCATTTTTCATGAAATACACCTCTTTTAGGGCTGTAAGTAGTAGATACGTGAGAAACAAACTTACTTAGTTCCAGTTTGTTCTGACAGTCTTCGTTGATTTGTTTCATCAGCTCTGTCCTTCTTATCCAGGTAACAACCACGGAAAGCAGCACATACACGCAAAGCATCTTTCAAGCTGGTATAAGACTAAAACAAGACATATTAGACAGGTTAGCACTCATCTCCATACTCCAAACGAACATTTCCCTCTCAGTGGCTCTCACAAGACATTTCGAATTCCCTTTTCCTACATGACATTTCTATGTCTCTTAAAATGTCATGGAAGTCTAAGTCTCTTCAATTTATAAGGAAAAAGAAATTCCGAAGAGCAAAAGTAAGAATCGAACCGGGAGAGTAATGTCCACAGTCCATCTCCTATACCACAACGAGACTGTCAGGATTTGCTGACGACCATTGGTTTGATTTGAAGCTATATAGCAACAACCCTAACCCTAATTAGAAGCCAACTGTTTTACGAGTCAGTGCTTCACCCTAACCACCATTCTCAGGGTTTAACCCTAATCAGTATTGAGCAGCCTAATCATTATTCTCGGGGGTTAACCCAATGCGGTTCCTTCCTTTGCAGAAAATCACTTTGTGTATGAATCATCATGTGTCACTGTCATTTTGGAGTATAAAGATTAGTACAAGTGTATAAACCTATTAAAGATCAGTGGCTGGGACATATCTGAAGCAGGTTATACTACTGACTCAGCCCTGCCAGAAAAGCCTCTCTTTCGCTTGCTCAATTTTGGTGTACTCGAGAAAGACTCTGCATGAATCAAGGAAGTTTCTTGTTGAGCATGCACTTCATGTTGCTAAGATATAGTTTCGAATTTAGGCTTAAGAACCATACACTTGGTACAGAGGGCTCAGTTATGATCATCGGTTTATCAAAAAAGGATGCTAATACTAAACAAAACCAGTTTGACAAGAGATAACAAGATTGACTAGTCCAGAATTTTGGGCTGCGGTGACTTCAAAGGCTTGATGCCATTCAGAGCCTCCTTTTCTTGTCCTCCCTCAAGAAGACAAAAAGAGGCTCTGTTCGCAGGGTGGAAGGACTCAGTCAAAGCACGTTGATAAGACTGCTTTTACTTACTGCCAATAAATTCTCCAGTACATGCTCTCCTACCAGCCTCCTTGCTCGGGCAACAACTTCATTTGACAACATAGTTAACAACCTTGTAAAGTTTCTGTTGTCATGGTAATATCTGAAAATGTTATTTCAAAGGAAAAACATCAGTGTATTAGTATTAGTATTCATTTTCTAGGAGAACTGCATACGTATCAAGAACACATTTCCGTGGTGGTACAACTGAAAAACTGAAAGTGTGTCAGCTATAAATATGATTGAACCTCTAGTAAGCGACCAACCAAAATGCTAAGATTTAGTGGTTGCTTAAGGGAGGTGGTCGCCTACAAAAACAAAACCGCAGATGTTTCTCCGAGAAGAGGACCAGAGGCTACAAACAATGGAAATCTATAGAATGTTCAGACCTTGGTGTCTTTGATCGGTGGTCATTTATATAAGGAAACTGGCTGTTTAAAAGAGGTGGTCATACGTGGAGGTTCGACTGTATATGCCTTGAGATATACATTTTAGCCACTTTGAAGCTGGTTCTAACTTTTGGTAGTCTCCTTCGCAGCCACTTGGGACGGGGTCACGTGACTCCGACCCGAGCAGTTGCAAAGGAGACTAACATTTGAGTCTGTGGAAGAAATCTCAAATGAAACCTCTTCAGCAGTACTTTTGTATGGTGTTATCTAGTAATATTTAGTAAGTAGTTTCAACTTTTGAGTTGATGAAGTCCTAAGCTGTGAAACCCTACTGGGCAGGGTTACTGCACAGTACTTTCCTGTGGTGCTGTTTATATTAACCTCTACAAGGAAGTTATGTATTTTGAGGAGCAAAATCTTAAAAATTAATGTGTGATCATTCAAATGAAAGCTGCTGCATGAGCAGATATTCTGGCGGCAATGCTCATTATCCCAGTGAACGAAATGATCATACCTTTTATAAGTACATGATTGGACATTTAAGTTGAGACTATTCAGTTGGAAACTGCTTAAACTTATACATGCATGCATGACTAAGTTTGTTCTTCCATCAATAAAACTGTAGCCTGAGAAAACAGCCAACATTGTGCAATGCTGCCACTGGTTTTCCCGCAAAATGACATCTTCAGAATGGCCTTAGACTTGTTCCAAGTCGACCTCTCAGAAAAAAGTGAACAAAGCAAGCTTCAGTGACATGAGGTCGCACAGCGACCAAGTGAGCAATGAAGTCTTGAGGTCAACTTGTTTTGCCTGAATGGATTTGAATCCTATTATAAATTCATGCATATTATGCTGTGTCGGGAGCGGCATGAAATATCACTCACTGTCCTATTGATCAATGGTCATGACATCGGTAGAATTCTCAACAGGTGAATTATGTGCCAAACAGGTATGAAAAGTCCTTTAAAATGGCACTTATTATTTATTAACCAGGAAAACAAAATAAAGGACTTTTCGAAAGTCTAGAATGGCCACAGAAACTCCAAACAGATGGCACTTCACTTCCCAGCTAAGGGTAGTGCTTCTGATTGGTTAAAAATTTGCCTCATCCAATCAGACGCAGTACCCAGATCTGGGTCAACAGTATTGAGTTTCTTTTGTCATTCCTCATACGTCATTTCATGGGAAACCAGTGGTGGAATAGCAAAATGTCAGCTATTTTCTCAGGCTAATAAAACTGCAAATTGAATTTTTTATTTTGATTTGCATGGTCGCAATAATAGTCACCCTTAGAAGTCATATGACTGCATGACCTTGACACCAACCTTGAATAGACCCACACAAGGTACATAGAGTGCATCAAGGGAGGAAACACAACCACCATCTCTGCAGACTTTGTCGCATAATGGAGTTTCTCAAACCAAGGAAGAAGAGTGCTCAGGAACTGCAGATTGTCATTTGTCTCTGATTCCGCCTTAAGCACCAGATGCATCAAAATATTATTGTCAGTAAAGATAACCAGGAAGTACTACATATTAACCATTCAAACACTAAAATAAGTAATAAAAGCCTCATTTGTTGTCCTTAGGTTTCCAAAAGAAGTAATGGGGAGAATTAGCTGAGTTATCAATATTAGATCGACTGTTCCGTGATCATATCCTTAATTTTTATGACAAGTCTGTGTTATAAGGCATTGATGTTACAAGGAGAAGTTTTGTGCCATCACTCTTAGGGCTTAGTGGGTTTAGGACTGCAAATTATGATTTTAATTTCTCTGAAAACGCACAGTTCGAACTTCATAGCTAAAACAGCTGTCGAGTTTTGCCATCCTTAACTAAAGAATCTCCAAAATAACCCCACAGAGTAGCTGGCAAAACACAACCAGAAAGTGGCAACTTTTGCCGGCTGCCAGCTATATTAAAATCACTGGAAATAACAACAAAAACAGCAACAATAATGATGACGATGATGATGATGCTACAATGATTTCAGCATATTTTCAAGTGACTATCAGAGTAAATAGCATTGATTTTTTTCATTTTGTCAAGTTCTAACCTTGGCAATTTCTCTTTTAACAAGGTGGAATGACTGCGCATATGTACTATGAGCATCCTCCAGGTTCATCAAGATGTTGAGGGCCACCTGTGAACACAGCTGCTCACTAACTGAAGTGATCTTCTCCAGTCTCTCGGACCACATCTGATTTGCAAAAACAACATCATTATCTCACCAAATTTTAACTACATGTACAAGGAAAATTTTGAACTTTTTAATGAATTATCAAGAAAAGTTATTACTATTACCTCTATTTCATCTAATGGACCAGGCCTTGGACCATATTTTTTTATCTCAGTTTCTGGATCTAGCTTAAGTGTTATCTGCAAACCAAGATAATGCATCATTCAGAATGCAAAGAGAATAACAACTCAATGACAATAGTTATTCTTCTTTCAGCAAGCAGTACAGCAAAAAAAGTTAAATATTACATGTATTCCATAATTTGATATGAATAAATTCCCCTTCCATTTTCACAAATCAACAGGCCCCCTTAAATTTCACCTATAATATCACCAGTTCAAAGGCAATGCGCCCATGAAAACATTACAAAAAACAAATGTGCTAAAACAATTTTGAGTCTGTTTCAAACTTTTTGGTGGTTATGCCAGCTTGTTCATAGCCTCTGAACAAGCTCCCTAGTGGGTCTAGGATGAAGAGAAAGCTAAACAGTGTAAGAAAATGGGGCTAAGTTCTCTGGTGTTGTGGATACACTGTCCATGAAGGTGCATTCATCAAACAACATATTACAAAAGACTGAAACACTGGACAATAATCACACCACAAAACAAAAGCAAACCAACAATAGTTCCCACAACACCAGGAAACACCCCGAAATAGGGAGTGTACAGGGGTGTCTCTCATTTCATTGCCTAGCCATTCATGTTCTCTAAGTATTATTAATTTATTATTGCAACCACCTTGATCTGCTTAATCCAGTTCACCACAGCTGTTTCCAGCACATGAATAACAGCCGGTCTCCTGCTGCTATAGGCTGCAGCCTCAGATAGCACCTCAATAGATGGCAGAGGTAGTGTGACCTGACCCTTCGCTCCTCCTTCAGCGACCTGCATAAGTGAAACAAACCTGTGCACCAAGTCCATCAATTTGTCGGCGCTGACGCCGCCACCCATTTCAATACTCAACAGGGGTAAAAACACATCCTTTGTTAAAGTGCTGGCATGAGATAAAGGCTGATAGGAGCTGTCGCAAAAGGCAACATCAGTAACAATGTTGTCCCTGGAGAGTTTTCCAGCATTGTGAATCTTGACAAAGTAAACAGACTTTTCTTGGACACTATTGGGTGGATGGAGTGATGCCACAAGATTTTTGCCACCAGATGATGTGGAGAAGAAAATAAAGAGCTTCTTCACCTCTTCATTGTTGCAGAACTCAAACATAGCCTCCCTAGATAAAAAAAGATTAGTGATAGATCAATGATTAATTGACATGTACTGTCAAAACACAACTTCATCAGATCAATAATAATAATTTGTAAAATGTGTGTTTACTATTATCTAGGTAAAAAAAAAATGGAATTCATGATGAGTTTATAGTTAAGATAACAACACTGAGCAGGGACTGTCAATAAAAATTACTAAGATGCTTTTTGACGCATACTATGTTTGCTAAATACCTTGCTTTTTTCTTTCAATTCTATGGATATGCTGACAACAACAACAGCTGTCAAATAAGGGCATCCACTGACCACCGTCACATGATTGTATCTCAGGCTCAGGTATACAAATCATTGAGGACGAGGTGACATATTTTTTAAAGTTATTCGTAGCCTGCAGAGCAGGCATTCTTTTTTAAAAATGTGACCCAGAGGTACATGGAGGAGGAGCTGAGGCAAGGGGGAGGGGCAGGGAGAAAAAGGAAAAAACACCTGCCAGCATAGGCTATGAAACTGCCAAATGCCTGGCCGCTTTATTAGTTGTGGCTGACTGCTTTTCCGGAAATGCATTTGGAGCCAATAAAAATCTAGTGATTGTTCCGGAAGCCACAAATTTACTTCAACAATAACGGAAATAAAGCGTTGACAGGTCAAACGGCCCATAAGCTCGTGATAGTGTCAAACATGAACAAAGAGTTCACTTGTTTTAGAATTAAAGGTTTTCCTTCTCTTTAGCAGGCAAATTATATAATGCATGGAGTGTTTTAAATTTTGACTGCGCCAATCTTATTTTTGCCACTAGTCTAACATTAAGAGGATCTGAGACTGGTCTGTTCCGTGCATATTGATGAAATTTTTTTTCCTGTAATTAATGTTTCGTGTAGGTGTTTTTACTTTTTGACAGCATTTTATCTTGATGCAGTTTAGCACCTATTTTCTTTTACCTTTCTTAAAGCCTCAAACTTTTTGTTGTGACTAAATACACTTAACCTTCAACTAAAAATTTTAGTTTCAATAGTTTTTTTTTTCCCCGATGCCTCAGGACTTGAATAACTACAGGCTTGTAGTGTAGCTTTATGGTCAGTGAAGGTGACAATTCCCTGCTTTGTTTTGCGCTACGCTAAGCTCTTTAGGGTTGTTTGCAAGATGTTGAATTCTCATGGATAGTGATCTACAGATCTGAATTGTAGCTTAAACTGAAGCTACAGCAACTTATAACTATGGAGAATTGTACTGCAAGTCGGCAGTCAAAATCATTCTTTAGGCACACAATCGACTGTTTTTCTTGAGATGAGTAAATCTTTTGACTGGAGTGTCATATCCCGTTGTTCTTCCGTTGGCTCTGTTGACTACATGTACTAGTGTTTTTGTTTACATCATAAAGCAAGACTGCAGTTTCGGACCTAAAGGTTTCAATTGCAGTCGTGGTCAACTCAGAAAGGCTTCTGACAACCGACCATACAAATAACTTTTCAGAAGTCAAACAAAGTTTATGCTTCAAGATTTCCTTGAGTCAAACCAAAAAAGGAAAGACGAGGCCAATAAATCTCATCTCGTCTAGAGTAATAACTGCTTGCTTTTGTTTAATCGATAAGCAATATGCATAACCCTAAGAACCGAAAAAGCTTCCTCCACCACAGAATGAAAATTTTCAAAATCTGCATGAATCAGGGTATTAAAAAATACACTGTGCAGAAGGCCAAGAAAGTAGATGATGCTGATTGGAAGCTAGCAATCGAACATCTGAAACCGGACCAATCAGAGTTCCCGTCTATCCAGAGTACAGTGTTTGCCAAACAAACAATGACTGAGTGCAAGGGTAATTTTTCCTCCCCTCCCCCTCTCCCTCCCCTATTTTCACGCATCATCCTCTGCCTTGGAATCATTTTTGACTCACCCCAACTCTCGGTCAGTTTATAAACGTCCAAATCAATTGCACTGCAACTTTACAGCAAAAGTTGAATTACTTGAGAAAGACATTTCTTAAAAGATCACTCAAAATCTTCACTTTTAGCCTTGGCTAAATTTATATATTACTCCTCGAGTCCTCACCTGCTTTTTTCATTGGTGAACAGATGCTTGAGTTCTTCTGCCCTGGGTTTTAGAGATGACGTCACGCGGATTTCAATCCATCTCAATCTCTCATCCAGTTCCATGACTATTACTTATGATGTGCTTATTTTAGAGCAACTTGTTTTCATTATTCTTTTCTAAAAAAGTAAGAATTAAAGGAATTGATCATCAAGTCCCTTATAATCAGAGCCTAGGAGACTTGTGCTGCTAAGACTCTAAGACCCTGGACCTGTTCCAGACGAAAATAGATAAATTTGCCTCTTTGTTTCTGTGAATAATAATATTAATTATTATTATACACCCCTACCTGACAGTTGGAATCAGAGCAAACTAAAATGCATAGTGATGGATCAACTACCTTGGATGTAACAGTACATGTACTTTACCACAAGATTAATAATCTCTTTTCTGTCAAATGCAAACCGAGTTAAGCCTTTCAGAGGGGGACATGGGGGTTTACGGTATTGCGGTATTGGGCTTTTTTTCATGCGGTATTTCGGTAATTTTCATTTTAAAGTACGGTATTGCGGTATCATCTAGTTCTGCGGTATGCGGTTTTTCATCATTTTGGTTGACGGTATTCGGTGAAATAAGATTGTTCACGGTATTACGGTACCGTTTATTTGCGCTTTCATTTCGATACAATACGCAAAACAAAACACAGTAGGACATAAAGGTCAATAAAAGTTAAAATTCAGAAGTCTTGAGACATAACAGTAAATGATTACACCATTTGTGGGTCATTTTGTGACAGTTAATGGTCGATAATATACAATGTGATTGTTGCTGCGTCCAATGATAATGAGTCATCTCAAGTCACCTTACCAGGCTTTTCGATCTGTGTACTTGAGCCGGTGGTAATTCGAGGTCTTACACGTTTTCTCACAATGGCTGAGATCGCTGAGGTTGAAGGCGGCGTGGTTATCATTGACTGTGTGGCAGTTTCTTGGAAGAGGGCGAAGGAGGCTAACATTATCGCAACAAGAAAAGTATAGATGTCGGGTTTCGAGAATTAAAATTTGGTAAGTTTGCCTCTTACCGGCGCGACGTGTGAGACAGTCGAGACAGAATTTTCGAGGCGCAGGAATTTTTTTTCGTTATCAAAATCCTTGTATGAATTTTTTTTCATTTAATTTTCTCTTGCGCGAATATTTTTTTTTGTACTTCGCCCCCCCCCCCCCCCAATAAGTTTTCTAATGGTCAGTCACTTATCAAAACTCGCACTAGACGTGCGTGGAAAGGGTTTGGATTGGTTTGTTTTTCGCGCTTTCAAGAGTTATTTTTATTGGAGTTAATTAGCTGTTGGGTCCACCTACCAAAAGGTTGAACGAATGTAGTTTACTTTTCCGTGAAAATTTGCGAAAATTTTGCTAACTACCAAAATATTTAAAAAAAAAACATGCACATCTAGTGCATAAATGCCTGAGATAAGTAAACGTACTAGATGGAAGCAACTATAAGTATGCGGAAACGATTATAAATATGATTAAAATATGCGGTATCGGTATTTGGACAATTTTCGACGCGGTATTTCGGTATTTGCCATTTTTTCTTACGGTATTACGGTATTGGGTACCCCCCAATGTCCCCCTCCTTTCACTCCTTACTTCCTAGGAGTGGCCAATGCAAAAATTTCTAAATTTCAATCCTTGGAGTGCTTTTCAGAAGTCAGAACTGGCCAGCTTAAACAGCCGTCAGTCAGTTGAAAATTGTCTCTCAGATGTTAGCCTGTTATACTCAGAAAACTCCATACAAACCCTTCTAATTTTTCTTTGGGTCAACCCCCAAAAAATTGAGAAGGGTTTGTATGGAGTTTTCTAAGCATAACTGGGCTACGATGTCAGAGACAATTTGCCCCAAAATGCTCATTTTTGGCAAGTAGGCCTCTTGGACATTGTTCTTTCAGAATATCCTGACAAATCCCATAATTTCAGAAATTTCATATTTATGATGTCACACTTTAGTACTCTGTTGCGCAGTTCTTACATGATTTACTTCCTATACATCTATGACAGTGTTCTTTATATGTGAGAGGCTGTGCAGAACTTCGTGACATTTGCATTTTATAAGATTTAAGTCAATACGTGCTAAAAGATACATTGATGTAGTTCAGTTAGTACTTATAACAGACATCTGAAAAATTGTAAAAAGCTACCAAACTTTAACGCCTAAGCTATGACAACAAGAGGAAATATCTCTCAAAAACTCTTATAAGACTTATTGCATCTGAAACCGGCATAGTAAGTTTTTAATTGGCTGAGAAATGAACAAATAAAAACACGTTTAAGCCAATAAATTGCTTTGTGCAAAGCTCTTATCTTCGGTGTATATTTTTTAGGAAACTTTTACAGCAGCAAATTCTCAGAAAAGAATGAAATGTTGGAGAAACTCATTTGTAATCAGAGAATTTTGGAATTCGCGCCCACTTGCGAAGATGTCACTGTGACTACAAAAGTCATTTTTGATCAACACTGCAATAATTATTTTCATCCTTTTAGGAGAAAGAACATACAACCTACCAACAGAAAACGTCCGAATTCACACGTAAAGCGCCAACTAAAATCATATCCGTTGAATCCTCGCAAAAGCAAGTACATCTATGCAAAACGTCCGCCATCTTTGTTTGACTTCGTTGCTATAAGTTATAATCACGTGACCATACAGTTTTGATCGATCAGAAATCGATCAAGTCGGGTTTCAACAACATGGCGGACGGCATCTCAGAAAATACACAGAAGTGTACGGCTGGAATCATAATCATTGGGGATGAAATCTTAAAAGGTCATACAAAAGACACGAATTCCCACTTTCTCTTGAAAAAGCTTTGGTCCTTGGGAATCAAAGTAGGGAAAGTTTCTGTCATTTCAGACGATGTAGATGAAATTGCCAACGAGGTGCGAACCTTTTCTTCTCTGTTTTCCTTTGTTATTACCACGGGAGGAATTGGTCCAACTCACGATGATGTCACTATGGCAGGCATAGCCAAAGCCTTAAAACAAGATCTGGTTGTGAACGAAGACTTATTGAAGTTAATTTCCGGTGAATTCGACGTTGATTCCCAACACAAGATCAAGCTCAACTCCTCTCACCACAAGATGGCTAGGGTGCCCAGCGCTTTGAAATTATGTTATGGAAAAGATCGCTGGGGAAAACCCAGCAAGTTTCCTCTTATTTCTGTGAATAACGTCTACGTTTTCCCAGGAGTTCCACAGTTTTTAGAACAGGAGTTTGGTGTTCTTGAAAACCATCTTTTGACTTCCAACCCAGAGAAGCGTTTTTTCCTGCGAAAGATCTACCTTTCAGCGGAAGAAACCTCCATTGCTTCTATTCTAAATGAGATAGATGAAAAATACAAAGGAAAAGTACACTTGGGGTCTTATCCCGATTTCTGCAATAAAGATTTCAAAGTGAAGTTGACTGTGGAGTCAGATAATTTAAGCCTTCTGCAAGAGGCATGGCACTGCCTTCTGGAGAGGTTACCTAAAAGCATTGTAGTCAAGACAGAAGGAAATGATTATGATGTTGCAGTTCCAGATGGTAAGGACGTTTTAATATACACACAGGGCTGTCAACCCCCCACGTCTTTAAATGGAGAATTGATAGGGAAGGGATGATAGATGATGTCATAATGCATGGCATATGGCCCTTTCTCACGTGGGGTGATTTTCACACACGCTCATGTTTTGCTGGCTCTACTATCCCTGAGGAAAAATGGGGACTACTCATAGTCTACACATCCAGTGGCAGATTTAAGGGAGGGACCCAGGGATGTATTTCTCAAATGTCACAATAATTAAAGGCCCAGAAAGCTGTTTGGTAACATTCAAGGTTTCAATACTTTTGCTGAGATAACATGACACAACTGTCGTTAAATAAAACAAAATGAACTGATTTGTTAGCTATTATAGGACCTGTGATATTTCCATGTCAGGCCCAGAAAGTTACTGGGACTCAACCTCGTTCCCAGGTTCTCCCTCCTACCCAACTTTCAAGAAGTGGACCCCAGGGGTCTTTAGAATCCATGTTATTTTTATGCTGAACTGAAGCTCACAGTGCTAAGAAAAATTATTTTTGAGGCCGGGACCCCTTCTCATTTTGGTGGCTGGATTGCCCCCTACTTACCTTAAGATCTGAATTTAACATTGAAATCATGTTCTCTGATAGGATGCAATCTTTAAATAGGTGTAAGATACTGGTATTAAAATATTGTTTAATTTTCTTGTAGCTGCATTGAGTCAACCAGAGGATTGTAAACTGTTAGAAAATGTTGAAAGAGTCTACAACTTGCTAGATCCATTGAATGATTCCAACACTAGTGCCTGTGTCAAAGGAGCTTGGGCTATAATACAGCAAACCTTACAGCTTTACTCCATGGATGAGCTTTGTATCAGCTTTAATGGTGGCAAAGACTGTACAGTTCTGTTACTCGTTCTACAAGCTGCACTGAATAAACTTGCCTCACCAGATCAACAGCTCAGAGCTCTTTACATTCGCTATGACTCGCCATTTCAACAAGCGGAAGAATTTATCTCGGAAACTACTGAGAGGTACAATTTGAATCTAATTACTATGAATGGGAACATTAAGGATGCTCTGAAAACATTGAAAGAAACTCAACCCTCAATCAAAGCAATTCTGTTGGGCACAAGAAGACATGATCCCTTTTCTGAGGCACTTCGTACATTTTCTCCAACTGATCCAGACTGGCCTCACTACATGAGAGTGAATCCAATTCTGGACTGGCATCATGCCGATGTTTGGTCTTTTATCAGGGAATGTGATGTCCCTTACTGTAGCCTCTATGACAAGGGGTATACATCATTGGGTAGCAGCCATAATACTAATCCCAATCCAGCATTGAAATATGAAGACGGCAGCAACAGATACAAGCCTGCATACATGTTGGAAGATGGTCATCTGGAAAGGGCTGGCAGGGAATAACATTGGTGCTACAAAATTTATTAGTACATGTATTATTGGCAAAGAAGTTCAGAGGGGGTGAAACAAGAATATTTGTTTTGCAGCTGATATTACATGTATGGCGTAAATTTGGGGCATTGTCTCCATTGTAACACTGAGGGAAGCACCAGTATTCCCAAAATCTTGTAGATGTAGACCCCCAAGTAATTTAATACAGGACATTTAACCTTTAAATGATAATTTATTACTCCAAGTCAAAATACAGCTTTAATTAAACATCTGGCCCGTTGCAGTTGTTCAAAAGCTGGATAGCCCTATCCATCGGATAAATCACTATCCAGTGGATAAGTATTTACCCTCAGCAGTATTTACAGCACTTATAAAAGTGTGGCTGAGCAAATGACTGAAAACAAATAATTCAAATATAATCAAACATAACAGGGTTTAGAATCCAACTGCACTAGCGATTCATGCGGTGGATAGCGCTATCCCCCTTTTGAACAACTGAGGCCAGAAGCAAACCAGAATACCAAACAATTAATAGCACTGGCACTGTCGCTGTTGGTTTCCTCTTATCATAAACATACTGTTACATTATTAGCGTGTTGTAAACACGAACTTTTATTAAAAGTCTAGGTTGACTTTTTTTTTACTAAAGATGGAGCTAATGAATTTTAAAAACCCTCCTTAACTGTGCTTACAACTGACCTCTGTAACAAATTACATCCTACAAAATTATAGTTAAACCTCATTTAATTGTATAAGATGCAAACTTTTTTTGTTGTTTTTAATTCTTCAATGTGTGTAAAATATGTTGTATCCGAAATTAAAACTAATAAAAAATCTTGCTAAACATATTTACCAGCGCCGTACAAACGACTTATTGACGAGATCAAGCAAAACTAACCATGAGAGAACAACTGGAGAACTAATAATTTGACTAACAATAGACGACTGTTTAACTGCGACAATAGACGGATCGAAACGCACCAATCACTGATTAAGAGTCTTCATAGCCAATAACATCACGGCTTAACTGACAGACGACCAATAACATCGCAACATAATTGACCAATCAGATCAATAAGCAGAGTATAATACCATCAACTGACGTGATACAACTCACTTTGACTCTGAAGATGACTACCGCACAGGTTGTCAAAACGTCAGTCACTGTCAACAACAACAGTCTTATTCAGGACTACGTTCACCCATAGAATGATTTGTTTCACAACACAATAAGGTGGCAAAGAAGGATTGCCCCTTTATCTTTTCATTATACATACATGTTGTAGTTCAATTTTGCTCATGGTACAAATTGTCTTCGTACTGGTACAATATTATTTTTAAACTGCTATGAAATTATTTTATTAAACTGGTCTCATTATATCTTGTTAAGAAATAGTCTTAGTTTACAGATATTTAGGGTTAGGGTTTGGGGTTAAGCACAAAGTATTAACTACTGATAATGGACCAAAATTAATGACTCAGTCTCACAAATGTTTGCTTTTTTCTATGCTGGTCAAATGTTAAACCTGATGCCATAAAACACCTACCTGGTAGGTTATTTGAAAAAGAATCTACGTCCAATAATGTTTGTACTTTAAATCTGAACGGATTAGCCCATGGTAGATTTTCACTATGAAAACAGAGTGCTCTGTGTTCACAGTGATCAAGACTGCTTTACACAGACTTATATAAATAGTAAGGGTAAGTAACAGCTTTAGCCACACAATTTGATGACCTCAAATAACATTTCTATTAAAATGTAATCGTTCTTGCTAAAGTAGCCTGTTGTAATAGAAATGTTAACATTGGAAGGCCTCAGATAAAAACTGATCACCAATTTTGGTTTAATTATGTTTCACTCAGACTTTCCTATGGTTAATATATTATGTAGTAATAATTCACGTTAAGGCAGCTCACATAAACAGTTTACATGAACAGGCCTAGGGTTTCATGAACATTAAAGGTCAATTTCAGAACGAGCTTGATTAGTTGATAGTTTGAGAAACTTCTAGGAAGCATTCAAGTAAATTAAAGGACGAGAATGTTACAATACAGAACACTAAGTGTTTGACCTTTCTTGTAAAGGAAGAAAGAATGAAATAAAGAAATGAACACAACACTTGCCAAGGATCCAGCAATTAGTGGTGTTTTTGAAATATTATTTGGTTCATCATGTGCATATTTCTGTCTCTTCTGGTAGCACATGCTTCATTTGTTTGCAGTACATTTTTTATCTTCAAAGAAACCCTATCTCCATTTTTGGCCAACTGAAACAATGGTGAAACTTCTCCTTTCACTCCATCCCAAGCATCTGATTGTCCAGTACGTGAATTGTGCATCTTTAATGTCTCCCGCTCACAGTCTAAGTAGAGTTCAACAATGTTGCCATTTGCACATGAAGTTTCTTCACCATAATATGACCACATTGTATGTTGCTGCTTTCTAGAATTCCACAGCCACTTGCTATTTTGTGTGAGCAACATTTTCCTTTGACTGCTTCCTTTACTGGTGATGACACCAAACGAGAGCTCCCCATGAATCTGAAACTTCCAGAAATGTTTCCCACTAGTAAAACCAACATAACCCACAGCATTGATGTAGGATCCTCTGTCAGAACAAGAACTGTGACCGTATTCATAATAAACAGGTTGATGAGTCCTACCTCTGAAGGATTCCTGTTTGTACTGAGCTGTCATATTTTCTTCAAGTAATTGTAATTGACCTTCACTGCCCTTTGGAGAAAAAGTTGTAAGAGTCCACTTCTCAACAATCCATGTGAACGGACTTCCCTTAACATGACCATTCCTCAGCTGCACAGAGAGCTTGTAATGGCCTGCTTGGGTTGGAGTATGGCAAAAACTGTATGTACCATTTCCACAGTTTTGTACTTTCTGATTCACAGGTGTGTTCCCGGAATGTGAGTTAACAGGGGTTATTAACACGTTAAAGACATCACTTGTTTCCATTTGCCTTCTCCCAGTGTGTTCCTTTGCATTAATAATAAAGTTCACTGGCTGTCCAGACAGTGTATTGTACATCACACCTTCCTCTCCATTTTCCATTGTTACTGTTGACAAAAAAGCACAAGTTAAAGAAACCTTGTCAGTAACATTTCCAAATGTTTTAATATAATGTTCCAATTGTTTGTCATCAGTAAATTTTATGCCTTCATTAACACATGGTTCCAGCTGCCACTTGGTAGAGTTCAAATCCTGCAATCGATTGGAAACATGCTTTTGCATGTTTAAGATCTCAACTTCACTCCCATTTTCAAGTGCCTTTTTGGTGAAATCCAAGCTGCTTTGTACCTTTGCAAAAGCTGTCTCCAGTTCTTCTTGCTGACTTTGTAAAGAATTAAGTTTTTTCTCACTAAATTTTCTAATTTCAGTGATCAACTGGCTACGACGATTATTAAGGCAAGCTTTGAGATTCTTAAAACACTTTTCAACTTCTTGTTCAATATCAACTGCATAAGAATTTACATTTCCCTTCATTTCCAAGACACCATCTATGGCCTCCTTGAGAGCAGTTGCTTTTGTTTCTGTGTCAGACAGAATTTTATGCAGGCTTTCCTTGCCCTCTGCAAAGGCATCCTTCACAAAAGTGTACTTGTGATCACGATGCTTTACGATGGTGCAGTCTCTACAAATAGCTTCCTCACATGTCTTACAAAACAATTTTATCACCTCCCCATCATGTTCTTTGCATATTACTGGCTTTGTTACAGCTGCTGATCCCATCTTTTTTGCTTCTTCCAGGGTCATCAAACTGTGAGACCTGGTGTTACGCCCTCGTTGATGAGATATAGTGCAAAACTCACAAAGGAAATATGAGCAAGTTGCACATCTATTGACTGGTGGATCTCCACTTTCACAGTTATCACATTCAAGAGAAGAACCACCGGAATCTTCATGAAGAGCAACCACAGATAATAAGTTGTTGACAAAGAAATTGGCTGGTAGCAAATCAATTTTTCCTTGAGGAATCTGCACACAATAAATCATAACAATATGGTTTTCAAAAAGCACTCTAACAAATGCCTAATGCCTTCAGCTATTAATATCTTGTGCAAGTAAAGGTAGGTTAACACAGTTTGAAAGGTTCTTGATTGTTACCATTCATTGAGGTTGTATTCAAGACTTGTCACAGGTATAAATATTTAACATTTGGCAAAAATATATTTATGAGACATGACATTTATAAGGTTAAAAGTAAGATTTTGGTCATTGCCATGGTAACATGCTTGATGATAATCATGCCTGACATATTGAATTTATTAGATTTTTGCAAATCCAATTATTAAATTTCTTTATAATTTTGCACACAGCTTGTGATATTTTTAGTAACCTTCACTACTTAAAATAGGAAAAGGATTCTTCGCCAAACTTTGTTAAATTTTAATAAGTAGATTTTAAGATGTTGTTGCTGCCTTAGTACGCATGCTCAAGACTTCCGCGTTGAGCCGCGCGCTGTGATCACGCGCGCAACGAATAAAGACTAAATTTCTACTGACAACTTTCTATGACTTTTGGTCTTTCCTTAGCTTGTCCTTGCACTTTTTCTTCAAAAGCTTATTAGTTGCATATAATCTCATGATAAAGATTCTCACGTGTAAAGTGAAAAGGATTAAAAAAACTGTGTTGAGTCGCCCTACTGTATGGTTTCGAGGTGTGGGTGAAACAATAAAAATCTTCTATTAGATATTTATACATGAGAGAGTGAACAAAGAACTGTCTTGCAGCCTAGCTACACGAAAACGTTGTTTCTAGGACTGTACGTAAAAGTCAAAACATTAGGTGTGTATCCAAACTCCAATCCGAGAAGCAAAAAATGTATTTTACTTGTTTTCCTCGTAATTCGTGGGACTTGTACATATTAAGAACAATTTTGCGTCACCAACATCGGTAGAAATTTGAAAACAGCTAGAGCTTTGTTTCAAATAAACTAACCTCAGCACTCGAGCGGCATGTTGGGCAACTTATCTTCGACTTTGCTTCCTCTCGAGTCAAAAGTCCTTGTAGGCATCTTTTGCAAAAAGAGTGAAGACAGGGTAGAACTTTAGGTTCCTTGTACTGCTCAAGACACACTGCACATTCTAAATGCTTCCCTAAGCTGTCCGCCAAAGATGCCGCCTTTGCCATTTTTTGCAAAAAGAGACGACTTTTTTTCGTTTCAGTTTCGTTTCCTTGAGTTTAAAACGACTGCGCAGAGCTGTAAAAACGATGAATGACTACCAAACGATCGACATTCGAAGATTCTTCGAATTCACTCGTGGGTGGTTCCCACTTCCCGGAAAAAGTAGTCACGTGTTTAGATGGTGATGTTGCACGGGGCGATTTCCAACCAAGATTTTTAGCGCAACACAGGGTTGCAACATTGTTGCAACATTGTGCCAAGTAGTCACAACACTGGTCCAATATTGCGACGACGTGTTGCACTAAAAATCGTCGTTGCGAATCGTCCCGTGTAACATCACCTTAAAAGCCAGAAGACTCTGTGTACGAGATTGGGAGCTTAAGCAACAACAACGGCGACGAAGGCCTATATACAAATATCACGAAAAATCGCCTAAATATATTTCCGGAAATTCCCGATTTTTTTTTCTAAATACCTCGAACTTTATTTCTAAATATCTCGAAAATGTTCTAAATATCTCAAAAATATCTGGCTTCATTTCATATACATTGCAATAAAAACACAAAAATAGCAGGTCATCTACAATCATGGCAACACAAATTTCAGCCATTTTGTTGAACATTAGCCACATTGCATGTATTATAAATGGAGAATATTGCTGAATCTGTTTACAACAGGTCCATATGTGGAGATTTGTTTGAAATTAGCATTGAAGTAGCCTCCTAGAAAAACATGATTTCAGTACTTTTTTCGCAACAAAATTCTCAATATCACCATTTTTTCCTAAATATCATGAGATTTTCTAAATATCTCAAAATCGTCCAAATAACTCAATTTGTATCTAGGCCTAAATACGGCGACGGTTACGAAAACATAACTTAAAAAATTAATTCGCGCTGCTTCAAACTCTATCGTGCTTATTCCAACTCGTTCAATTCATCAAATGTTGGCAAATTATTCTGGAGATAAATTCTAAAAGATTGTATCAAAGTTCAGGAAAAGAAAAAGAAATTCACGTCCTCGACACAACGTGAAATTAGGCAGCTTTCACGTTGTAGTCGTGCAAGACGGCAAAGACATGTACAAAAAAGCGTGATGCACGTGCAAAGTTGTTGTTTTGTATAGGTAATCACATGAGGCCAAGTACTATTAAGGATTAATTGCACGAGAGTTTTCAAAATTTTCCAAAATTGCCCGAGTCGCGAAGCGACGAGGGCAATTTGGAAAATTTTGAAAACTCAAGCGCAATTAATCCTTAATAGTACGAGGTCTCATGGGATTACTTGTTTATCAATACAGTGGAACCCCGCTATAACGAACCTCGCTATAACGAAGACCCCGTTATAAAGAACAACATTTGAAAGCCCGGCAGATTTACAGTAAAATATGTTGAAACGAACCCCGCTATAACGAACCCCGCTATAACGAAATCCCCGCTATAACGAAAGATTTTGACGGTCCCAACGCACAATTTACCTCGCTATAACGAATATTTTGTCCTGTTGCTCGGTCGCAGTCAGTAACAACGACAGATTTGAGCGTAGAGTAGAATTCACAGCTTGCTTTATTCCGGTTTTCTCAACACGCGACAGAAGATAAAACGCTGTACAGATCAACAGTCAACAAATCCTTTGACAGCAACCTATCAGTCAACGGCTTATTATGTCATAGACATTGGCGTTATACAGTATTTCGACATCAATTAACTTCTGCTCTCTTCTTTGTCTCTTATTAATTCTATTCTATTGATGTAGTCCGAACGGATAAAGAAGAAAGCCAGGACGAAAATGAAGATTCTGAAAACGAAGATTGCTCGATAATGGAGCGTGAAAAGGTTACTGCTTCCGAGGCTAATGCCGCAGTACGACTCTTGC
>NC_133210.1:14027523-14147523 GCF_958299795.1 Porites lutea
ACATTAAGGTCAAATTCTGTGCGATACCACATGCATCATCGAAAAAAATCTCTCCTTTTTGTCTAGTTTTGGGCTGCGCGCGGGTTTTGTCAAAGGGTCCAAAATAGCCGTATTTGTCAGCATTGTGACGTCAAAACGAGCACTATGACCCCCACTTTTTATTACTTTTTCATCGTCTTCTTGACTTGTTACATCAGTGTACCAAGTTTCATCTGCAATCTATGTTAGGTTCTTTTACTAAGGAATCACCTTAAAGTCGTATGCTAATGAGGAAAACTGTAAATAATGACGTCAGCAAAGATTTGCCTTATTCCGCAATACAAAAAAAGGCTGTATTTAGGGTAGAGAGGTTACTCAGCTATACGCGAATAATAACCGAAATCAGTATATTATCTAACGTTATATTCTAACCGATGATGATATAATTTACACCTATGTGTAAAAATGTACATCGCGCTAATGGATGTTAGAGACCGAGACCAGGTCTAAAAATGGGTAAAAAAAAAACAACAAGTTACAACAGGGAAACTTCGCGGGGTATACCCAAACAATTTTTCGAAATTTTTTTTCCCGGAAGTTTTCTTTCCATACAACTTTGCCGCCGGAAAATCTACTATTTTCGGTTGAATGGTTCGCATTCGGAAATTCAACAGTTGCCTGGATTTCTGGAAACTTTTCGTGGACATTTCTGTACCATTTGCCGCCGTTTCCAAATTTTCGAAAGTTTTGGTTGAATGGAAAGCGCAATTTAATTTCGCGTTTTTCTCGCGCCTAAATTTCGAACATTACTTCGAGTCGCTTGAGCGACTTCAACTAATGCCTGAAATTCAGGCTAGAGGGTGCGAATGGGGTATAGCTGTAGTCAGTAAATGGCTGAAAAAATGCTATTTTGTCAGTAAACAGCTGAAAAATCGCTACTTAGTCAGTAGAGAGCAAAATAAAAAAACGTTTAGTTAGCTGTTAATCGGCATGTTTTGAGTCCCGCAGTCGTTTATGGCCGTTTATAGGGTAGGTCTTTTACAAATCACTTACTCTCAAGACTCCCAAAACTGAATAAGTTTTATCCCACTTTCCAGTTTGAAATTTTCTTGAACACTATATCAAAGCAGCAAGAATATTGGTTTCTTACAAGAGGTCTTACAAATCCAGCCTAACCACAGCTTTTATTTGTCTTTCCATTTCGCCTATTCCAGGTTGAAGGTACCACATCACTCTCCATCTCCTCATCCTCATAGTTGAGGCAAAGATTAATTGGAATCAAAGTCAGAGACATACTCTTCGATAACTTCCTCTTCCGCCGCCTGGTTGGCTCAGCTGGGAGAGCGCCGGTCTGCTGCCGAGTCTTGTGGTAGGTTTATAGCCCATAGACTGACATGGGCAATGTACCAGCTGAAAATTGGGTTGTTTGCTGCCTAACAGTAAGCTGTCGAACACACTGCCCATGTTCACTGGCCCATTCCTCCATCTTTGCAAGGTTCTTCTTGTCTGTGGGCACTACTGGAATCGGATTTAAATTTTGCAGTAGCAGAAAGATCAATTGCGAGCTCTGGAACGAGTTAATAGGATTTCCGGTGGGTGAAGTATTTGTTATTCACTTAACAGATTCTCTCATTGCCTTTCCAAATCTCGGCAGTAGTCTAACAAACTTGGTGTTGGGTGTTTCATCTTCGTGGTTGTGTAAAGGTTCTCTACAAGCAAAGTCAACAGAGACTGTAGCTTGATCGCATGAACTCTGATGTTTTTAGAAGACGGGTAATGCTTTTTAACATAAGCTCACAAGATTGCATGGTCTGGTTGAACTACTCTGCCCTCTGGTCCATTTGTGATTCTTTCTGAGCCAATCTGCAAGTTTACAGCTGAGACACATCTTTTAAGGAACCTTGTAACACCTTGGGGTTTACGCGTCTACAAGGGTATTGAATCTATACCGGTCTGGCCTCGCAAAGGAACAATTCCCCAAAATCTGTTAGGAACTCAACCGTACCATCCAAAGGGGTTACAAGCTTGACACACCCTGTAGCTGAATCAGTCACATACTGTGTTCTTCCCTCACAGCAAATACAGTCGAATCTCCCGTAAGCGACCAGGCAAAATGCAAAGACTGAGTGCTCGGTTACGGGAGGTGATGGCTTACAAGAATCTAACCACAGGTAGTCTCTTCCGAGAAGAGGTCTAGGCACATGTGCTTTATGGAAGATAATTATTTATTGCATGCAATGTCTAAGTTACGCCATGTGTAGTTCCATGTTGTCAGTTTAAAGTTCTTCGTATATTCTTAGTAGCATAGTGCACACAGCGAACAAAGAGATCAGAGAATACGTCAAGTGATCGCTTACAAGAGGTTTAAAAAAATGCCGTAAAATCATCAACCATCAGGCCCAAAAAGTGGTCGCGATTGCTTACAGGAGGTGGTCGTTTACTAGAGGTTCCAACTTTAACGCTTTGACTGGGAAAATTTTGGTGTTTTGGATTGGCAGTTGCTTATGGGAGATGGTCGCTTACGGCGGAGAGAGGTGGCCGCACATGGAGGTTCGACTGTACCACAAAACGTCACGGGAAGACGAGAAGCAAGTGAATATTCACAAAAAAGGCACTTTTTTTCCATTTCTGTCTCTAAATACTCGTGTTATTCTTAAAAAAGCCTCATCTTTTTGTATTAATTTCTTACTTTTATCTGTTTTATGTGTGTACTTTGCTCCATATACGCTTAAAAAATCACATCCTTTTATGCGCTTGTCAGTAAATATTTTGTTATTTATAGGCTTAAGATGGCGAAAAAAGGCCTTTGTACGTACCCTTAGGCTAACGTTTTTCTAGGCTCGATATCAGCTTTAATTGTGGCAAAGACTGTACAGTTCTGTTACTCATTCTACGAGCTTCACTGAGTAAACATGTCTCACCAGATCAACAGCTCGGAGCTCTCTACATCCGCTACAACTCTCCATTTCCACAAGCGGAAGAATTTATCTCTGAAACTACTAAGAGGTACAATTTGAATCTGATTACTATGAATGGGAACATTAACGATGCTCTGAAAACATTGAAAGAAACTCAACCCTCAATCAAGCCGATTTTGTGGGGCACAAGGACATATGACCCCTTTTCTGAGGCACTTCGTACATTTTCTCCAGCTGATCCAGACTGACCTCACTACATGAGAGTGAATCCAATTATGGATTGGCATCATGCCGATGTTTGATCATTTATCAGGGAATGTGATGTCCCTTACTGTAGCCTCTATGATGAAGGGCTATACATCACTGGGTAGCAGTCACAACACTAACCCTAATCCTGCATTGAAATATGAAGATGGCAGCCACAGGTATAAGCCTGCATGCATGTTTACTTAGAAGATGGAAGTTTTGTGAGGGCTGTGAGAGACTAACTTCAACAAGATAATGACCGGAAAAAGATTAATTAGTAAAAAAAATGGAGTATTCGAAAAGACGAAATTTTGGCTAAGTAAGCAAGATTACCATTGTTGTTAACTATATAAACTTTTCAACAAAACCTTACAGTAAAGTGACCTTTCAGTTCGCAACGCAACTCCCAACTCAGAAAAGGTGCTTTGTAAGTCATGTCTACAGGCTAGAGTGACAGAAAAATCAATAAGACACCAAAGGATGCACTTAGTACTCCCTGGCCTGGAATGGGGGTGTGCAATATTATTTCATGTTTTAGGCAATTTGAAGCAATACAATGCAATACAATAATTTTTATTAACTCTCCCAAAAGGCTATTCTGAACTTAATTTGCAAATGCTAAAAAGAAGGGGATAAGAAGAAAAAGCTTAAATTAATTACAATCTTGGTACAAAACTAAAAGCCTAAACTATGCGCGTACAATTGCTTTTGCTTGGAATTATCAGTAATTGGTGTGAGCAACACCACCAACCAATGAGACATAGGTCTTCCGTCATTTTTACAAGGCCAGAATTCATGTTTTTAGCCGAAAAGGAGCAGTAGATCTTAGTATCATCAACGTAGGATTCGGTACAGCTGGACTTAACTGCGGAGGGTAGATCATTTGTATATAAGTTGAACAATAACCTAAGATGGAGCCTTGAGGCACGCCATGTGTTATCGTAAGCTCATCAGATAGAGAGGTGCCTAATCGAGTAGACTGCTTGCGGTCCGTGAGGTAACTCTTGAACCATGTCAGAGCCTAACTTGATGTGCCTAGGCTGCGTAGTTTGAGAAGTGTACTGTGGCAAATACCGTCGAAGGCCTTGCTGAGGTCTATAATTTAGGACCATAGCCGTCAATTGCTGTTGGTCTACAGCCCTGAAGATATGATCAGTAACTCTCAGCCACTTTAGAAAGGACAGGAAACAATGAGATCGGCCGGTTGTTATTGGGGACCTCATGATCACCGTCTTTTAGGTGAGGTACAATCAAAGACTTTTTCCAAGCCCTAGGGAATTCAGAACAGGCAAACGAGGAGTTGATTAGTCTAGTTTAAGTCGGAAGTATGTAAGGAAGGCAGTCCTTGATGACGAACAGAGGAATTCTATCATAGCCGGGGGCCTTGTTGGACGGCATAACAGTTAAAACCTCTCGGACTTCAGAACAGGACACAGGTTTAAAGTCGAACAAGCCTTCACCAGACTTCGGTGAATTATTGCTACAAGAGGGGAAGTAATCGGTGAGCCCAGGCGACCGGGCCAGCTCAGCGGATTTACCAGCTGCATATAAAAAACTGGTACAGATTTGCGCAGATTTGCTTATTGAAATATTCTTTTGCTGCCTTCAGTAGAATAGATTTAACTTCCTTTTTCAGGTCTCTGCCAGTCATTCACCGACCCAGTCCTCCGCGCTTTCCTGTGCGTAGAGTCCCTTGTCTTCATGAGATCCTTGATATGGTCAGTGATGAATGGATTCGGCTGGCGTTTTAGCTTTACGGTTTTCACAGGAGCATGAGCATTCAAACAGGTTAAAAATAAGTCATTAAACGCGTCCAACTTTTCATCTACAGAATCCATCAAGTCAATCGTATCCCATGGGATATGCGCTATATCATTTGCAAATTGGTCAGCATTGTACTTCCGGAAACTTCGTGTTGTGATATAATTCGTAGCTTGTCTAGGTGCTCTCAGATTTAAGACGGCAAAGACTAAGTGGTGATCGCTAATAGTCAGGTCGAGAACATTACTGGATTGAACCAGATCAGGATTGGATACCAGCCCCATTCCAATGTTAACACAAACCACAAATAAAGTTCCTGTGATCATTTATTTAAAACAATCTATGTACTGTACATAACATCTTGTCAGTTTGTAGAGGGGTATTGAGTTTTGGTTCACTGTCATAGTTAGGAAACTAACAGTTTGATCTGAAATAGAACAATTAGGGCAATTGAAGATTATGTGATACCTCCAACCAACATACCCCAGTACCTCGACATAGAATTTGCATCACCTTATAAAATCAAGTTTCGTTTGTACATGTTGCTACAGCTTTACGAGCTGATCTTCAGTTTTGGCAATGCATTAGTTTTACTGTACTGATGAATATTGTCTTATAACTGATGCACAGGAACAGTAACTAAGAATATTCAGGGCTATTTAAAGAAAGGAAATTTACATCAAATCACCAGGACAAAAAATATAACGAACTTCTACATAACAAGTATGTGCTATGATGAACCGTCGTTCTTTACCGCTCACTAATATAAAAATATATGGAAAAGAACTTCGATTTAATAAACTCAGTTATAGCAAACATACTTTGCAGTCCATTGGCCCTTCGTTTTATCAAGGTTCCAGTGGATAAATATTAATGACGCCTGTACTAAGAAAAGAGGTAAGGAAGGAATTTGCCTTGGTTACAATCTATTAGTCTAGAATTCAATCTACAATCTTGGGTGACTTACAAAAGGCAGTACACTAAAAGTCCTTTTTTCAAATATTGGCTATGTCCCTGTGAAATGCTCTTTGACTTTAACATTCATGCACTACTAGCCTTTTTATCTATTTACCATATAAAGACATCTTATTAAATCACAACCAGTTTCATTATTTGGCAATGAAATCTCACGTTACTTTAGTAGCAAGTAAATCCTACAAAAAAAGCTTTTATTGTCACACTCTCACTTAGAGCATGGTGTGACTTGTTGAAATCTAAGGCCCTGTTTACATGAGGGTCACCCTCCCAACCGAGTCAATTTTAGCGGGCATTTATGTGAGAAAAAGTTTACCCTTTTAGCCAGAGACGACAATGCTCGTGCATGCTCTGACTGTCTAAAACATCATTCATGCATGCTCTGATTGTGTCACCTCATGTTCTGAGTCGACCGGGCTGGGCAAACCAAAGTGTTTATATGGCCGAAAGTTGGCCTGGCTAAGAGGACGACCCTACCATCAATGAAGGGTTGCCTAGCCAATCCAACTTTTGTTTCTCATGAAAACGGTTCACCAGGTGTTTGCTCGTCCAGGGTAGCTCGCGTAAGCAGGTGACCCTTCTACCCGGTAAAACATTTCTACATATAAACAGAGCCAAAGACAAAAACTATAGCTACCCTGTATAGATTTGTTTAACCATGTATATACATATTAATTTCTTTACACTCATAAACTGTTTTGTTAGCCATTTGTACATTTTGTTTGTTATTGCTGACCTTTGATAAGAGCTATTGCATGTTGACCTATGCTTGCAAAAGCCTTTTAAACATCAATCAAAATTATTGCCACCTAAATTTGTGGAAGTGTTCAGTACATATGTTTTCAGTGTTCAGTGCATTCGTTTTCCCTCAACAAATTTTTTTACGGGGAGGCTCCGCCCCAAGGTCCAATCCCTTACCCTTTTATATACCATTTTTAAGCAAAAAGTTACCCTTTTCCTATATACCATCTATTGCAAATGGTACCCCTTTCACATAGCTCGTTTAGAACTTTGCATTCCTTTTAACTGCTGTAATGCACTGTCATTTAAATAGGCATCAATCGCAGAAGTAGAACATTTTCTCAACTTTATAAAGGCACTAAGTTCATCTTTCAGCCCTTTTAGGCCCTTCCACAGTAACAAATGACAGATTTGCCTACCCTTTCGTATACTTCAAGGAATATAATCCCTACCCTTTCATATACCTGAAGCCTGAAAAAGGTACCCCTTTGAGGCGGAGCCTCACCGTATAGGCCATTATAGGGAGTATCCCCCCCCCCCCCCACCCCTGGGAGGGGAGACCAGTCGATGCAAAACCAAAAACTTAATGTTAAATTAATAAATGGAGTCCACACCACAAAACATCTTAACAGTTTTTTCCCAGCAACACAAATTTTCTTCCATGGTAAGTCAATCACCTGAGGTGGTTTGGTTATCCTGCCAATCACATAACATCAGAGACCTAAAATTCATAAAAAAGCCATGAAATGCAAAAAAGGAATTGACTTATAATGGTGACTGTGGATGGAATACCTTACCATAAAATTTGCTAACTTTTAGCTTTTTTGGGTATAATTTTTAAAAATACCTCCAAGCATAATTATTATAGTCAAGAACTTGACTGCATGTAGCCCTTTTGCATGTTTATGTCAGATGAGCAAATTTCAATACCAAGCCCACTAGAATTTTAATTTGGGAAGTTTTACATAGATGAATTGTCACAATAGTTGTTTTGAAAAAAAAAAACGCTCATTAACATATGCATAAAGAGTGCAAGTGCAAAGAAATCATAAATGAGGCTTAATAGTGATGAAATTTTCTTTCCGATGTAAACGCACATAAGGGCCATACTTCTACAAAGTATTAATAATTTGTCATCAGTAACTCAAAGGATTTTTGTGTCCAAACCATTTATCAGTATAATCATTATCATCAACATCAATCATCATCATCATCTTCACCATCATCATCATCATCATCATCATCACCATCATCATCACCATCAACATAATAATCTTCACCATCATCATCATCTTCACCACCATCATCATCATCATCTTCACCATCGATCATCATCATCATCTTCACCATCATCATCATCATCTTCACCATCATCAACATCTTCCCAGTCATCATCATCACCTTCACCATCATCATCTTCACCATCATCATCTTCACCACCATCATTATCATCCTCCTCATCATCATAATCACCCTCACCATCATCATCATCACCATCTTCACCATCTTCACCATCATCACCATTTTCACCATCATCATCATCATCATTAACATCATCATCATCATCAACATAATCACCATCGTCATCATCAACATAATCACCACCTCCTTTGTAGCTGTACTTAAGTAATTCACCTAAACTGATTTGATCCTTGACGGACCACTGAAATGGGCTTTCTCGAATATGAGAGCCCTTAAGCTGCACAGACAACTCGAAAAAGCCAGTTTCCATTGGAGTGTGGCAGAAACTGTAGGTACCGTTTCCACAATCCTTCACTGGAATCTGTTTCACTTGAGACCTAAGTGGATCAGCAGTGTTCACAAAAGCTTTGAAGATATCTCCACCTTCTTTCCGCCTCCTACCATTGCTTTCCTTTGCAATGATACTGAATTTTACTGGCTGTCCACATAGTGAACTGTACATGACACCCTCTGGTCCATTTACCATGGTTAAAGTTGACATGCCAGCATCAGTTACCACGTCACTAACAATACCAAAGGTTGAAATGTCCTCCTTCAAATGGCCACTACCTGTGAAGCTTAGAGATTCATTAACACATGGTTCCAGCTGCCATTCAGCCAATTTTAAATCTTGTAATTGACTAAATATTTGCTTACGCGTGTTTAGGATGTCCACCTCACTGCCGTTTTCAACTGCTTTTTCAGTGAATTGCACACTGCTCTGTACACTTGCTAGAGCTTTTTCTAGCTGTTCCTGCTGAACATCCAGAGATTTCAATTTTGCTTTTTTGAATTCTTCTACTATATCAACCAGATATGTTTTGCGAGCAGCAATGCAATCTGTCAGTTCATCACAACACTCAACAACTTCTTGTTTGGTCTGATTGGCACAAGAGTGTACACTTCTCTTCATCTCCAAAACACCTTTCACAGCCTTTTCAAGAACATCTGCTTTTTCCTTTGTATCAGCCAGAGCCTTCAGCAAGCTTTCTTTGCCCTTTGAGAATGCATCCTTCACGAATGTATACTTGTGATCACGATGCTCCACGATGGTGCAGTCTCTACAGATAGCTTCCTCACATGTATTACAAAACAGTTTCATCACTTCTCCATCATGTTCTTTACAAACTGCTGGCTTTGTTACAGCTGCAGACCCCTCTACAGAGACCAGATTGTGTGACCTGGTGTTTCGTGCTCGTTGATGAGCTTGAGTGCAAAACGCACATAGAAAACAGGAGCAAGTTGTACATCTGTTAGCAGGTGGGTCTCCACTGTCACAGATATCACACTCAAGTTTTCTGTTTTCTGATTCTTCGTGAAGAGCAACCACAGATAATAAATTGTTGACAAAGAAATTGGCAGGTAGTAAATCAACTTGTCCTTGAGGAATCTGTGTATTACAAGTGTATTCATATTATTTATAATAATTATAAAAGATTAATAAATGCATGACCTGTACAGTATGTGGTCCTTGGTCCAATGAAAAAGATGTAAATGAGTAATTTCTTATCCTAGGAGAGGAGCACTGAGCTGAAAGTTGTCCTCTAAGTTGCTGTAACATATTTTACTAACTTAAAACCGACAGCTTCTGAGCCTTACCGAAAATCCTGCATTATAGAAAATGACTGCTCTGTTTAAAGACCCCTGGTTCGGCCAGTGGTTCCTTGGTCCGGCCACTTTAGTCACTTTGTAAGCCGGCATGCAAACTGTGTACAAAAAGAAACATTCCAAACACCAGCTGATCTTAATTCCTGTATATTTTCTATAGGCATCATTTTAACTTCAAAACCAAAATGAGATTTCTGTGTAAAGAGCTATAGTTTGGTCTCATGAAGAATTATCATTTTTGCATCTGTGCGAATGTGTGTTGTGCAGTTATCGATGCAGTTATGATGCAAATGCAGAGAAATCGCCACTACTAGTGGTGATTTCTCTGCATTCGCATCACGATTTTAAATGAATTTCAATTAAAGAAAAATTTATTTTGCTGTCGCTTGTTCACAGATTCCAAGCAAAAACTTCCTATCAGAAAGTTTTCTGTCTCAGTTGGCCTTCAATGTAACTACTTAATAAATTATTAATAAAGTGCACTGGTGTTGCTGGGAAAGTCTCAAGCAATATATCTTGAACACTGCAGGCGGTTCTTATTATTTACTCCACTCATTGAAAGTGCTTTACTTAAAATGTGTGACTCAAAGTGGAAAGATCCTCACTGCACTAATTTATGAATCTTAATTTACTAAGAACTAAACGAAACAAAAAATTGAACTTTCTGAGGGGGTGGGGGGGGGGGGGTGGGTACTCCCTATAATAGCCTATACTGGGAGGCTCCACCCAAAAGGGGTACCTTTATAAGGGTTCAGGTATATGAAAGGGCAGGGATTTTATTTGTTGAAGTATACGAAAGGGTAAAGAAATCTGTCACATGGGTCTGTGAAAGGGCCCAAAGGGCTCACAAATAAATTTTATGGCTTTATAAAACTTTCTATTTTTGTGATTGACTCCTATTTAAATGACATTTACAGCAGTTAAAAGATATGCAGTTCTAAACAAGCTAGCTATGTGAAAGGGCCACCATTTGTGAAAAATGGTATATAAAAGGGTATATGTAAGGGGTTGCACCTCAGGGTGGAGCCTCCCCGTATAAAAATTTGTTGAATATAAAAACCTTGATTTTCCCAAACATTTTCTGTAATTCGACAGTATCAATGTTAAAGAAAATGTATGGTAAAATTGAGGTTTTCAAAAAACTGATCACTGACTTCAATTCTTTGCACTCCAGA
This sequence comes from Porites lutea, assembly GCF_958299795.1. Taxonomy (NCBI): domain Eukaryota; kingdom Metazoa; phylum Cnidaria; class Anthozoa; order Scleractinia; family Poritidae; genus Porites; species Porites lutea. The sequence goes on from NC_133210.1 coordinate 14,038,388, forward strand.
TTAATTATTTAGTGTATAATTTTGTTTCTTTGAACTTCTTTTCAAAGAGAAAGCATCAAATATATGAATTCAGGAAGAATTAGCTGCATGGCTATGAATTCTAATACAAATCTTTGAATTTCCCGCCATCTTGCCCTGAATACCCATGCATGATGCAACTATGAGCATTAACTCCTCTTTTCACTTACGTTCAAGTTAACTTGATTTTCCAGCCTTCGCTAGCATCAGGAAAACCTCTAATGGAGATTAAGAAGCCAGCCACATGAATGAACACTGGGAACATTTCGTTTGTTTTGTAACCTTATTTTCTTCTCGAAAATTATATCACAAAGTAAAACCGGCCGGCCCTGGACTAAGGACCACTTACTGTATTGGATGATCAACAAGTTGACTCAGTTTAATACAGCAGGTTTGACAAATTTAAGAGTTGTTAGCAAGAAACTGGAGATCAATGGCAAAAGAGCATCACATGACAAATTGATCTTAATATTAAAGTAAGTCTTTTCCTTCTTCTTTTTAGTGCCAAAAGTAAGGAAGTAATGGGCCGTCAACATATTCACTTTTTCCCCATTTAACATCAACTAGACGTTCAAGTCAGACCCCCCTCCCCTCCCCCCCACTCCTTCACTTCCACTTGAAATTTTGCTGCCCCAAAAGTCACTGCATTCCAGAAGGAATACTAACATGTCCTTACAATACATGAAGATGTCAACGGTATCAACACAATTTACTGCTTTAAAAAGTGGTAGAAACTTCATTATATTTTAAAAATATTTTTGAAGGTAAAAAACCAGCTGCAGTGAGCAGCACTTTTGCAAACTTCTTGAGTTGTAAAAACTGTTTTATTATCGCCTAGAGGTTTCGTGTGACTAACGCACACTTTATCAGGGAGTTTTACAATACAACTAAGAATACCTGTATACTGATATACCTAAGTGAGGGAGAATTCCAGGAAATTAGCTGGGTTTGCCACTTGTGCTATAAAGAACACTGTAAAGATAGGCAGTTGCTCATTATAAATTGAAGTTATTGACTTTATACCTTATTCTTTTTAAGTCAAAGTATTGTCATTATTTTGTTGTCAGATTGAAGTGCCTGCCTTGGATTTTGTCCGATGAGGCTGTGAACAGATTCTCGAAAAGGGACGCTGACATTGAAAGTATGTGTTGAGAAAAGATTCTAAATGTGTTCTAACAAAAGTATTTACAATATCAGCAAACTAACAATAATTGTTGGTTTTGAAAAAATTATTGGTGCATAATTTAGGATAGAGTTTAAAAATCACAATGCAAAATATACAATTTGCTGGTAGTTATTAAGAGCAGAGTTTTATAAAAGATCACAATAGCGCTTTGCACTATCATTAAAAATAGGTTTTGTCACCTTAGACCCAGCCCACATGATTCAGAGAAACTTTGCACTCCGCTCAAAGGCATTGTATGAGCAGCATGCATTTCTGACAAGAAAATTTTTCATAAAATTGACAATGAGCGTTTTAAAAATGTTTTATTCTAATATGTAAAAGGCATTACTGCTATAGGGAGCAAAACCTGGTCCATGTAACTCAAATAAATGGTTAAAATCAGAAAATAACGCAAACTGTTCAAAGAAGGCTACTGAAATGGGATCCCAAGCTCTGTGTTAGTCGACGCCCTGCCAGGGGGGGGGGGTTCCATGTTGCCCGTCTGAATTTTAAAACGTCTCGCATCGGTGTTTATAAATGCTTGTCGCTTATTGTTAGCTTTGCCATCACTTTCACAATTTGGCCGAGGGAGGTTGTCTCTTGTCGCGATTTCATTTCACGCGCTGTCGCTACTTTTTGGGCATTGTCGCTTGTCGGAATTTACCCTGGCAGGGCCTCTTAGTCAGATAGCACTCTATGCAGTAAAACATGACAAATATCATTATTTCTGGCTGTGTAATACTCCAAAACCGAAATTGCTTAAGAGGAAGACGAGTTTGTTTGTGCTTCTTGCAAGCCTGTAACAGAATTTCTGAGCTGAAAAGCACGCCAACATTAGTACAAACCGGAAATTGTATTAGCTTGTTGCAATTGTTATGCAGCCTGGTAGATACCATATCCTGTAGTATTATAAGTAGTGCATAACATTAGCACTCGAAAAAAAAATTGAGCAACATATTTGTCTATAAATTTAACTAATTGCACCATTCTATGAACAACTTTCAAGCCCTGCTCTCCATACAATTCTTAGTAAAATGTCTGTAACACAGTTTTACCCACATTAATGACACCGCATAAGAAATAAAATCACTCATCTGTACAGTTTTTTCCATGTTTAACATTGTCTCTGCACTCGTTGATTAATTAACAATTATTCTTTGAGCCCGAATTGACTCAGAGGCCATGAGGGCGAGAGGAATAATTGTTTAAGTAAAATCCAACTAGTTGGTCAAAAATATCGTGAATAAAAAAATCTTAGCTAGTTAAAGCTAGACTAATCCTTTTTTGCCGCCAAAAAGTGCGTGCTTTTCGCTACTGGTAAGCTACATACATATGGAGGGGTGGCGAATGGTAAAATCCGAGACTCGCCGAGACGCCAAGATCTTAGTTAGAAATCCGAGACCAAGACTCTTTGGTAAAAAGTCTCGAGACTCAAAAAAGTAAAAACAAACCATGAAAAAACGAGACTTCGAGACTTATCATAAGCGCTTCCGAGATTTCGAGATCCTGACAAAATTTTCCGAGACCCACGTTTTTCGAGGTACCATTCGCCACCCCTATATAGCCTAGTAGTAGCTCAACCAATCAGAACGCAGCATTGATAATAGACCACTAGTTGCATTTTACTAATTCAGGATATATGTTATTGAAACCGAGCTGGATGTTTTTCTTCTGACAATAAAAATCTTCAAAGACAACGAAAATTTGTTGGTGAACGTGGCTTTCCCATACAAAACTCTTAAACTCGTCAGGTTCAATTAATATGAGTCACAGCAGGGACCAGAAATTTGTGACGTCATTAGTGCAAAGCGCTATTTACATTCACTTCTTTAATTGGTCCTGCTTTCTCTTACAGTGAAACTACACGATCGGACAATCACAAGCAGTGAACCTAATGCAACACAGGTACAACTTCAGATAGTAATAATCCACCAATCACAAAGCATGACCTTTGCAACTTGTTCAAGTAAACATGTTTCCTAGGAGGTCAGCTAAAATGATAATAACTTTGAATAATAAGATCTTTGAAGTGGTCGTCGCCCTTAGTTCGGATTGTTCAAAATTCCTTTACTGCTGGCTTTGATTCCGGCCAACCCAGACGTTGACAAAACATTTTCAGCTTGATTTACACAAACGTCATGATTCCTAGTATGTATATTTGTGTTATTTTATATCCTTTAATTAGCAAAATTGTTCTCTACGTATTTTCAACCACAGGCAGCCCAAGCGCACTATGTGTGGGTTCGGGCTTCAGAGGTCATTTGGTCGGAATATATTAGAATTATTAGTGTATTATCTGATGCTAAATAAACGCAAAAATCTTACAGATATGAAGTCTTCTTGTTTGTCTATCTGTACTAGTAACCTTTAAGATAACGAAGGTCGATATTTCTTGCATTATAACATGTGATTCGGGCCCTTAATGTTCGAATTTTATCACACGTATTCGAATCTACAACGCTAGGAAAGAAAAAAATCATGATCACGCGAAATATTGATTCAAAAAGCTCCCTTACCTTTAGTTCATAGCCACTCTGTGTCCTACGGCCGGTTTAAACGCCGTTTAGTCGACTTTCTTTCCATCGAGTACTGAACACTATAAAAGAAGGGAAGCTTCCCTTCTTTTATGACGCCCGAACCCACACATAGTGCGCTTGCGCTGCCGGTGTTTCAACTGGCTCTGAGTACGGAATTATGCCCAAATTCATTGTTCAGATCTCAACTAGTGATTATTTGTCTCATTTTTTGGCTGTGTGGCCGCGGTTCATATAGTCGCACTGTAAATAATGTTACAAGCGCCGCTCCACACATGACGTAAAATTTATGAAAATGCGTCAGTTTGCTTTTGTCCAAAAATACGCACGTAACGTCCACCGCCTTACCCCCCTCTTCCCTAAACGTCCAGTTAAGTGAATATGTCGAAACTTAAACACCTCATGTACAGTGTTTTTCTTGCCCCTGTGTGCTAGTAATATAAATCTTGACAAAGCAAAAGTTTAACAGAGGTGAGGGGACAACAAAAAATCATTCATTGGGACCTCAATCAAAGCATTTATCGTAGAGACGAGTAAAAGGAAAACCTGTTTTTTGGACAGAAGATTAACTTCCACATAGAATTAGAGGCAAAAAAAGGCAAGAACGTTATTGACTTGAAGATCTGTAGGGATGGTTGTCGAACTAGCAGAAAATTAACACATTTACGTCCGCAAAAATGTTGCCAATGGATAAGCTCACATATACTGTACAATGCATAAAAAAATTTCCTTCTGCAAATGACGACAGCATAGTCAAAAATAACCCTGGAACTAACCTCAGCACTTGAGCGACATGTTGGACAAATTATCTTGTAAACTGCTCCTTCGAGAGTCAAAAGTCCTTGCAGACAACTTTTGCAGAAAGAGTGAAGACAGGGAAGAACTTTCGGTTCATTGTACTGATCGAGACACACTGCACACTCCAAATGCTTGCCTAAGGTGTCCGCCAAAGATGCCGCTTTAGCCATCGCTTGTCATATACACTTCTTTTTCTACGATTTTAAAACGACTTCCACAGCTATACTGCACAAATGAAACGTAAGATACCCTGAGATTTCGAATTTCTACTTCCCGGAAAAACAGCAACGTGTCAAGTAGCCTATGAAGCTCCTATTGGCGAGAACACTGACTGTTGACAGGTCTGATTGACATCGGCTTTTCGTTCGGCACGTAGCACGCGATTTGATCACAGAGTGGCAATAACAAAACAGTCCAAAGACTATTACCACGGGGAGGAACTACGCGCTCCGGTCAAAAGACTCAAACTGTCTTTACAAAAACACTAAGCTGGAGTTTATAGTTACCGAAGCACAATGCAATTCTCCATAGCTGATGTAGCTTCGGTTTAAGCTGCATTTCAATCTTATAATTTTGGATCTGTAAATAACCATCCGTGATAATTTTTAAACACTGACGAGCTGGGCCCAGCGTCAGAATTCACGGACTAAAGAAAATCGCTTAGTTATGTATCGGTCAAATCGAAGCTTCAACATGCCCCCCCGGGCAACCCCCCGGGCATTTGACTTTTTTGAAAATTATTGTTCAAATTCCCCCCTGCCCGGGCCAAAATGCCGTTCAAATGCCCCACACTAGGGTCCATTCAGGTGATCAAACGCCCCCACCCTGGGGACATTTCACAGGCACAAAAATGACAGAAGGACAGCGGAAACGCCTTCAGTTGTCGAACAACATCTTTATAAATATAACAAAAACTGACCAACACTGTTAGCGTATTTACTACGAACAAAAGTCTCGTGCAAAGCGGCGGAAATCGCTGCTACAAGGTCACTGAATGCTCAGCTTTTCTTCGTCATGCAACATACAAAGCGTTCTATAAAAAAAGATCCCACCTATTGAGATTACTACATCATGACCATTTCACTGACATGCCTTATCGCTCACCTTATTAATTAACATACTTGCAGTAGGTCAAAGTAGTTGACCGTTTTATTTTATTTTATTTGATGTTTTTGTATTGAATTCAAAGCCTGAATCCAATATTAAAAATTTTAAAATTTAAATACTTCAAATACGGCACAAAGCTTGTTTAAGCCCTTTCCTCGTAACCAATTGGCCACAAAGGCACAATCTTTTCCACGAAAATCCTCTAACACCGCGTCCCCCATGATAGCTCGCCACACCAAAGATTTTACATGAAATCGAGGGTGTAGTTCAAATTCCCCACCCCTAAAGCATGGGGATCAATTTCCCCACCCCCTGGAAGGCCCTGGTAATCAAATTCCCTCCTCCCCGGGACGGCAAAAGTGTCAAATGCCCGGGGTATGCCCGGGGGGGGGGGGGGGGGGGCATGTTGAAGCTTCGATTTGACCGATACATTATTCAGATCGAGAAGGCACTTTGGAGAAAAGTAAGACCCTTATTCAGCCGCAAAAAAGGAAAATGCTCTTGCATCAGAGGGCAAATCCTGTCGACCAGAAACAAAAAACAACAGTAAATCGATATGTGTGTTATGACCTCTCAGTGTGAAACAAGCGGCTAAAATCACATTTGCTCAGTGAAAATGTAGAACCTTCCAGAGAATAATCTACCCCGCAGAGGAAAAAACTTATGGGAACAAGCAGCATTTTGGCATAAAGTAAAAGTGGCCTACCATGTAATTCCTGTCGGCGATCGAAGCGCTGCTGATCTCTTTGTACTTATCTTCGAAGCTTCACGTTCTGGAGAAGTCATGATAGTATCTATACCTTCCGCATTCCAAGTTCGCTCATTGCAGCGGCTTGTTAAATTACAAACCGAACTAGCAAGACGAACGGCTTGTTTTAAATCCTCTTACCGGAGATCAACGACTTTTTGCAAAATCAACAGTGAGGTTCATGCTCCATTTCACTCTGTTTTCAGACGGAGCAAAACACCACTCATTTCCTGTTAATTTTCCCAGGAGTTACTCACGCGCGAAATTGATTGACCGATAACGATCTTACTGACAGATGATCGGCAGGATAATTACAAGAGGGCGGAATAGCGGCCTCAAATGTTTGTCTACAGGCTCTCTCCCCCCCTTTCCCTCGCTATTTTTCCCCAAACAGAGAGCCTGTTCACAGGCTACGCCCAAGCAGACTTAGGGCTTCGTCACGCGCTCCTGCTCCACGCGTGACGAGCTTGGTGGGATCGGGCGGGAGAGACGAGAAGGCGGGAGGCACGTTTGTCAACCTGCCTGCAGCAGTCTTTTCCGTTTCCTTTAGGCCAAGCGGGGCAAGAACGAAACCTGGAAGACGCGCGAGGCAAAACAGAGCAAAAATGTATGAAGGAAATGAAAGGAAACGCTTACCTCTTAGACAGGTTCTCTGTTTGGGAAAGGGTAAACAAATTGAGAGGGAAGGGAAAGGGGCTCTCCCCCTCCCTTTCACGCCTGAAATCTTAACATATTTTTTTTGCAGCCAGAGGTGGTGGCCTGTACGGGTTTATTTAGTTCAGAATTATTTTTTATTTTGTATGCCCCTGGGCCTTTACAAGAATTCTTATGCTGTCAACAACGCGCCTGTTCACAGTCATATCTTTTCCATTGCTGCTTCGAGGTGTAAAACAAATGTTTCCAGCCACAGGTATTACACAATAAACGCAAACTCGAGGCACAGCCCCTTTCTATTGTCATTTTCCACATTAAAACAAAAGATCTAATTCGCCGCATTCAGGACACTTCAACAACTACAAAACATCGTAAAAAAACCTCCATGTCACAGCGGTACTTTTGCTAAAAAGTATCTTGGAGAAGTTTAGTTTGAGCATGTTGGTTTTTTTGGGCTGTGTGTTTCTTAGAATTCGTTTCGTTTCAACTTTCAGCTTCGCTTTTATTATGTGAAATTCATTTTAACTGTCGTCAACTTTTAAAAACATAATTACATAACTCAAACATATACCACAATGTGAAACCACAAATTACCTAGCCAAAAAGAGGGTGCATCCATATCGTCAAAACATTTTCTGTCCATTGGGTTAAGCAAAACGTCCCTACCTCCCGGACTAACTGCTTGAAAAGAATGTCGGTGAACAATGAGGACACTCACTTATAAACACAAAATCTGGGGGATAATTTGTGGCATTTGAAGCCCCCATTTTAATGCCTTCCTTGTTTTTAAAACTTGGAGATGTAGACTGATTTTACTGCAGAAGAACAATAACAAAGGCCAATCTCCCAGTTGGTTTGTTAGCTCATTAGGCTAGAGTGCTCCACCGGTAGCTCAGAGACTCAAATTGTGTAAGCCCAAAATTTGTTCAGGCTTTCTTTACGCAACTGCAAAAGAGGCGGCAATAACTGTAAAGATCTTTACATTTAATTCTGCAATTATTCATCCAAAATTTCTAATGATATTCAACATTTGATGGGCCATTTCGTAGGGTTCGAAGTTGCTGTTTGAAAATGAACAGATATGACACCGTTTCAAACATAACCGACGAGTCCTGTTCAAACAAAAGTACCTTATCTTGTTCCTTTGAAATAGACATATTTTTTTATACTCTGACTAATACAGCTCTGTAGGCCAAGAATTAAGCTTAAGCAGCAAGGTGGTTTGAAGGTACTGAAAAATGGTTTTTTAAAACTACATTCAAAAGATAGTAACGGTTTTAATATGTGCAATAGAAACAAAGACAACAACTGCAAAAAGAACAAAACAAAACAAGCATCGAATCTGACGTGAGACTGTTTTTATTAAAAAAGACTTACACGACATTTTACCACGTCTAGTAAGACTCCAATTAAAAATCAAAGTTTTACAATATTATACAGTATAGTTTTCCTTAAAATGTACATCTCTTTTTAAAAAATGATTCCTTGCCTATAATATTAATCAAATTGCTTCTCGGTGTTATTTGCAGAGCATTAGTGCTGGTTACTCGCGTCCAGGGTCTTGACCGTCTTCAAAATGGAGAATGTTAAAACCAAGTAATTTCTAAAGGTTTGCATCCGCGTTTGTTTTACAATCTACAAATCTTATCCAAATAAAAAAAAATTGCATCGCCGTCTATGGAACAATATATTCTAGAATATTTGCGTGTGTGTGCGTTGACGCCCTTCTTCGACGCCGCCATTTTGAGCACAGAGAAGACACTGGATACGAAATTAGGCTGTTGTTTACATGGTTTGTCACGCACTACCCGTTCGTTTGAGGGGCTACGTGGCAAGCCAAGAAAGGTAGAGAGTATTTAACGCGCTGCACTAAAAGCAAATAGCCGGCAATTGATTTGTTAAAATAAAAACTATAAATAAAAATTTAAGCCCTCACAATACATCAAGACATTTTTGTTACAGTCCAGATACTACACCATACCTGTGTCACGGAACGCTATGTTTAGACACTGCGTGACACAGATTAAGAACAGTAAAGGAATTTCGATCCCCGAACTTTTCACGAAGACAAGTAACCACAACAATGTGAAACAACAACCATGAAATAACAACGCCTGTTGCTTAGACATTCAAAATCCTACCCTGGGTCATCTTAGCTGATTTTTCAGACACGGTTGCCACAGTCATCAATTTAAAACATCGCTCATTTACCTGATAGAAGTAAAATTTCCCTGACCAGAATGTAAGATATAGTAGCGGCCTCCAGCCTCCCCATGTCCTATTATGAAAATATTAAGTTTTTACCTCTACCTTGAAAGTGACGGTTATACAACCTTGAGATATAGTGACCTGAAATTCTTCTTTCAGCGGCATTAAATCAGTGATGTCAAAACTGCAGTTTTCCCGAATCCTTGCATAATTTTAATTTTCCCTGACTGAAAATAACATTTCCTGACCTATAAGAATTATTTTTCCTTGACCATTTCCTGACCTGTGACGACCATGTCTGACAGTAAAAAGAGAGATTTTAATCTTCTTAGGTTAGAGAGTGATCGCTTTTTCTTAAGAGGGCACAAAGAGCTCACATTGGAAAAGAGTGGTAGCATGGGAAAAAAGTGGCCGCCCCTTAGAGGGGGTGGAAGGGGAAGCGGGAAGGGGGAAGGGGGAAGAGACGCAAAAATTAAGATCAGTAGTTGAACAATGTCAAAACACAAAACGACATCTCTTTCCACAGTGAAAATCCCACAAACTTTTGAAAAACCCTCTCCGGATCCCAGGCTATCACTCTAGGTGAGCTATTCCCTACTATAACAAAGAACACACATTATAAACGATGGAAATTACGTAATTGAAATACACGGAAGGATCTGGCACCAAATGTACCACAAACCAAAGCGTGCGTCATTCCTTTACGCGCGATATAACCATACAATAATGTGTGAACTTTGGAAGTTCTCATCTTAAGACTTGACAAAGAGCTATTACCCACTGTATAATATATTTTCCCCAATTTTTTTTCCCAGTTTGCCATTCAATAAATAAATAAACCATCGTATTTCTCCCAAAAAGTAAACTTCTTTCAAAATGTACTATTTTTCATAACTTTTTCAAATGCCTGTTATTACAGTCATTCTTTCCATCTGGTGGTGGGACCCTCTGCTCACATAGAAAACCTTGGAAAAGAGACTGCAAATGCTAAAACTTTAGAATAAATAAATAAAAGCAAAAACGCGGGAACTAAACTTTAAAGTCGAACAATTGGATCAACCGTTTCAAACTCTAACCCTTTAAGTCCCAATGGTGACCAACATCAATTTTCTCCTAGCAAAATCCATACATTGTCAAGAGATAAGGTTATGAGATTTAATAAAATGATAAACTAAGAAAAAATGCCTTGATCGTTTACCAAATTCTCTCAACACATTCTTTAATAAAATGTATAGAGAACAGTTTGGAGGATTTGTATGTGCGTCAATTGGGGCTTAAAGGGTTAAGGCGGCTATGTCACGAGGATATTGCTTCTTTTACGGTCAATTCTGAGCTAAAGTCGTTACTTAGTATCTTCTTCCAAACACAAAATCCTCCTGTAGAGTTATGGAGAAGATATCAAACAAATGCTACCAGGGACAAAAATAATTTTTGGCGATTTTTGCAGGCATAGCATTAAGACTCGTAAAAGCTGGCCCAACCTTTCTAAGTTTCAATCCATATCAATCCTTGCCATCTGTTGCAACAGACAACAGAAAACAGTTTCATTGCCTTAATATAGTCTTAAATAACAAAACTGGACCATTATTTTTGGCATTCAGTTGGTACGAAAAACGTTTTAGCAGTTTGAAAGGATAGCAAAGAGCGTGACATAGCCCACTTAACGTCATAACCGGTTCCTTCCTAGGAGAGGTTTCTCTAGTCTGCTACACAGTCTCCTCCCCCCTTGTGGGGAGGAGCGTTGCGTGACGACTCTAAAAACGGGCTATGTAGCAGACTAAGATATCTCACGACACGAGAAAAATGAAAGGAAGGGGGTCTCTCTCTTTCCTCTTATTTTTCTCTCACCGTCAGTGACTTCTATTGGCAGGGAAAATAACTGAATCTTCTGACCAACGTAATTATACCTTTACCTGTGATCTCAACTGTTTCTTCTGCTCAACTAACAGAAAAAGTTAAAGTCATAAAATTGTATTCTAGAATTGCAAATGAGCGTTAACAAGCCCAGAAAAGATAAAAATTAATAAAATTCTCGATGATACTACAAAGGTCTTACTACCCGTAAAAATTTTCTAAAATAATCCAGCTATGCTCCTTTTGGAGATAAGGAATGGATAACAAAAGAAGTATGATAGACAGTATGTCGAAGAGAGATTAAAAATAAACTGAAAAAATATATGGTGATATATGGCCATTAAAACTGAAAGAATGACAGATAAAAACTAAAAGAATTTTTTTTTCATTTTTAAACCAATAAAAAGCCACAAAAACCTTGTGACACCGCATAGGCAAATACGCTCGTCTCGAAACGTCTCCACAAAAACTTTAAATTCTGACTGTATATTAAATACTTCTTTAAAAGGTTTATTTTACCCAATAACCTTGACGCCGTTTTGAGGGAGTTAAGCAAACTCAGGATCCCATCATTTGGCCAGGAAATTTAAATGTTCTACAGGAAGGTCTGCATCAAGACACGTATATAACTAGGTCTACCTATTTTAGTTTCGCTTCGAAAACGTGAGCTTCGGTCCGTGTGACTGTGCACGGGAATTCTTAAGTTCTCACTGTGCTTGCGTAACTCCCCTTAAACAGATACGTCGTAACAACTCCCTGTGACTAAACCACCTCATCTTTCTTCCCAAATATCGATCCAGTGAAACCACACCTGACCTTTTTTTGCTTGAAAGAAATCAAAGACAGGAATAAAAGGCAGAAAAATGTAGCTTTCAGGGAAACTGCCCTCCTGCCCCTCCCATAAGCCAACATTTTGCCTTGGGTGAGAAGTAAGTGTTAACTTTGAGTTAGGGGAGGGCTAGGTCGGTAGTTTCGCAGCAAACTACATTAATCCAACTGCAGAAGAACATGCATGGAAGAACCTGTAGCTGTGCGCCCCCATCTGCAGGAGAGATTTAGTTCAGCAGCTGCCTTTGCAAGTGCATGCGCGTTTTTTGAAACAAAACGAGGGAAGTGATATTCTTTGTTGTCATCCCGGTTTAAGGCGCTACCTTTATGAGGGCGTCTTCCATTGGACAATAGACTCCGCTACTGTATGGATGCCACAGACGCAATCGGGACTTGATGGGAAGCGGTATGTCGGAACGGGACTGGTCGGGATAGCCCAGGGGTATGGTCGACGACCCTCCGTTCTGTGCTAACCCCTTCAGTTGCTAACCACCGGGCTTTGTTGTACACAAACTCCCACCATGGGAGATTCATCCCCCGTTGAATGCTGATGAACATAATCCCTGCGATGTCCCAATGGAAGTCCCCTCGGATTCGCCAACGAATTTGGAATAGTCGTTGAGGATCCCACGCAATTTACCTCGTGTTCCCCTGGATTAAGCGATAAATTTGTCGCAGAGTAGTTCAGCTGTGTGAAGGCTTCTGGGGGAAGCACTCCCCCTCCGACTGCCCCATGCGGCTCGACAGTCATTGAATTACAAGACGAAGATGATGAGTAATTCGATGCAGTTTCTGAGCTGCAGTACATTCCTCCGCCAATACCGAAATCCCGCCCCTGGCTTCGTCCTGCGTCAGCACTATGCAAAGATGCGTTAATAGAGGAAGAACTGTACGCGGACGAGCCATCGCTATGTGCGACAGGCAAAGTAGAAGTTTGTTTAAGTCCATGAGTGGCGATTCTTGAATCAGAATTATTACAAGTTCTCTCTGTGTTTCGCTTAAAATTCGAAGAAATGCCCGCGCCCGCGTTGCTCCAAGCCTGCGGTCCTTTTCCACCGGGACTGTCACATTCCATAGCTGATGACGTGACAGTACCGTGGTTGGTGGGGTCTGAGCATGCGCGCGTACCAGCGCTGGAAGAAGCAGCGCTGTTTGTGCTCGCCCCAACAGTCCTGTTCGTCGTTCCGCCCATGGCGGGTGAAGAATTAGCAGAATGAGAAGTGTTTGTGCTTTCGTCGGCAGTCTTTTTGAAGAAGCAATGTTGCAAAGCTTGGTAAGGCGCTATACGCGCCTTGGGGTCAAATTCTAGCATGCGCAAAACAAGGTCTTTGAATTTTAAATAGTCCTGGAGCGAGTGCCCAGATTCTCCCTGTCTCCGCCCTCCCGGGCCACCTGTCTCACATCCTAAAACATCGTGGAGCTTCCGTGTTCCGGGGGGTCGATATTCCTTGGGGAAAACACAGTTTTTACGTAAATTATAGTCTTCTAGGAAAACCAGACCCTAAGCAGACAGGGTCTGTGGATAATTCTTCTTACACGAATAGGCTGGGAAGCAGTCGTTTAATCCAAAGCGCCTGAGGCGCGACAAAGCTTAACCTGTGAATACAGCCTTCTCTCCTTGCTCCCTGATGCTAGAAACGACTCTGGCGGGGAGGAGCGAGGAAAGAAGGTTGTACTCGCTGGCTAGAGAAAGTTTGAGGCAGAAAAAAACGGTGGAGATGGAGGCAGGGGTTCAAGAACCCTAACCTGTGAGCAAGCTCTTAAATGAGAGAGCTTGCTTGCAAACGAGCAAAACCATCTTTAACTGTACACTTCGAATGACTGAACCGATTTGTTCACGACAAGATGAACCCGTGTGAGCCGACAGGACGTATCGGAGACATGGGATAGACATGTCTCCTTTCTTCAGGATTTACAAGGAGAAAAAGTCATGCTTTACAGAGCAGAAATACAGTAAAATCTGTATCTAAGCACGACCACTACGGGGCCATACGCTTGAAGGCTTAACTACGTGTGATCTCCAAGAGAGGATACGAGACAATTCGGTTCTGTGATCTCTTCTTTTTCTCCATCGAGATAAACAACAAAAAGCGTGGAATATCGCTTTTCGCGTGGACACACAACGCTTGCAACGCATCAACAGGAGTCATAACGACTGAAGAAAAAGTATATGAAATAAAAACAACATTTGCTTACCTTCTTTCCGTCTTTGCTACTCTTACAGACGTAGCTGCCATCTGCCAATCGATCGAAAAACTTTCTAGCCTTGGGGGCACCCTCTAGCATGTGTTTCGGTGGAAGGCCCAAAACCTCCACAATTTTCATCATTTGATCAAACTACAACAAAAAAAAGCAAAGTGAACAATTTGCTCCATTTGAAAGCTTTTAACCGGCGCTGAGAGACTCGAGATAAACGTGATGATGTTTTCTGTCATAATAGTCGCCATGAAAGCGGAACTTTCCTGTCAGACTTTTAAAGAAAACACTTCATGTTCTGATTGTGACTAGAATGGATACCTCTCACCTCCTACATGGCACATGGCATGAGTTTCAAATCCCGGCGTCGCCGCCATATGTTGGTTGTTTCCCTTTTACCTCAGGCTACTTCGGTTTTCCCCTCTCCCCAAAAACCAACATTTCCAAATTCCAGTTCGACCAGGAATCAGGTAGACCAAGAACCACTTCGTGGATGTGCTACCTCTAAGTCATTATTTATTTCTTCGTTTAAACTCTGCAACTCTGTTCACATCGAATTTATTCGCCGCTCTTCTTTCTTGTCGGTCTTAGCTTATAATCTTTGGCGGGAGGGAGGGGTTAAATTTTGTGTCACAAACGTCCCCATTTATTTTTACCTTGTAATTCTAGTGACTATTTTTAGCTTTCTTACTCTTTTATATAAACCATAGTATGATTGTAATTTTTAGATTTACTATCGTTCTGACGTACTATCTTGTAAATTAATAATGACTGTCACTTAAAAGCCCTCTTTACCCTCTTTAGGGAGTGTCATTAAAGTTTGTATGATATCGTATTTATTATCCGTTTATTTATTTACTTATTTGTTCACACAGTAATTTTCAAGGAGTTATAATAACTCCTCTAGTGGGGCTAATTTAACTCTTTACAGTGGAGTTATTTTGGGGGGAGTTATTTAACTCCAAAAACTCTTTTTCAGGAGTAAAAGTGACCCCAGATATTGAGGAGTTAAAATAACCCCAAAAAAGGAGTTATCCTGTACCTAAAATTTTTACTCTCCTTTCAGAGTTAAATTAACTCCAAAAAGAGTAAAAACAACCCATGTAAGGAGTAAAATTAACCCATTTCGGAGTTATTTTAACTCCAGACTGGGAGTAAAAAGAACTCTTTTTCAGGAGTAAAAATGAACCCAAATTCGGAGTTAAATTAGGAGTTAAAATAACCCCCAAAAAGGGGTTATCCTGTACCTAAAATTTTTACTCAATTTTTGGAGTTATAATAACTCCCTCCAAATTACGGTGCAATTTTTATTAGTACTTCATGTAATTCTCACCTCGTTCGCCCCACTGAAGAGCGGTTCTCCGGTATGCATTTCCACAAGAATACAACCCAAACTCCACATGTCGATAGCGAGATCGTAAGGTACACCAAGAAGCACTTCTGGTGAGCGGTAAAACCGGCTCTGGATGTATTGATAGATCTGCGTACAAAGAAAGCACGTATTAGAAAGAAGCTTGAGGTTTAACCACCATAAAACCTTCCACTGACTGTTTACAGTCCACTATTTTTCCGTAAGATCCTCTAGATTCTGGAACGCTCATAGTTACTGCAACTATCTTGGTTTCAAATGCACCAAGGGGAAGCTCGCCTCCTAACATTTTGAAACCACGATGAATAGACCGCCCGCAACGCGACGCGCTCGGTCTCGGCGATCTTACGGATAAATAGGGGAGTGTGAACAGTCTAACTTCACAACGTTCCTCTTATATTTCGAGTTTTTAAGGGAGTTGCAATCAATTTACATTTGAATGACACCTTGTAACAGCCTTCATGTACGAGTTACAAGCGAGGTAAAATTATTTTAACGCGTCCATTCACGAAACAAATTGTTGATAACTTTGCGAAGTAGAACGCCACTGAGCCTATTCTAAGCGTGTTCACAATTACGAAAGAAATTTTTGATTAGCTTGCGCAGCAAGGGATTTTGCTTTATTCAGCCACGAAGCGGAAGACTCTTCAATGCCGCCAAAAGGCTTGCCAGGCAGACTAAATGTCGATTTTAAATTGTTAGTTCCTCCAAGACAACTCATCACAAATCAATTGAAGTTGTATAAATAGAACACGTCTCATGAAAAGTAATATCTTTAGAACACTTGTCTGTCGTGTCAGGGTAACAAAGTTGACAGCTGTCAAATAGGTGCCTTAATTTAAATAATAGCAATAATAATATAAAATAATAATAATAATAAATAAAATAATTTATTTCTCGCGCATTACATGAAAATCTCGATGCTCTTTCAATATGAAATCGAGACCGAAAAATTTAACAGAAAATTGCAAAAATTCTAGATAATTAAAAAGTACTGATTCAAACTATTATACAGGCTCGCAATAAATAGAAGTTTTAAGCCTGGTTTTAGATGACTAAGCAGACGCGGGGATCCTCACATCAAGATAGCCTGCGTAGCAGGCGATAGGAAGTAAATGAGCGCAAGAAAGAACGTGCGCGTGTCTCCTTCTCGCGCGCGCGTTTTTTCTTGCGCCCATTTAATTCCTAGCGCCTGCTACGCAGCCTACATCAAGAGGAAGATTGTTCCAAAGGTCAGGTGCGCAAGATGAAAACGCGTGACCACCATAATTCTATGTAATTGCCATTTTCTTCAAGCTGAGCTTCAAAAGTGAAATGTAAACAGGAATAACCAATTATGAAAATTGACCCCGCAGGCCAAAAAAAGTTATTCCTCTTCAGTTTATGCTAAAGGAAGAGGTAACTGTACTACATTATGCCAGGAAGTTGACGTCTTCTTTTAAGAACGCACGTTACTTAACTAACTTTTATCCCAAGCCCAGTTTAAACCAAACCGTCGACAGTGGCAGGCTGCAAGGATTATTCCTTCGATGAAATCAATTCGTAATTCGTTCAGGTTTTATTTTATTCTTATCTTCCATTACTCGGGAATAGTAGTGTCGCCGAACAGTCTGACATGAAAAAAAATAGCTAGAGGCAATTATGAGTCAGATGTGAACATTTATTTTTTGGCTATATTTCCAAGTATCGCAGAGTGCTTTGACCTTTTATGAGAGGAAATAATTGCACTGGGGTCTTTTATTAAAAGATCAAGAGAAATGAAGTGAAAGAAGAGGAAGTTAAAACACGCTCTCTCTCAACATTTCAGTTTTTAATGTTCTTGAAAACCGAAAAACAACATTGAAGGAAGGAAAATTAATAGACTGTCATAGTTTTTATTTAGTCAAAAACAGAGAAATTTCAGGAGAGAAAAGAAGTCCAAACACCTTTCTTTAATCAATAATGCAAAATGTGTGGTGGAGCCAACAATATTATACCGACAAGTTAATTTGCATAGATTCTAGACACTTTTCAATTAAAACGCAGCTTGGTTTGTACGGTGCGACTGAAGGGATTGGTGGAATCGACGGGCAGTTGTTCAAATATTGATGACTATTGTTTTGCTTGTCCTGTATGGCATTGTTCTAGACTATTGTCTTTACAATTCATTATAAATCAGCTGTCATTAAAACACGAGTTGGCCTGCGGAGAATATTCGCTTTGATATTGAAATGTGTTTCGCCTCTCGCTCGCTGTTTCCCGCGTAGTTTTTAGCAGTGTTATTAACAAATTAATTTCTTGAAAGTCCTAGCCTCCACCGCTTTGCCCTGGCATCTCTACATGGATTATTTCACATTTGAAGTCTTGTAAAAATAAATCTAATTTCGCCCAGCCTGCACAGATATCTACCTCGATATTTCATTGATTTTCTACGGCTAAATGACAGGTTTATGAATGGGAGATCGCCTTCTTATACCATCTCTTACCGTGAAATATAAGCTTGCTTGTAATGTGCCATAAAACTCTCTAAAATTAAGTGCTACGCATGAGGTGTTGTGTGGAAAGAAATCCAACATTTTCTGCCCGAGACAACAACCAAATGAAGCCTGCAATTTAACTCTTTTTCTTGAACTGAACTTATTTCGTCACCCCTGTTTTCGTGCAGATTAAGGGTAACGTGTCAAATCTCAAACATTTACCGTAAACAAACTCCAGCATACAAGGTTTATGAACTGCCTTCCATTCACCATGACAAACAAAGAGTAATTAAAATAACAGTACGAGGCCAATACGCAAATATTTGCATCTAAAAACAAAAAGCTCACTCCACCGAAACAAAGCATGCATTAGTATTGACATTTTTCATGGTTGCCACTTGGAATCGAATTCGGGCATAACCAATTTCCTCGGGACGGACATGATAGCACCTCAAATGCATTTGCTACGGCCCTTGAGAAAGCAACCGAAATTATCCCAAGGCGTTTTTTATCCAACACCAAAACCCAACAGACCGTGGACGGAAAAAACATAAGGTAATGACAAGAAAGTATAAAAGGGGGCGGTGGTAGGGGTCTTTTCCCGAACTATTTTGTGCTTTTTCCACACGACTACATTTAATAGTTCTAAAGTTCGCGTAAGAATGCAAACTAGCGCATTTACAGTTTCCGTTCACATGCAAAAGGTTCTTAAGGGGTTAATACACTCTCGTGAAGAAAGCAGTAAACTTCCTCGTAGACCTTGTCTTAGAAACAACTAACTCAATTATTTTTAAATGCTCTTGTCTGTAAATTTAGCTATTAGACTTAAGAATTTAGGCCTTATGTATCTGTAACGCCTAGAAAACAAAACTGCCCTTTGCTTGAAAAGATCAGCACATTTTAACCGGACCATGGCATATAAAAATTACAGACCTTATAGAGTTGTTCTGATCAGTTTCTGATTATGAAGGGTTTAAAGGATTTTTAAGGACTACCCAAGCTTACTTTTCTACCGAATAATTTGACCCGTCACTCGTGTGTAGGTCAAAGTAACGCAAAAGCTAACAAAAACAATGACCTAACCCCTCTCCGCCTGAACTACTGATATTTATTGACTAACTTATTGGTACTTAATTTCGCGGGTCTTTAATTTCGCATTTTTCGCGACTGCAAAAAATTGCCAAAATAAAGACCTGCGAAATTGAAGACTCATATAGAAAATTCAAATCGCAGAAAAAAGTAGTAACTTATAATAGCAACAAACTACATCATATCTATCGAAAATATAACTTGTTAACTGCTTTTACTGGTAAGCTCCGTTTTGTATCTTCAGTAAGTGAAATAGCGTTAATTTGTGAAGTTTTTACACTTTGTTTTTCCAGTTTACCTTGAGATTTGGAAACTTTCAGACTCTTTTAGAAAATAAAGTGAAGCTGAGAACGCTTAAATCGAGAATATTTCGCATTTGCGTGTTAAAATCGCGAAAATAAAACCCCGTGAAATATTCTCTCGCAAAAATCGCGAAGCTAAGTGCTAATAAGACAGTCTCTTATTACGCACCGAGAGTACAGAACAGCTTTCCCCATGGCATCTATTATGCTTTATCTCATGCCATGCATAATACAGCCAATCAGAAAGTTAAAACACGTTGCATATTCTGCGGTACCCATCGAATTGTGTTCTGAAAAAATCCCAGTGATCTTTGCAGCCTAATCATTTTGCCGCCGAAAACAGAGCAGATAGCGACAAGCAATACTGGTCATTCGACAAAAATATGCCGGGAGGGACTTTGTATAAAAAGGAAAAAACCCGAATTTTAACTTTCATTTCGACTTCTTAGAAGGGCAAGTTGCAATATAAACAAAAACAATCAGGCTATAACGGACAAAGTAGTCAACGAATTTATTTGAGCGATAAAAAAACAAACCAGTTAACCAGTGTTGCAAACACCGAGTTGGAAACAAAGAAAACCAACCATATTTTGAAACAGAAGCCTAACTGAAACCCGCCAGAAACACACGACAACCGTCTTTTGTCCTTTTCATGACGATGCAGGTAAACTGAGCAGGCAGAGGTGAGTAGTCAATACAAACTTGATTCATTGACAAGCTGTCGATCAATTTTGGATGTTCTTGGTTACAGATTATATATTTAGTATTAAAAGTGACTTTTCATTGTGTTCACTTCTGATGTAGATGTTTCTTTACATCGTAATTATGAGTAGCATGGAATAAATTTAATTAGTTATGCAATACTTTCACGAAGTATGACCACTCGTGACTTGGCGTTTTTTTTGCATAAACACTCGACTAAAGGCTTGTGTGTACACACGTACAATAAAAAAGACTGCTAGCAGTATGTAAAAATTAAGTCAATCAAGGGATATTTCACGACAGTATAACAACTTCCGGTAAAGGTTGAGGGAGTAAGGGAAAGCGGGGGTGCCGGGAACGGAGCCTTTTCGAGGGAGACATACGGAGAGGTATAGAACACAAGCTAACAGCGAGAAAGAAGTTTCTATTCTTTAAAAAAAAAATAGAAAAATGAAGTTAGAGGCTCGTGGTCTATTCAAAATGAAATGCAAGAAGGTTAAAAGCTCTGCACATCCGCTCCCCCCCCCCCCCCCGGGTGGTAAACACACTCATTGTCCCGTCTATTATAATATACAGATTTGGAATCACGTTTGCGGCAACAGTTTTCCGACGACTCCTGACATTCCTCAAATTACGAAATAAAAACTGTCAAAAACAATTCTTATGGATGAAACTGGCATGAATCTACTCATTTCTGTGTAGAAATGATGAATAGTAAACGACAAGAAAAGGAAAAACATGGTCACGCGGTAAAGACTGACGTTTGCGTAATGTACGTGACACTACTTGCTGTGTTATAGCACTGTGGTTTCAGCTGGACAATTAAAAACTATCAATACTGCTTAAAAGGCAGCCAGTTGAAGCTAAAAAGCTTTTATATTTAGACACTATGTCTTGCTAAGAAGAGGATATCGAAGTCTGTCAGCGAAATGCTTTAGTTTTAACAGAAGTGAGTGCATTGTGGTTGGCGTATTACGAGACACCACTTCCAAATACATATTACTATATCTCTTCATCTAGAAAAAAAAAACACATTGTGCGCAAACATTTCTTTTCCTTTTAAGATAAGGTGGTCAAATCCAACAGTATCAATTGACTCCTTCAATCCGAAAAACAAACAAAAAATTAACCAAAACAAATATATTTTTATATCCGCAGTGATCTGAAGACATCACGAGACACATTCTCAACAAAACCTCAGCTTGCGGGAGGAGTTCTCGACGCATTGTTGAAATTTTAACAAATCATAGCCTTTACATTCTCATTTTCTAGATTAGTTTTCTGAAAAATTGTGTGTGACTCGGTTTAAAGGCGAGCTCGCGCGCCGCGCCAAATTTGTTAACAGATTAAAAAAACTGTGGGGAACATAGGTATGGCGTTCTCGTAACGAATGTAATTTGGATTTTGCAAACGAGTATTCGATTTTCGATCCATTTAATAAGATTTTTCATCAGATTTAATAACAAACCAATCTTGGATTGAACTCTAAACGATCGTGCGTTAGAGCTAAACAGTTCAGATTGTATCTAGTTCTGATTTCAGACGATGTTTGACATATATAGCACCTGCTCAGAGCCAACCAACGAACATAGAGAGATTGCCTTGGCAAAACAGCCTGAAGACGGTCAATCTATCGATTCGATCATTCTAGATTACGTAAATCGGAATCTAAACGGTCTGAGTGAAACGTCACTAAACACACAGGACAATCGTGATTGGCTTATCACCAAAAACTTGCTTTAGGCTGTTAGTTATGATGTCAGAATTTCTTGTGTTAATATTGCCTGTTTTGATTTGCGGTAAGTTATAGCTGGCTTCTATCATTGGATTTTAAAAGGATACTGTGAAACAATTTTTTAGTGAAAATACGATCAGAGAATTTTACATATGGTAATTTTAAGAATTCGCACATCTCTTCCAAACAGATATAAAGCATTTTCAGCGAATCAGAACAAAGCAGAAGTCACTCCTTTTCAAGCCCTTGTCGCCTTTTCCAAGTTGCAAAAACTGTCACTTTCACAACGAGGCTTAGTGCAAAATCTTTCTGGTGAAAATGAGTTTTATTTGCATGAAAATAAAAGCCCATTTTAATTGATTGGCTTTACACTTAGCCTCACTTGAAAACAGAAGCTTGGGACAACTCAAAAATTGCCTATTGCTTAACGCCAGTTGCAGTTTGCAGTTTTCCCGCGTTGGTCACGACGTTCAGTTTCCCGCGCTTAGCTACATTTGCACCTTTTGTTTCAGGTTCTCATAGACCTTTCCATCCTCCATAATACTATTTTCAGTGCAGGTTTGGCTTTGTTTTCAGAAATCAAACTTTAATGCTCTCTCTTCTTGAAAAAGCATTTCACGCGCTTTACGACTATTTCTTATTAACTCTCACTGTCAAGAAGGAAAGGCTTAGGGTTAATATTGCTTCACAACAAATAGAAATCAGGCTTTAAAACCCAAAACGAAAGACCTTACCCACCTTTATGCCACCCAACCCACGCGAAAGTCTAGAATTTTGCAGGACAAAGACGTTATGTTTAATTTTCAGTTATGACCAAGAGTAGCGGTCGTGCCTTCGAAGATGATTAAGAGGCTCCCCCTGGCCCGCGTGCGGCGGCCCCCCCGGCCCCCGCCGACCCAGAGGGACGAGAGGCTCTGTCAACGTGAATGTAATCACCAAGGAACTAGCACGCAAACCCAAACATACTTCCGGTCATCGCTTCTCTCCAACCGGAAATACGGAAATGAGTCTGGGTTCACAGGCTACAGGAACTAACACTGTAATAAAATAAAGCAAAGATTACTTACCCTTTGTCCTAGCTGGCAGGAGCTTCCGAAATCCACAATCTTGATAGCACTTCTCTTGGGATTACACAACAAAATGTTCTCGGGTTTCAAGTCACAGTGAATAATATTAAGTTCCGGAGTAGAAAGATAAAGCAATGCCGTACACATCTGCTGAGCGAATTTCCTCGTTAAGTTTAATGATACTCCTCTAAAGTTCGTATTTCGAAGCAGGTCGTACAAGTTGTACGATAAAAGTTCAAAAACCAAGCACAGATGATTCCTGTACATAAAATGTCTTCTGAGTCGCACTGTTGGAAAAAAGAGATAGACACTGTCAAAAATAGACTGTTCATAGTCCTCTATTTTCCGTAAGATCGTCCAGATCGAGCGCTATGTGTTACGGGCTGCCATCTTGCATGAGTGTCAAAACTACTTAGGGGGCGGGGGCGGTTTGGGAGGAAGCAAGCCCCCCCCCCCCCCCCCTAACAGCTATAATCCCCGACGCCCGCCCCCTCGGTACATTTGAAAATCAAGATACCCCTGACGGTAAGACGCAGTATATCGAAACGATCTAACGAAAAAATAGGGGACTGTGAACAGTCTATGTCAAAAACTAAAGCACGCTGAACGTACGCCCCACCGGAGTTTACGCATTAGAATTCACGTCCCTTCTCTCTCACGACCATTTTGGATTTGTACATAAATGGAAAAGAAAACGAAAACGACCCTACTTTCGCATAGCTGTTGAATTTGCTGTCTCGTTCTCATTCTCCTTAACTTTACCTATTTTTCGAAATTTTCGAGCAACCTTAACATGTTTTGCTTCATCTGCACAATTTTTCTCGCTTAAATGCTGTTACGTTTCCCGCGCTTCGCATTAAGGACCAGCGGTATAAAGGCATAAGGAAGGGAGGGGGGGGGGGGGGGCAGACCATTTGACTTTATTATGGGAGGGGGGCTTGGTGATAGGTCTAGACAGGATGTTCTTTTCCCAGTCTTCTCTTGTGCAGTGGTCGAATTTATTTCCTTATTTTTTGGCGTCATCTTCCAGGTCTGTTCGCAGGATAGTTAAATTTTCCTAAAGAATCGTCCCATCCCACCCCCTCAACAGTCAACGGCCGGCCCCTAGGGGGCGGTGTGTGTGTGCTTTTTTGGCCGACAAATCAGGACTTCCTGTAGGTTCCAACAATGATCATCTCCTGATTTCTCCTTATATCAAAATCAGGCACGCAGAGACCGAGAAAAGAAAAGCTACCAGAAAAGTCCATAGTCCAAAGCGGTATGCAGAGATGGACCAAAGTCCTTTCCCTACTAACTGTGTTGTTCTTGGCAAAACCCAGGATCATTTCCTCGAAATAAATCTGTTTTCAGAATACAGTATTACTGTTTTTCTCAATTAAAGTGAAAACTAACCATGCCTCTTTTGCCTGTATAACATAACATAAGACAGTGCTGTTACATTTAACATTAAACGTAACAAAAGGTCAATAGAGAATAAAAGACAAAAGACGAGTGCTTGAAGAAAACAATGTTTAGCTTCGAACATTCACCCACGTGTTGATATTCGTGTGCGTGAGCTCGATCGATGGCAAACTATAAATCTTGGGCGCTCTTTTAACCGAAATAGTCTTCGACAAAACTTGCGTGGGAACCGGAATCAGCATGGAATGGCTGATGTAGAAAAATCGTCAAATTTGGAGACCTTGAGCAGTTGCTCCTAATACACAAGTGTAATTTAAGATTTACATGTTCTGATTTCAGTACGAGATGCGGCCTAGCCAAACAAAAGTGGATGGAAAAGTTCAAAGTTAACCCTCCACTCTACAATTCAAAAATGTACTTCTTCCACCGGATACCTTACAAATTTTCTGGTTCATAAACTGATAGGGTTTCAATCTTAGAGAAATTATTTAACACTGCATTTCTCTCCAACATGCAACGCATTTTACGAGGTGTTCGCCTCCTATCCTAATTAGTGTATTATATCATGAAAAGTTACATGCGAGAGGGTAAAAGTTATAACGTGATGAGAACTCCAACACAACGAAAAGCTCTGGAAACGGGAAAACGCTACCCTGGCTGCAGAGGTCCGTTCACGAATGAAGTAAACCCATTTTAACCGTGCGCACGTAAGGAAGTAGAAAACATAGGGAACCTCTGGCACCCCGGGTAGGAGAACGCGTTCCCGGTCACTTCATGTTATCTCCCTAGTCGTTTAGCTCCTGGTCAGATTGCTCCATATCATCATCATAAAATTTCAGAAAAATGGCCTGCACACATAACCTACAGGTTTATTCTTTCTTTTGTTCTTTCATCAGGGAGTAACAACCTCAACATAATAATTTTACTCGTGATTTTTGCAGGCATGGCATCAAAATGTCTAAATTTAGTCTTGAACAACAAAACTTGATTATTATTGTTGGAATTCGATAGATGCGGAAAAAAAAAGTTCCAGCTGTTTAAAAAGAAGACAAGTAGCGTGACATAGCTACTTTAAGTTGGGGGGATCCCCCACCCCCGGGCGTTTGTTATACTATCACCTCGGTTACAAAAGGGTTCGTTATGTAACAACATTCACTCTATTGACTACGATTTCTTACCTATGTAATATTTTCCCTCGGGATCATGTGCGTTCATAAGTTCAAGCAACCGAACTTCAATCTGGGCCTGATTTAAAAATGGCTTTTTATTCTTGATGATTTTAATAGCGATGTACTCTTTCTCTTGATGGTCGTAGGCCTTGCAAACCTAAAAAACAGACAGAGTGAAAAACATATAATTGATATTATACACTTAATGTCAGATCCCGAGGGAAACAGTTAGTTTTGTTTTCCCAAGAGTCCTGATGTTTCCCGAGACGAAGTCGAGGGAAACATCAGGACTCGAGGGAAAACAAAACTAACTGGTTTCCCGAGGGACCTGACATTAAGTGTTTTGTTATATTTCTAGACTTTCACTTCAACAGCAACAAAAGAATAACCGGAGCGAGAAAACAGTCGACTCGGTACTTATAACAACACAAATTTAATTCTCAAAACCACTGAATGAATGATTTACAAACAAAAGTACTTTCCTCATATTATCTGCATCTTTTTCCTCCACTAGCTGCTGTTTTTCTTCTGGGAACTTCTGGGATAACTTTAAGAAATCGTTGCTTTTTAGCTTGAGGCTTCGTTTTTGTGTTGTTGTGTTCATTCACGAAAGAGAAAACTGGCTGGACCTGGCGGTGTTTTTCCCGCCTTCTGTCACACCACTTTCCACCATGCTTTGATCACGTGCTGCAATGTATCCCGAGCGGGATACATTGTTTAATGTATCACGATCGGGATACATTTGCTTTTAGTCAAGGCCACGTGACCAAGAATCAACCAATGGCAGTCCCTGTTTAGTTGAGTGAAAGTCTAGGAATATAACAACGCTGTTTGTCGACCGAAATGCGCGCACTCGTTGTTGTTGCTCCTTACAAATCACTTCCAGTTATTACCGGGAACTCGTTTCTCCAAAACAACAAAACGAAACTTAATAGAAGGGTACGGTGTCTAAGGTGATTTATTTTTGTACTGACTTCTCTGGGTAAAATCCCCATTTCAAATGAAACAATAGTTAAAGACAACTCAAACAAAAGCATCTTTTTCGCAATAAACTCAAGAGAATTTGTGCGTTTTGGTAGGTCAACTTTCCGATCAAATCTAGCCTAGTTCTAGGAACACTGTACATATTAAAAACAATAATGTTAACAACAGGCTATACCAAAATATATTGACGGATTAACATTTGGAAAAAATCTGAATAATCTTAACTTCTCGTGTGGAAGACAGCAAACCCATAGGGAAAACCCCTTCAAACGAAATTTGCATAAAAGGAAAAACCTGAATTTTAATTGACTTATTTCAAAAATAGAGAAAATTATCAACTGATAAAAAGCTCTTTGTTTGCCTACAGCTTTGCAACAAAGAAAGAAACCATTTAAAACTGATGTTTAAACATTTGAACAGAAATTGGTTTTCTTTTAATCCCATGGCTGAAGTTTTTTGATCAAGCTGTAATTTCTCATTTCAGCAATCAAGCTACAATAAACAAGTTAACAAAAATAATCCACCAAAAATAATGTAAAAAAATATATCTTAAAAAAATTGTGACAAAATTATGCGGAAAAAATCTGTTTTATATGGTAATTTACTTATTACTCCATCAAAAACACAGAAAAACACAATTTATAAGGATATTCTAAATACCTGACCAAAAGATCCCTTTCCAATCAATGACTCTATTTCATAACGATCAAACCACTTTTCTCCCGCTTTTATAACATAGTCAAAATTTTCATCATCATATCCATCATTGTATAATCGCCTTTCTTTCTTGTGTCCACCCTCTTCATTTTTCTCTAACTCCTTCCGTTTCTTTTTCTTAGCATAGTACACCTGAAAAAAATATTTTTAACAACCCGGTAAATGACCTCACTCACCATAAGTTTCCCTGTAGCCCAATGGTTAAAGCATCCTTACCAGTGGTTGTGTCTTGATATTACTAGGTTGTGCAGGCTTAATAACTTTTTCCCCTGCCATTTACTTTGGGAAACGTTCCCTTGCTAACGGACAACTGTAGTAATTAACACATGCTAGCTTAGAGGGTCCTTCACTAGCCCTAGGCTACTGGACAGCACTTTTGCTGCACTCTGTCATGGGGAGTGGAAGATCCGGTATGAAAGGGGGAAGGGTTGTTTATCCACTTGTTGGTGGTTCTGTAAGGATCTTCTCAGGTAAGTATTCTCTTAGGTAAGTATCTCCACTGAATTTATTCAGTGTGACGGTTCCGGTTAGTGGCCGCTCTTGGGGTTGGTTCCGCTTCCAGGGTTGCCATGGATACCTCCTCTCTGCTCATTGCATTTGGCCCTCCACTAACCTTTAAGGCACCTGCTCCCAAGCTCATCACTAGCGATGAGTTTAATAGGGGTGTAAATTCAGTGCCCTCCCTAAACTTTAGCTCAGCAGGTAAGGGACCATTCATGGCCATAAGGCAAAAAATATACCCCAGAGGTTCACTTTTCCTGGAGGGAGGTAGTGGAGTGAGTGAGGTAGTGGAGTGAGAAACATGGCCCTACCCTAAGGAAATAAGTTCTTTGAAACGTCATTCCCTTATTTTAAGACCTATTTTACGCAAATCTGCCATTCTTATCTTTAGACAACAATTTAAAACGTTTCATCCCAATAATTTTACTATCTTCAATGTTCTCTTTCTAAATGCGTGGCCCATAAAAAGAAAGCTGAGTATACTTTAGTTCTTTCCTATATATTCATTCAATTCCTTGATTGGATCAGATCACAACTTGCGTATTTTTTAAAACTACTCATTTAATTTTAGTAACCTTCAAGCAGTTACAGGCGGTAAGAAGTGTTGCTTCTGTTGGTAAATTTTACTGGCCAGCCCCTGATAAGGAGAACACCGGTAAATTGCAGCTTTTGGTGCTATGAAGGGCATTCAGTACAAGTTATACCAAGGTATAAGCAGAATATATAGTTGTTATTGACCAAGCATAGGATCAAGATGGGTAGATATTGGCCATGTTATTGAGATGAAGTTGGGGTCAATAAAAATGCAAAAAAAATAAGGCCAATATCCAGCCATCTTAGTGACTGAAGAATCTTTGTGATGGCCAAAAAGGGAACTTTTTCTTGCATTACCAATGCACGAAATAGGCCATCTTGCCCACAAGGGTAGACACAGGATTTGCTTCATCTTGCTTGGTTATGAATTCAGCCATACAAATTGATTTAAGGAGAAATTTCACTGCTTTTTACATCTAATTTAATCTAGCCTGCGAACAGGCTCCCAAATGGCGCGGGACAAAAAGAAAAACAACGGAGCAAAGCTGGGGAGCATGTAGACTTTGTTTTTATGTTGCTCAACCACCCACTTGCAATTATCCTGTAACATATGTGTCAATAACGTGTCAATTAGGTAATTAGACCTGTCAAATTATGATGTTTTTAGGCTTGAATGCACCAGCTTTGATAACATTCCCGCATATGTGGATATTATTCACTTACCGATCTGACCAATCAGATCATGATACCAGAATCTGATAATATTTATGGTCGGCATCAAAACAAAGCCTACAGGCTCCCTTGCCTTTTTCTGCCCCAGGCCACACTCAGCTCACTTTCATCGCCGATCTTCTTTTTTGGTCCGCTCCACTTGGGAGTCTGTTCGCATTTAGTCTAATTTACATGTGTGTCTCAAAATGATACCATTAGACATTTTAATTACCTCATTAATATGCTTGTAGGTTTTTATCAAGTCCACACTGAGCTTTCTAAGGGGTGCAGAGCTTGGGTCACGAAACTTCGTTGGAATTTTGCTGTAGAAATTTTGAACTCCAGCAAAATCCACATCATCAGGTTGTTGATCTTCTATTTTCCCAGCAATGTAATTCATGTCAGGAGCTAAGAAATTTGCCCTTGCCTGGTCGTCATTGCTGACTGAATGAAAAAGGAAAATGCACTGAGTTACTTTTACTTAATAGTAACAATCATAAAGAAGGGGTATTTTGCAGAACGCAAGAGGTGAGCTGCACACGCAATGACTCTGAAGGTTACTGATTAGGGTAACAAAACTGAGTGAAACAAGTTCCTGTTCAGTCTGTAATGACCCTTACTGGAACTTGATATGCTCAGTTCTCTAACCGAAGTCTCTAACTTCAGAGACACTTCAGGGTTTAGCCTTCTGAAAAATAACCTAGCCAATATAACCATAGAGTAACTGCTACACGTAAATAATCTCTCTTCCAACTGCCTTATAACACAAAATCAGATACAATACCAAGAATTTGGCTTATATCTTAAACATGCTAACTTAAACAGTGCTAATTTACTTTTACAAAGAAAAAAACAGCTCACCTTTGTCAGAAGTTGCACCCCTTAAAGGATCCATCAGCCTTCACAAAGCATCTTAGCTACAGAAAAAATAAATTTCTCTCTAGTTAGTTGACTTTTTCTCACACTTTTTTTTACGTCTAAAAAGTAGACTTTCTTATGGTGCTTTGAAATGCTTTGGTCCAACTGAACTTTTATTTTAATGAAAGGGTCTTTTTATTCACAAATAAGAGGAATTTATTCCAGTCCATATTCTTTGAAAAACATTCAGGCTTCCAGGGGATTTATATGGGTGATCCTGAGAGACTAGTTAAATACAGAATGACATCACAGAATCAGATCAAGGAGGTATCATAAGAATAAATCTGTTCTGAAAGGATCTTCCATGGAAACAGTTTAAAGAATTTGAGGGAATTGCTTGCAAGGAGCAAATAAATAAAAATATTATGAGACTCAAAATCGCCACTGAGTACTTTCACGAGGGCATTGAAAATGAAGTACTCTTAGTAGTGGCTCAAGGAATACTGCGCAAGTGGAATTGGTGACCGCAATAAAAGTGATGTTATTCACAAAAGAAACTAAGTAACACAAATTTTTAGGTTGAATTCAAAGCATTTTAGTGTTTGTAAACCAGAAATAAAATATTCCCAAAGGAAAGTGCAGTTTACACGAGTTGTCATCAGCAATGCCATCCCTAGATCTGGGCCAAATTCAACACAAGAAATTAATTAAAAATGGCAAAAAGTATTCACATTTAACACTTTGATAAAGCCTTAATTAAAATGTTTGAAGTGCCACTGCCAATAAAACACCAATTTGTCAAAACTCAGTCACGATCACAACACCATGCTCCAGAAAAATGTTTCACATGAAACATATTACTACATTGCCATAAGACTAAATTCACAATGTGTGCAACATTTGATTGTCTAATGGCAATTTTCTAATGAACAACAATAATAATAATCATGATGGTGAAAATCTAGGAATTAAATGTCAAACTAAACTGATGTCCAACAGTTTTCTAGATTAATAATAGAAATCTTCACTGATTTTATATAACAAAAAAGTTCTGTTATTAAGTTAAAATCTGGACAGCAAAAAATCTCCTTCGTATAGTCAAAGGCATAAACTCGAAAACATCATTTCTAAAAAAATTTGGATGAAAAAAGGATTAACTTTAACTGGCTTTTAGGTCCAAAAATTTCCACTTACAAAGACACACCTTGCAAGAAAGGAATTACTAGAGCATAAATTTTAATGCAATCACCATGTGAATCTTGGCATTTACATGTATTGAAAGCTACCTGTTATAAAACTACCTACAAATCCTATCGTTGCCAGTTTTCTAGCCTAGGTGATATCAACGATATAAGTTGCATCCTTTTTTGGTACAAAATGGATTTTTCACTCACATCTTTGAAAAAAAAACTGCACATTTTCACGCACAACTCTTCACAAGTCAACCACAAGCCTTACTACTGCTTAATACTGATGAAATTTTAACTTTTTTGTGGTATCGACTCACGTTCAGAGAACTTGCAGTACGACAGTTTTCTTCTTTTTCTGCCAAAGGAAGGACATTTACAATGACACTTGATCAAAGCCAGAGGTTAAAACTTTGCAAGATCAACTCCAGGCCTGCTTCATAAAAGTATGCTTTGATTGATGCAAGAGAAGTTTCATTGACCAACAAGTGACTGTGATGTATTTAATAATAAATCAAGAATTTAAACCAATGACAATTAATTGACTTCAAGCAAAATTAACACACACAACAGCAAATGAAATGCTCGGATCACCTGAACAGATAGCAAGCTCAACTTTCCTGTTTTTAATTTTCTTGAATCATGGTAGCTTCTTTAAGTTAATGTTTTATTCAAACTAAGCAAATAAACTCCAAGTCTGACAAAACCAAACAGCATCATTATCATGATACTTTAAAGTAAAAAAATCTGAAAACAAGCAAAAATCTTCAAATTTACAGAAAAAAAAACTACTCTTCATAAATAATCAAATTATTATATTTTTTGGAAAACCTGATAACAACAATTGATGCAATGGTTATGAAAAAAGAAACTAATACAACAAAACATCCACGTAATTAAAAATTGCACATTACAAAAATACTAGGCATTTTTGACACAATTCATGTACATATACATGTGCACAGTCACAAAAAGAATATCACAGAATTATAATTATGTGTACATGTCCTGTGTGTAAACAGGTGAAAAGAGGTTAGAAATAGGAAATCACCAATATCATTTCTGTCTTGATATTAGGTTATCAATTTCTCAAAACTTCTCAAAAGTCACGTATGGCTTTAAACAATTGACACATAATTCACTCCTGGACGAAGTTAGCAGCATGAGATCATTTTACAACTGTGATGAAATCCCATGGTGTTACCATAGAAAAAAAACCTCTTCAGCAGTACGTTCACATGGTACTACAGTGAAACCTCTACTAAGCGGACCCCCAATTAACTGGACACCCTCTGTTAAGCGGGTACTAAGCCTGGTCCCGAAACAAACATCTGATGTTTCCCTTTATAACGAACCCCTATTTAGCAAGCACCTCTATTAAGCGGATGCGGATACTAAAATAAGCTGTATTTGGCTAATTTCTATTGTTAAAAACCTCTATTAAGCGGACATCGGACTGAACTGATAATAGTAAACTTATTGGATTACGTCCTTGAAATATGTGCTGAAGTCAGTTAATGTTTTTGCATTTACAAACAAATTAAAGTTAGTAATGAAAGGTAATGAATTTGAACTCTGGATAGCTTCTTTAGCAACATGCAACTTTATCACAGTACAGACTAACTGTTGAATGTTGAATGCGCAATTTTTACAACCTCTATTAAGCGGACACCCTCTATTAAGCAGACACTTGGGAAGGTCCCGAAGATGTCCGCTTAATAGAGTTTCACTGTATTAATTTATTATGTAGCTCTAACTTTTGAGTCTGTGGATGAAATCCTATGGTGTTACCATTCAAATAAAACCTCTTCAGCAGTACTTTCACATGGTGCTATTTATTTAGTATGTAGTTCTAATGTTTGAGTCTGTGGATGAAATCCTATGGTGTTACCATTCAAATGGAGCCTCTTTGGCAGTACTTTCACATGGTACTATTTATTTAGTATAAAGTTCTAACTTTTGAGTCTGTGGATGAAATCCTATGGTGTTCACCAATCAAATAAAACCTCTTCAGCAGTACTTTCACATGATACTATTTATTTAGTATGTAGTTCTAACTTTTGAGTCTCTGGATGAAATCCTATGGTGTTACCATTCAAATGAAACCTCTCTGGCAAGATAGTTAAGATAGTTATAGTTGTTTCAAGTATAAAAAGATATTTGATTATCTCTATGAATTTTCTCTTTGGCAACTATTACCGTAGGTGAACAGGCTGTACATGTGAACTCACAGTTTAGATTCATACTTTCCTCTAAAAATTTTGGTATTTAACCCCCCCCCCTTCCCCCCATTGTAATTTCCAATGACCCTCATTGGGTCAGGAATGGATATTATACTATACATCACAGGGCTCAAAATTGCAACTGATACGGTCACCAATGTGACTAACATTTTCTCCTTGGTGACTAAACATTCTGGTTGGTTGCCACTTAGGTGACCAGATTTCTCTATGATTTAGATTTAAAGTAAAAGAGTAAAGTTAAAACAAACATTTCATTTTATCTTGCTTTGCTTTCATCATAAAAATGTGCCAAATCGCATAAACAAAACCAGTTTACCTCCAAATTTATACTGACTTCTGTCCACGATATTTTCAAAAAAATCAATTCTGATGGGTCGCGCCATACTATGAGCTGCATCATTTACATTATACAAACTGGCGAATAAAAATTTGTATCTGGCGACTATATTCCTCCAGTTGAACCTGAGGATTTTTTAATTTCGAGCCCTGCAAATACGTCTGCTTTTCACAGGTTATGCATCATGGAAAATTGTTCAAAATTGTCTCATGGAAGGAGGACATTTCATCAGATGTTATTTTTATAAGATTTTTCTGCCACAAAGAAGCAAATGATAGGAAATTAAATACACATCAAATTTTGTTTTTCAATTTCCAACTGTAGTTTTAACTTTATCTCCAGTATAAAGGCAAAAATCCTAGAGTAAAATATCAATATATATGGCAAGTTTTGGAATGATCAAGACTTCATTTAAAATTGACAAAAGAACAGCAGGTATGTTAGACGGAAACTAGTATAATAAAAGACAAATCTAAATAGCCCTACATATATGTTACTGTTCATCACATATATTCTTTGCAAAATGTCAAAAAAGCAAGGCCTTTAATCTTTTATAGAGATTTGAAGCAATTAACAAAATGTACAATGTATTACTGTCTTAATGTGCTGTTAAACCACTATTGCATAACATTTAAACAATCACTTTAAAACCACTTTGGTTGTTTGTATATTGAAAAAAACCAGAATTCCACTCACCAATAATTCTTGTTTTGCATCAAAATTGCCGTCACGCTAGTTTCAGCCCTAATTGATCAATCAATTGGAACAAGGCAAATGACACTAGCTATAACTCACGCATGACTAGATTTCAATTTGGTTTTACCAACCAAAAAACACTCCAATACCGAGGTAGTAGCACTAGCACTTTTCAATATTACTTGCTGTGATTACATGCTAGTGTTGAAACATCAGCTCTCAACAAGCTATTACACCCACACGTCCAATCTACATCACATTATATTAGCAGACTTCCACACTCGCTCTGTACAGCACTGATGGATGTCATGACTCCCAAAACAACACTGCAATGTAAAAAACTTCCTTGCTTCTTGTATGATCTTTGACACATGTTACTTGCACGCAAGTGATTTCAATTAAGTTAATTTATTTTTGCAGGGTATAAATGGTGACACTGTATAAGACTTCAGCAATGTCAGGGTACCATATTGTTCATAAAAGTAAGGCATGACCTCAGGAAGTACATGTATTTCTTCGGGAGAATTCAAGATTCAGACTTGGATTAGTTAAGCCAAGTGATAAAAAACTGCTAACAGATTCTTTAATTTAGTGCAACAGCTATATGTGGAAACTGACAGGAACATGGTAAGAGTCATGTTTTTACAGGAAGACTGTTTGTTGTACACATATATTCTTTCTGACAAAATAAATGCACCAAATCTCTACTCAAGCTGCAGTGACTTCTGGTCTGCTTGCAGTGACTTTTGGCCTTGAGCAACAAGAAAATCTTCATTTTTGCTGACAAAATATATTCCAAGAGGATTTCATAAATTAAAGCTTTTGGGCTTCCCGCATTTTTCCAGGAATGTTGCCAAGAGCCAGCAACCATCTAATTTATCGCCTGAAAAGGAGCTTACCAGCGGCTAAAATTATGCTGGAAAACAAAGACATGGGGTAATTTTGAAGGTACAGTGGAGTAAACAAGCCTGTTTAGTATTTCCTTAGCTCCATCCCTGTTGCTCCTTTAAGCACATTTGTACATGGATCAGTGCTAAAAGGGATTAAGATTAACTTGATCTAATTAAAAAACTCAGACTGTGGATTCTTTAGATTCAAAATCTGTTTTTGGATTTTAGCAAAGAAACACAAAATTTATTTTTGGACTCAAGAATCCGGATTTGGAAGTTGCCAAATTAAGGCAGTATGGAAATAGAGAGGTGCCAACATCTTGCAATTCACTTTCATCCATGCACTTCATTGTAGCTGTTGCAAAATTAGAACTGTTTGTGAAAAAACATTTTAGGGTGAAGATGTTTAGCTAACTGCTTACTGAAGTATGTCAAGGGACCTTGCATTGAATTTCAGTTATTACTGCACGAAAAGAAAAAATATGCACGGGAACGTATCATCTAGGATTACATTTGTATGCATATTCATGAATTGAAGAGACATGATGTAATGATCCACCTGGTTATAGGAAGAACATCGAATATTTGCTACATACAGTGTACATGTACCACTGTTGGTCTATCATTGCCCAAGGCAATACAATTTAAAGACTGCATCTTGAGATGAAATCTCGCAAACAAGCGGACTAAATCAAAACATTGCCCATTTCATATTCACAATAATCAACAGGGCACTGACCAAGATAACGATATAAGCCATTTTCTATCTGAAACAACATCAAAATTTTGCGTATTTCTACAAGTTGAACACATTGTAACAAGAAAAGGCTATAGCAGTAGCTTAAATAAATGTCAGCGAGGGCAACGCTTTTCTCGGTAAATGCTCTCCATGGTGCATTTATTTTTTGGCACCAAAATGTCAAAAGGTGAAACGACACGGCAGAGGATACAAACCACTTCCTTCTTAAAGCGAAAATAAATGAAAAAGGGTAATATACTTGATTAAAAGGTACATTACATTTTAAACCAGCTATAACTATTAGGAGGACAATAGTACTTTTTTTGCCAATGATCAGCGATTTCAAATCGTAATCATTTCGTTTGAAGCCGTCTGGAATGAACTTGAAACTAGAAACAAATCATTTTGGTTTTTCCGTCGATCGAATGCCTGTTCTCAGAACTAAAATATACTACCCAGCACAAATTTAACCGTCTCTGAAACGTTTCAACTAACCAGACCTCTTTTGACCGATCAAACAGGCTTAAAAACCTGATATTTAACCAATACCTCTGCAAGACGGAAAATGTATCTTGGCACACGAACCAGCAAGAAGAAATTTCAAATGAATGAAAATAATAACATGGCGGGCCGGGCCAACATCACTACGACGTTACGGATTTGGACATATCACCTTATTCTTGATTCTAAATGATACAATTTACCGGAACTCACAGAACAAGTAAGACTAGGCGTAACTAGTGAGATCTGGATCTTACTTTCAAGCAAAATTTATTGAAAATTACGTCTTTATTGGAAGTCGAGAGCATCGCGGCTTAGAAAGTTGCGCAACGAACTAATAGTCTTGTTCGATCAAAGCGGGATCTAGTGTTGTTCCATATTTTCTTAATCTCAAACCCTTCGAGAATCGTTAAGAAACGGCTGTAAAAAAATACTAGACAAAAAAAAATAAACGCACGGACGGACTATAACAAGTTATTCCTGTCCGACAATCGACAAAATTCGCGAATCCAATGCACACGGCGTGTCAAAAATTCTACTGTTGAGTCGATTGTATGAAACCTTCCCATAAAAAACGATAAAGAAGGTAAGAGAAAACGTCCCAAATGGCCTTTTTAAGGATTTATTCTAGCTCAGTCCTTAATTATTAGAAGATGCATTGTTCAAATAGGGAATTCGTTCGCCGTTCGACGGCAAATGCTCCCCCGAAAGAACCAACACAAGTTTGCAGCTGACAAATGTGTAGCAGTAAAATCCCGCGCAATCGCCGACGGCAAACAACCGGCGGCTTCTTACATGCTTCACGGGTATTCTTTTCCAACAAAACACGACCTTTCATATCAGAAACACATATTACGTTATAAACTTTGCAAACAGTGGGCACAATGCGATTTCCAAAGCCGCTGTCACTCTCTCCGCTCATTAACATTTTAGCAAAAATAAACCACAAGGGTGTTTTGACAGTATTCGGAACTTGGGAAGCACCTTGTGTTCGGACGAAGATCTTTCACCTCACATTGTCGGATGATAAGCATCCGTTCTCTTTTTCTCTCTTTTCTGAGCTTCAGGGCGGTCTGGATCCCGAGTAGATGCGATCGACCGCCAAATTCAAAAACTCGCCGAAGTGAAAGGCCTTCGTGGAAAATATTTTCATATCTCGCATCTAAACACTTACCATAGATCTCAACCATTGCTTTCCATTCCTTTGCTGTCGACGATTCCCGAGTAATCCATTCCGGTTTGTAAAAACCACAAGCAAAGGGCAAAACACCCTGTGAACTCCAACAAAATTGTGTCCCCACTAAATTTCCTTCTCTTGAAAAAACAAAAATCGCGCGCTGAATCAGCAATCACGTTGTAGTTGAATAAATCGAACCGCTCCCCAACAATTATAACTTTTCCAGTCTTTTTTTTGGCGCATCAATAATTAAGCTTCTGAGATCTCCACGGACAGATCTAAGCAATGTTCTCCTGTAAATAACAAAGTTCCATAAGTCGATCGATTGCTCCGCGTTAAAAAATTCGAAATTCGAACGAAATATTGCTCGATAAACCGTTGAAAGGTGATGGTCGTGACAAAACCCGATGACGCGACGCAGTGTTGCTATGACAATGTCAATTACAAAAAAGAAGCGTTGTAAGAATTTGAATTTCCATCAAACAATCGAGAGCAAGCGGAGAAACCGTAAAAAAATCGGTTATTTTCACATTTTAAAACCAGAAATTGCTCAATCTTATTTCCTCCGGTAGGAGAAAAGAGGAGGAAAGCAAAATTTGAAATGTTTTCGTTGTTTTTCATAATGAAAGGAAGAAAAACCTGTACGATGAGATCTCTAAAAGTTAAGGAGACACGGGTGAGCAAGAGATTGACTGAGTCATGAAAAACGTGAGTAAAAAATGTTTCTGCAGAGAAGTTAATGAAAAATATATTTTTAAGTGGTATGACTAATTTAAATCAAATCATACGTGCTTTGAATATTGGTATGGTTTTCAATAATATGACAACAATGTTTAGAGAAGAGTGAGTCATCGCAAAATTGGGATACATGATGTAACGACACGAGAAAGTTCTAATACAGTTTTTATACTGATATGTAATTGCAATGCACCGATTTTCTCAAAAAAGAAACAATCATTAAAATCATAAATTAGGTGTTGCAGCCAAGACGAATTACTAGCAGCGACGTGATTTTAGTGGTAATATTCTTCTAAAAACTAGATACCATCTGAATGCTTTCCGCGATCGTAACTAGTGAATCATTTCACAACAGTTTGAAAAATGTAGAAGAGCTGCCTAATAAAAAGAGTCTGTTTTAAGCGCTCTCTTGGAATGTTCCCATAAGATTTTCAGGAATGTTATCATAACATATCATTCAGTCAGAAATAAACTGAGCCAGTGCATTCTAGATCTACGTTAGGAAGTGAAGTTTCCTCCGACTGACAACAAACATTTCGTCATCTATCAGACCATTTAATCACATTGTTCTTTTCTCACAGGTGTAAAAGTATTGTTTAGTTGTCTTTATATAAGTAAGGAGTAAGTGGCAGACACAAAAGATAGTTTTTTTTTGCTATATTTTCAAAACGTCACAGTTTAAAGAGATAGAAGTCACTTTCATGGCCGGAAGCCGCATATCAGTTATAACCACCGCATGAATGCAAAAAATCAACCCTAAAGATAACTAATGAAATTATAAAATACCAACAAGAGCATCGTCCTTCAGCGTGAAAAGTTTGTTGTCAAGAAGAACGAATAAACTAAGCTGGCACTTCAGAGGTTATTTCACTGAAAACAAACATCACCTGTGCAGGTTGGCTTACACCCACGTAGGAAAAAAAGAGCTGTACATTGTTGTTTCGTCCAATGACCGAGCAACTACCATAAGGACGCCATGAGGACCCTTGTTTTAGAAAAGTACGTGAAAAAATCCTTAACAACATTTAATTACCAAGAGCAAACGGTTTTTTTTGACAACTGTCTTTAAGGGGGCAGTCTGATTGTTTTCAGTGTGGGGGGGGGGGGGGGGGGTAAATGGCAGCTGAGATTGAAAGAAATTAGGGTAGAAAAGGCGGGGTATAAACACTTAACGTAAATCCTCTATTTAGCCCCCCGGGCGGCTTATTTATTTCAAGCCCATTTGAAGGAGCGGCTTAATAGAGATGGGGGGCTTATTTGAGAGGGGCGGCTTATTTAATTTAAAAACGACGATGGTATCAGTTCTCCGTAAAGAACTAGAATACAAAGTGGAAAAGCTCAAGTACAAGACATTTTAGGTCATGCAGTCGAGG
Source organism: Porites lutea (assembly GCF_958299795.1). Lineage (NCBI taxonomy): Eukaryota > Metazoa > Cnidaria > Anthozoa > Scleractinia > Poritidae > Porites > Porites lutea. Next base: position 14,077,974 of record NC_133210.1, read on the forward strand.
ACTTGGATCAAATCCGATCTTCCATTTGGTAAATAAACCATCCCGGATCAGTCCACACGAAGTTTTACAGTCGTGATAAATTAATACAGTCTATCATTTATTGGTGAAGAATAAATAGGGGAAGGGAAGGGGGGGGGGGCTTAATAGAGAGGGAGGGCTTATTAACTTTCTTCCCTTGAAAAGGGTGGGCTTATTAGAGGGAGGGGGCTTATTTAAGAAGGGAGGCTTAATAGAGAATTTACGGTAGTAACAGACTGAGTGAGTCCGCTGATTAGCTCAGATTAATTTTCATCAACACCCAAATCCAACATTTTCCAATTTTCCCGCATAATTTAAACATTCCCTTCCAATTTTTCATCTATTAAAACCACTGGAAAAATCATTCAAAAATTCTCACACAATTATTGGACCAATGAATACCTTTGAGCCGTTTTTTGATTGAATAAAATTTTGGCTAGATTTGAAAAAAAGGGGTAGAAATAAATGAAATCAAGGCTTTTGACCAGACGCCCCCATTAAAAGGATGGTGTCGGTAAAGTATACAAGATAGAAAGCTGGCGATTGTAAAAAGCTAATGTCATTTTGTTGTCGTTGTTCAAGGAGCTCCCGCGTATTACTAATCTTTTAAATTTTTTCTTTTTCTTAAAGCAAATAGCATTAGTTTTCTTTTTGCCTTTTTTATATATCGTGTGATTTCATTCGTCTTCCGAGCAGGAGAATTTAAACTTTTACGAAATCTGAGGTAAGTCCCACCTGACATTCTTCGCTGAATACTTAACAGATTCTTACGAGAGTAACCGGTTTGTCTGTACGACATCAACTGAGGTACCCGAAATACTGTCTGTTCTTGCGGAAATCCGTATTAATCGATTTAAATTTAGAGAAAATAGGTCCGTTTAACGTTTTCTTTTGCTGATAAGAAACTATTAATCAGGGGGCTTCAGTACTAAGCGGATTACACAACACCGAAAGATGATAGCCCACTTTCGATATACTAAAGTTCTAAAATGACTACGAGGCTTTAAGGACAAAATTGTCAATTTTTCACGATTCCATTGTCTCGCAATTCCCAGAAGAGACTTGAGCACAAAAACAACCAAACCAAATATAGAAAAAATGACCAGAAAGCCTCGGAGTCAGTCTCTTAAATTTGTAATCAACTCTCTTAGATTCTTTAAAACTGCCAATCAGGACTTGTCACTTTCACCTTCTTCCGGTACAAAATAGGCTAAAACGAAGAGTTACTGTTAACATTTCATGCGCAATCAGGACACTGTGAGAAAGAAACGCTTACACATGTGATGCGCTTTTTGTTTCAGCTCATTGCATTGGTTCAAGAAGCGGTTAATAGCGAGGGTTGCTTTGTAGACAGCAGCTTACTTTACAGATCCAAAGTCATTTTTCAAACTTGCAACATCAAAAGCAGTTCCCTTGAACTGGCATCAAAAATCCAAAGCTCACCACACACTGATTCCGTCAGACAACGAAGTTTAGACAAGATAACAAAAATGACGGGACGTCCATTTTGCCCTTAAATTTGTTTGCAACGAGAACTTTACTGAAATCAAGAGCTGTTTTAATCTGAAATAACAAGCCACTTCTTTGAAATGATGACCTCCGTAAAAATTTACAGCGCGGTTTAAGTCCCCTAACAACCAAAGGGGTACACAGCTTTAGCTCTGATCCACAGTAATGAAAAACAGCAGCACTAAATCACCTGGTATGCAACTGGATTAAAACACTGCATCTTTAAAAACTGCATCGTAAATGTCCTTCATCGTCTTCAAAACATGACATCTTTGCAGGTCGCCGTTGCGGTTGAGAAATCAATGGCCAAAATTTTGTCCTTTGCGTCTGCTCGAACATCTAAAGCTGCAATTTAGCAGCTGTAATAAAAGCCAGCGAATGACCGGAGTTTTATAAATTGTTTTTGTAGATTTTAGTTTATAAGTGACCAGAAAACGACTCGATTAGTTTTAACAGGTGTTTTTTCTACAAAATCTCCAGGGGCTGATGTGTTAAGGTGCTGGCAATAGGCAGGTTCCATCACTTTTTATCACTTTTACGGCTTCGACGAACCAATATAACCGTTCTTTCTCAGAAATTGATTCTTTCTTAATAGCATATGCATGCGGACTTCGCTCCAAGTTTGTGGTAAGCCAAGCCCATACTGATAATGTCCACATGCTAATGAAACCCAGGGACTATTGACGCAAAGAGGTAAGGAAAACCAATGACCCAGTGACTTGGAAGGCTAACAGAAACCTCGAGAAAAGTTAAAGGAGAAATGAAAATTGCTGGATACAATTCAAGAGAAGATCCTGAGAGATGAAGAAATTCTAGTAACGTCAAGATGGCAATTAGCCACTGCTTCCCTTATAGATATACATCTCAGAGAACTTTCAGCAAGGACAACAAAACGTCGCAGATGATTTCAATCGGTTTTTTGTTTTGGTCGGAAAAGTTCTGTAGCAAAACTTAAGTCGCTGGCTAATGCATCATAACAGTACACCGAAATTATTTTTTCCAAGACAACACGCTTTTTGCCGGTGACCATTTTAAGCCGAACACCCCCGAGAGAAAGCAGATCGAAAGTATTGAGCTTATATTAATACAGTCAAACAAAGACATTGGGATTGTGAAAAATACCGTTCGTCCATTCAATCATTGTTTCGCCTCAATTATCCCAACAATCGCGTCTATGATCAACGCTTCCCCTGAAACATGCAAGTTTTTCACAGCTTGGAGATAGCCGCCATTAATTGGCCAAGGCCAATTTCCCTTTTGTCGCTTTTACTGAAAGTTGCGTGAGAGTAAAACACAATCAATTCAGGTCTTACCTGCAATTTAATGATGGCCTAACAAAAATCCAAAGCGGTAACAAGAAATGACCTTCAACATAACATTTATTAAAACAACGGTTACAAAGCCGCTTCGTTGTAATCTTATTACATAATGCGGTTTTAAGAACACGCGTGCGCCCTACCCCACCGTTGTTGTTCCATGCGGTCTGACTCAGTGGTGTCTCGGCCATGATCTGCCTTCAAAAAAGGCGTCATGAGATCCGCGTACCGAGGGCCCTAACCAAAGTATAGCCTCATGGAAACTGTGACCTCGCGAAGTGATACAACGATTAATCGGCGCAAATTTGGCGTAAACAGGGACCGATGCACAAGGTCAGTATGGGCTCCGCTCTCTGGGTTCTCAGACAGTGATAGCTCAAGAAACACAAAACCATCACCTCCTACGAAAGTTAGAGACAAAACTTAATGTACCTCTTTCTCCGTAGACAAGAACTTTGTTCCATTTTTGGAGGTCAAGTGGCAGAACAAACAGCAACCCACCTAGATCGCTGACAGAAGATGGCCCATCCGTTGACTCGGCGACTCATTGCTGCTCAAAATAACTTCCACTAAGACGTCGCTTATGCAGATCACCAGCCTTTGCTCCACCATCCCCAGAAATTTCATAGTGAAGCAACATTTCCATGAACGACATTTTTCAGAAAAATTCGCCAGCGCTACCTCTTAGGAATGCCTGGGCCAGAAGCCTGCACAGAGGAGCTTATGTCCGGAGTTCTAAATGACCTCATTTACGACTTGCGTGTTGCTCAACTTGAAAACGTCGACTACATTGGAGGCGAGAGATCCAGAACTACCACCTTTTTGTCGAAAGTTTGCCTCTACTAAATCCCTTTTTGTACGTCGCATTATAAGTCGAAGCAGAAAATCTCCTCTCGTACTTCAGAAGCAGGGACCCAAAAGAGAACTTGGACGCCAGCTGTCATATAAACAAGTTTATTGCGGAGTTTAAAGATTCTGTTGTGGGAGCATCTCTGTGAGTGAAGACCTTCGAAAGGTCTGTACAAATGCCTTTCACTAGCCGTGTACCTATGCATGGCAACCTACCCAGCTACGATGCACTCATCTCAGGCAGACAAGTACCATATAATTCTATCGTTTAAGGAGGCTACTAATATCGTTGATGTTAACGGCTACCTTCAGAAACCGATAGACGTCTTGTGGACATTACCATCATCCTTCCACACATCCTCCTCGCCACTCGTTCCGGTGCCCACGATTGCCTAAAAGCCATCCACACGCATTTTATCCATCCTCCCAAACACCAAACAAATCACCTCCTCAGTGCGCACTTCTTTTCTTTGTACTTCGACACAGCAATAGACGTGGTGTCGCCGCCTGCCACACCTGTCAATCCGTGAAGGCTCTAACCTATACACAATCGACCGCTGATGCTCTTCCGACCACTGGTGTTTCCTTTGCAGTTAATGTAGCCAAGCCTTGCCGACAGCTTATCGTGGTGCTAAAATGGCAAGATTGTTGTCGTATACGATTTCTGCCTTTACCGAAGCTAAAGTACTCCCTCCCTATAGGATTTCCCTGGAAGCGGGTTCGGCCAAGAAACCTATCAAGAACTCCTTGGTAAAACCTACCATCTGACGGATTTCCTGTTTCTTAAGGACGTTCGCGCGAAAATTTTCTAACATTGATTGGTCCTCGCGCGGACCTCGCGAACCCGCGCTCGCAACGCTTACGTGAGATGCGCAGAAAAGTTGCGCAGAAACAATTAGCGCGAACGTCCTTAAGTGACGCTTATCTTATCAACAACCAACAGCGACTAGCGTGTCCGCCGCGGTGGCCTCTTCGCTCATGATTTTGTGGACGCTACAAGACCATTTATCTGGAAATCAATTACTAGGAAGTCGGCAAAGCTGCCTGCCGGCAAGGAACGATCGCTGCAAGCTATATGTGTGATGTCAAGCCTCGTAGACGTATGTCCCGGATAATCATAAATAATCTTCAAAATGTAGACAACCCCAATATTCTAGATGAATTCGAAAGAAGAACTATGCCTTAATTTCCTAGCGCCCTTTCAGGACCCTGCGTTGAGGGGAGAGGCAAGTGTATTTTAGGTCTAGATTCAGATTTTAGCCAGTGTTCATACGCCAAGCAAAAGCGTATGACAAATATGCGTTAATTTAATCAATCGAGGTAGAATCAGATTCATCAAATTTGTTCGGCCTTATTCAATTCACCTATACCTACATTAAGGCGACGAATATTATAGTTTGACTGCCAATAGTTCAAAGTCTCTTGAAAGAGAACATATCAGATTAATGTTTGGTGAATGCTAATTTCAAATTAGGTTTGTTGTTAGAGGTAGGTAAGGCAGTGATTACTTGATCATTATTTATTCACATTACCGAAAGAAGTAAGGAGGCGGTGCTCATAAAACCGAATTCAAACAAAACACTGTCTTTTTCGGTCGGATGAAAGTTTCGAAATGTATGGAAAAGACATTTGAAGTAGCAAATTATTGATCATAAACTTAAATGCTAAGGTAAATCAACACTTATGATATTTCCATCTTACTGCGATATAAAAGCACGTTCCTACATTGTTTCATTGTCTGCGTTAAAGTCGGCAAAGAGTGATAACAATATTTCAAAGTGTTATGAGATCCAACTCGTTTTACACTGGTTTAAAGTGATCAGAAGAACAAATAGTTAACCCGAAAACGTTGTACGGTTGTTAAGCAACAAACATAAGGCCTTAATCTTCAATAGTTTTCGAAAATCGTTAAAGAGTACATGTGACTAGGGCTGGTTGATTCGCGAGGCACGCTGTATTAAAAACTTTATGGTTACTTAAACAAAGAACATATTACAGACAGCATATCATTGTACAAATGACATCTCTAGAGGTAAGAGAAGGAATATTTTTAACTTACCGCAGAATCGCCTTTATAGAGCAAAATGCGTGATCTGCTAAAAGTCTAATTTTACAGTCGAGAATTCGGCCACCGATGGTCACCAAAAAGTGTGGCCGCATCAGTCGCATTTGGGGTGGCCGTATTCGAGTTTGTTTTTCATAACCCGTGAATGAGATGGAACATAGTCAGACCCATTCTATTGTTATTGTTTGTTTGCTTTTGAGTTTTTCTTACGCGATTGAACAATGGATGTTCCAGTTTGTCTCGTGGGTTTTGTCTGTCTACTGAAGTTGGTTTCACGTTCATTTTATAATCATGTGGACTTTTTCTGTGAACAAAGTAGCTGGAATATTGAGCTTTAATCTCATATGATGGAATTAATGTTGTCCGACGTTCTGTTTGTAACTTAAAGTTTTTGTTATGATCAAGAAAAAGTGGTCGTACGAATTGCCGCTTTTCTGCTACTTGCTGTCAACGTTTGCCCCAGTCGCAAATCGAAATGATGAAAATAACGACACCCAATTTCGACAGGCGTAAAGATAAGACGGATTCGAGGAAGCAGCTGGCAGTTCCTCTCCTTAAAAAAGCCTGGTAGCTGCATTCAAAGATTTTTATACGGGGAGATTTCGGAGGTTCTAGCGAGCTTCAGATTTGGCTAGGTTTACGATCTCAAACATTTTAAGGATTGGATCAGTGGCTTTGATGAAGAAAAACGTTCTAATGGGTATAAATTTGGGAAAGAGGATGGCATTGAATTTTACTTTGGCATACAAATCGAATCATGGAGAAAGACCATCGTGTTTTTGAAATTTTATATTATCAATAGAAATTAAGAAAAATGATCAAAGGGAAAGGTATTTTCATTTATATTAAATAATTCTAGCCCATGACATTTAAAAAGGATGTTCTTGGCCCTTAATTGAATAAAACTTTAAAGGACAAACGTTCAAATCTTGTCTTCAATTAATTATTATTCTCAAACCAGGAGCCCATAACTAGTCATAGTCTCCTGTCTAAAACTCATTAATTATTCATGCAGTTAAAAGCCAATAAATGACGACCAGTTAGGTCAGGCGGATGAATCTTGATACCTAATGAAACACCAGATAAAACACCACCAGGTTTTCATCTGAGGTGAAACATGTTTTTCATCTGAGGTCAAACTCTAGCATTAAAGGAGAACTCATGGAAACAATGCAATACTAGAGAAAAAATGTCACTGCAAAATGTCTTATTAGGGCCATTTATACGAGGAAAAATAAGACGCGTCTTAAATAAGACGCGAACTTTCAGTATAAACGGCACATTTCGTCTAAAATAAGACGCGGCTTAGCTAAGACTCGTCTTATTAGATAAGACATGCTCGTATAAATGGTACAGTTCGCGTCTTATTTAAGGCGCGTCTTATGTAAGACGCGTCTTATTTTTCCTCGTATAAATGGCCCTATTGTTTCATTTGAGAAGACATGTTAAAAACTCGAGCTTCGTGCTTCATCACGGATTTCATACAGCGAGAACAGAGATGAAAGCACTCACCCGCATCTGTTTCGGCCCATATAAGAGAATTCAAGACAGTCTGGGATCCTGAATTCCATACCGTGGATTCCAAATTCCGGGTACTGGATTCCAGTCTTTGTCAGTAGAACTTGGTTATGGATTGCAATCGTTAGTGAGATTCCGGATTCCTTGAGTTGTATTCCGGATTCCAAAGTCCATGACTCCGGATTCCACAAGCAAATTTTCCCAGATTCCGGATTCCAGGTATTGGATTCCAGTCTTTGTCAGTGGAACTTTGATTTTTGATTGCAATCTTTAGTGGGATTCCGGATTCCTTGAGTCGTATTTCGGGTTCTAAAGTCCATGATTCCGGATTCTACGAGCAAATTTTCCCAGATTCCGGATTCCGGGTATTGGATTTCAGTATTTGTCAGTGGACCTTTGATTTTGGATTGCAACCTTTATTGGGATTCAGGATTCCTTGAGCTGTATTCCGAATTCCAAAGCCCAGGATTCCGGATTCTTTCAGGAAAAATTCCTTGGATTCCGGAATCCGGATGCCCTTCTATGAGTCGATCTGTTTCTTGGTGTTTGGAACCCTTGATGAAGCACTCGCCCTCGTGTTTGATGTAGTACTTTAAAACTCAGACTATAAAAGTACACTGATTCCAAAAGAAGAAAGTTGAACATGATTGTTCTGTATCAGAAACGCTAATCAATCTATTCACACCAAACGTAAATTGGTCACCAGTTCACCAATTGTCTATTTAATTTTGATTTTAGGTCAAGGGGATAATCACGTGACAAAAAGTACCCTTTTAAGCCAATAAATCTCCATGAAAGCCATCCCCAGAAAATTTTTTTAGAATCTCTTTCCTAGATATCCTTTTATACTTGTGCAGCTTTGTAATTTTGAGCCAATTGTAAATCCCGAATTTTTTTCTAAAGGAATTGCAGGCCATTTTGCGAGACTAAGGGTCGGTTTTGTAACGAACTCCGGAGGGGTCTGTTTTGGGGCGAACTTTCACACAGTTTTCTTAACAACCTTGTAACAGCCAATTAAAGAAGTGATAACGTCCTCCATGACAGTCCCTTGATGAACAACCCAGACACTGACACGCGCAACATCGAACCTCGTTTTGGCCATTTAAAAAAGTGTTATACGCAAGGGAGCTACCTTTTAAAAAGCTATAACCTATCTTCGCGTTAATTGAATCGCAAAAATAATGGTCCAGTTTCGTTACAGTAAGACTAAATTTAGGCACTGAAACTGTTTCCTGTCGTCTGTTGCTATGAATTGCAAGGATAGACATAAATTCGATTTTTTCAAGCTTTCATACTCCCGAATGGGCTCCGAGTCAATAGCCCACTCGGCCTTCGACCTCACGGGCTATTGACTCAGGGGTCATTCGGGCTCGAGGAATAATTGTTTTAGTAAAATCCAACTAGTTGGTAAAAATATCGAGACAAACAACTTAAAGCAAGACTTTAATCCTTTTTTGCCGCCAAAAACTAGTGGGCTATAACATATAGCCTAGCAGAAGCTCAACTAATCAGAACGCAGCATTGATAATAGACCACTAGTTGGATAAAACCTGTTGACATGCGTTATTTTTCTTCAAATATATGCCCTAGAAACATAATTCTAGTCCTAAAATTCGGCCTACATTTTGATTTGATCGATTTATCACGAGGGTGGATTGTTAAGATCCAAAATCCATTTCTGAGATTTTGCATAGAAACGCTTCCTAAACGGCTTTGCTGACAAAAATTGCACTCCTTTCTATCCACGCAAACGACTTGACTTTCTGAAAAAATTAAATGGAAAACCCTTAAGTCACTCTTTCTTTATGATATTGGATATAAAAGCACTCTGTTGCTATGGCTATTGAATTATGGCGAAGTTCATACCCAGTGTCATATAATCATTAATGACATGGATTTGCAGGATTTGATTTTTTTCAGAAAAACAATTTTGCCTTGTCCCTCTTAAATTTTCTTGCTTTAACGAACTTTAAAGGACGCGTTTGAACATAGCCTAGGCGGTCCCGTCCACACGTATGGATACTTTCCACTTCCAGATCGGCCTCTCTGTCCACAGTTGTTTTTCTTTTCTTGCGGCGAATTTTTATTCATTTTCATACGCGTGCTCGACGATCTCTAAAAGAACTGAAATAGAGGGTCTGCGATCAGGCTATCACTGTGTTACCAGCGGCCATATGTTAGCTCAAACATCAAAACAAATTAAACTAAATCACCGCTTCTTATAAATCCACCGAGGCTTTTTCTCAATTTTTTAACTCCTGAAAAGTCTACTACGGAGTTCTGCTGCTTATTAACTACACAGTATTTCTTATTTATTGCTTTCATCCAAACATGTTCGTTTTGTGACTATCTAAGATTTAAAAAATAATTATCATTATTTGGAGAAAAAAATAGAAAACAAAAAGCAAACTTCCTTTTATCAAATCCCACGATATAAACTTAAAACGGTTCTATATATCATAGGAATTCGTAAATAGACTCAAAACTTATTCAACATAACACAACATACAACATCCCACAATAAGGGTGGATTTCCACTGTCGCGTAATTTTTACGTGCGTACGCACGTAAAAAAATACGCGCGTTAATAAAATAGAGGCAATGTATTACTAGTAAAAGGCACGTGTAAACGTATATTCGAGCGAGGTCCAATTTTTGCGTTTACGTGCAAGCTACATACGTTGCGTCTATTTTATTTACGCGCGTAAAATTTACGTGTGTATGCACGTAAAAATTACGCGACAGTAGAAATCAACCTTAAATGACGCAAGAAGTGAATGTTTATGTCAAAGAGACCTGAAGAGAAGCTGAGCGGAATTCTTCCAATGATTTCGTAGATCAGTAGTTTATATTGGCAGGAAACTGGGAACCAAATAAAACATGCCTTCCTATTTACGATCGGGCCAGGTGATAGACATTTTTGAAATTTGCCCTAATGTCTTACCTTAAAACAAAGACAAGAAGCCGAAATTCTACCACTGTTAAGTGTTTCTCGTATGAAAGTATATTAGTGATAGAGTCCTTTTGCTGTTACCGTAATTATGGTTCCTAGTAAAATCCAGCTAGTGGTCTATTATCAATTCTGCGTTCTGATTGGTTGAGCTACTACTAAGCCATATGTTATAGCCCACTTGTAGCGAAAAGCGCCGCATTTTTGGCGGCAAAAAAGGATTAAAGTCTTACTTTAACTAGCTAAAGTTGTTTTGTCTCGATATTTTTTACCAACTAGTTGGATTTTACTAAAACAATTATTCCTCTCGCCCTCATGAACTCTGAGTCAATAGCCCATTTGGGCTCAAGGAATAATTGTTAAATACTTCTTATAAAGAGCCTTTTTGCAGACAGCTGATTCTGCCTATACTAGCTATGGGGAGATGACACAAAGGTGCATTGTTTTCTTTTCCGAGAATTTTCCGGATCAATGTAGATTAAGATTACCCAGATAAACATTTCTTCTGTTGGAGTTTCAGAAAGTGAAGAAGATACTGCCAGATTTTTTCATTAATTGGAAATTGAGATTTTAGCCACGTTCACGGGTTTATTTCTTTTACACACTTGTTTAGCGTTTTACAGATCAGAAGGCCTCACCGTGGAGCATGTGATAATTGTCCGCCAATTGCCTGAGGAAGACAATCATCTTAACAAAGGTTTTCGCCTTGATGTCTATATTTATGCCGTGACTGAATGAACTCTACAATGATCATGTTAATTTTGATTTATATCGATATTAGCTTATCCTTATAAGAAAGGTTTTCTGCCGTTATATTAATTTTTACTCCGTGATTACCTAAATAGGCGGCGTCGAGAATTTTGGCTTTGGTTTTTCCTTCCGAAAACCTTCGTGTTTGGTTTTAATTAAGAGACATAGGTTTGTTTTTGTTCGAAGAGTTACTTCCGGGTGTGTTGCGTTGGCTCATTCGTGAAAGATGGTCAAGCTTTTTTCAAACCGAGAGTGATTTATTGAATTTGGCACTTGAAGTTTTGATTGATGACTTTGATGGTTTTCGTTTTCATCGATTTTGAGTTTTTTCCGCGGCTTTCTAACATCAATATCCCTTTTTTAACCCACTCAATAACTTATACCGGAAGGTAAATCTTATCTGCCATAGCATCGTATAAAACTACGGAAACAAACGCTTTCTGCTCGGATAACAATAAACTACCATGGCCCCGGTTGTTCATAAATTAGATAGAACTATCCAGCGAAAAAAATCCAGTGGATAAATATTAGGGGAACCAGTCGCACTTAATTCACTGGATTGGAGGACAGCACTATCCAAGTACCGTTTGAATAACTGGGGAATGATCTTTAGCTACCTTGATCTTTGAAGTTCCCTTTAGTCTCACTCAATACTACCGTGATGGAATATATTCTGGCTACTCCACCTGGATGACCACGTCTTCTTATCTCCTATATTTCTCGCCGCGAAAGTGGAACGAATGTGAACACGAAGGCGAGGTTGAATGAATGGCCTCCCAGCGGGAGAGGTGACACGCGGAAGAAACATCTTCCAACCGCGCGTGTCGCCTGTCCACGCGAGTGGCGATTATCATGCATATGCGCTATCCTTGTGTTCCACTGTCTCCCTCTCTGAAGGGAATAATAGCTACAATACTCGTTAACTTTCGTCGAAAAACCAGACGAAAACTGAAGATATTTTTCATGCCTTGTTTTCTCAACCGACTTATCTAACAGTCACCCGTGTGTAACTCTTCTCTGCTTTTTCAATGCCGAGATTCGTTTTTAGGGTAATACGTGAATCAACACTGGGGAGGGCGTAACGCAATACATGGGGGGAAGGGGAGGGGAGACGCTAAAATATCCTATGCGGGGAGGCTCCGCCCAATAGGGGTACCTTTTTTCAGGCGTCAGGTATATCAAAGAGTAGGGGTTTGACTGGTTAAAGCATATGAAAGGGTAGAGGAATCTGTCGTTTCGGTCTGTAAAAGGACCTCAAAGGGCTAACAAGAGCATTTTATGGCCGTGGAGAAGAAAGGAAAACTTTTTGCTTTAGTGCTTTATTCATATTTTAAAAGACAGTACATTTACAGCATTTAAAGAGATGCAGCGTTGAAACGTAGTAAGTGAAAGAGGTGCCATTTGCAACCAAGGAATACGAAAGGGGTACCTTTTTGTCAAAAATGGTACATAAAAGGGTAAGGGGTTGGACCTCGGGCCGGAGCCTCCCCGTATAACATTTTGTTGATTAATCCCCTCCGGGGGGACGAGTATTGTAGCCTCTCATTTTACTACCGTTGTGTAATGTTTTCTATCATATTTTTCAATTTTTTAATATAATAAATATTAATAGTTTCAACACTTGACGAAGCTACATGACAAATTTAAGACTGATATGTATCGTCCCTTAGGAACTACTAAATTGAAATGAATTTTTATCAGCCTCCATTTTATGGAAATAGCATTAAAATTGTAAATTTCTTATCTTGTTGTGTTTCCTCATGATTAATTGTTTCCATCTCGTCTTGGGTGTCATTTTTCCTCTCTCTTTTCGCACTCCGAGGATAAATCGATCCTGAAAACATAAATAGGAGATAACTTGGTAAGGAATATGTTTATCTTCTACAAAGTAAGGATATGTATAAACTATTGTCAAGGACCTCGTCACTATAGCAGAGTTTTGATCAAGAGAAAAACTTCGAAAATTTTTTATGTGTCGAAAGAAAAACCTTGATGTATAAATATGCTTATTTTTGGATGGGCTCAAATACTTCGAAACTTTTGATATAAAGTGACAACAACCCAGATCCATACCCAAGTCCAAATCCAATCCACGTCCAAATCCTTTGTATTATCCAAAGAAAAAATAATTAAAGAAGACTGCGACTTGAGGTTTCCCGATATTTCGGACGGACAAGCCGTCCTTCTTCAGGGTATTTTATGAAGAAAAGGAAATTTGTTACAATTCAAATAGTATGGGCGAGATGCCTTTGTTCTTTCAGGAGGAAATGTATCACATAACCCCCAAATCAACTGTTTGAAAATCCAGGTGGGGTAGGCAGAGCGGGGCTAATGAACAGCTAATTAAAATGAGTGGAAGATATGTATTATCATACAAGGGGAATAAGTCATATTACCTTACATATTAATTAATAATTCTTAGCATTTTAATGCATATTTTCCCTCCCGCATTTTAATTTTTGTTTTCATCAATAGCGTCCAAGTGTTGTTAAACGCCACACTACACCTCAGTGAATAGGTTTATATATTATGAATTTAAACCTGTTTTGTACGATTTTTGGACTTCATAGATAAACTTGCTTACCTAAGAGGAATATTCAGCATTTTGCGGAACCTATTGTAAAACTGGGATGCCAAACCTGATTGTCGCTGTTATTTCCTGGTAAACATTTCGCTGTTTTACCGAGTCATCCTAAAATCACTCCAGGGCCTGTCGACGCCATGTATTTGGCAGCTTTTGTGTCTCATAAGAGCTTTACCTTGGCCAGATCTAAACTAATATATCAACTGTCGAACGATCCTCGGTATGAAAATTAGTAGAAATATCAGCTTCTGGTTTTTTCTTTTCAACCGCAATTCAAAACGTTTCCAAATAATTTTCTGAAGGTTAAGTTCAGTGAAATTCTGCCGTAAAAACTGCTGTGAAAGTACAACGTTTGTACTCGGCATGAATCAAACAACTAATTCGAAATGCGACTTTGTAAAACTAACATAATTAAAAAGCTTGGAGCCCAATGTCACCGTGGAATGTTGAAAAACAAAAGAAACTGAACAATAGACGGACGTATTTCTTATCCCTTGAGTAATTATTTGGCTGGTAGTTATGTGACTGGTTTACCATTTTCAAAAAGTTGCCGGAAATTCGGGCCGGAACGTAAAGGGAACAGGACTTCTTTTGTGTCGTTCCAGTGGAAAATGGAACGTTTGAGTTCTGTTTTCCTGGATGGAATATTCCAAACGGAAATTATAGGTTCAATTTCTTCAAACCAATTTTGATACCACCGTTTTTCGGTAAATGTAATACAAGCAAAGAATATTTGAAGTGAAACATGAAATGCAAAATCGACTTGCAATTCTCAAGTGCTAGTCTAAATGAATGACATGTATTATAATTCACCCTTGGCGGGAGACGGGTATAAAACGAAGGAAATCGCGCGCATTGAGATCCAGGGATTAATAATTCATTTCTTTTGTTTTATTTCCTCAGCCTCGAAACCAAGTATGAATTTCGGCAAATTATTGGAAACCGATGTTACGCGGAACGGGGAACTGAAAAATGAAAAATGAGAACAAAACAGGAGATGTATAATGGGCTTCTTGATATGGCTAGGGTTTAAGGCTAGGTTTACACACCAGGAGAATTTTTCCGGATGTAGTACACTGAGTATTCGGATTGGCAGGCGTTTACACACACAAGTCAGACCGAGGACATTTAAAGTCCTTGGACCCATAGAGTTCACTATAAATTCCGGATCCAAATGCTTTTTTTCTTCGTTTTCACGTTTTTATTTCGAATTCATATCTGCGTGAAAACGACAAAACTTATCCGGTACCAAAATGTTTCGAAATCCTGAAAAATCGCCGTCTAAAGTAAACTTAGCTTAAGTCAGGTTTTGTTCCCATTTTTCATTTCCCGTTCACCGAGCTCGTTACCCAGGCATTCCTAATTTTAATGGTTGAACTCCAGTCAAAAACAGCCTATATTCTTTTCTAAAAATTTGGAAACATTATAGATGTCGCAACAACTAACCAACAAACGTACCAAAACCATTCCCTTCCTTGGCGGTTGCTGTGTTTTTAAGACTGGACTTCATCTCTTTCTTCACTCCCTGCTTTCCATTGAACAACATCTACCTAAAAGGCAAAAAAGAATGAATAATTATAGCTTTTGATGTAAATTTGAAGAATGTTCTATGTAACCAGGGCTCACCATTTCAGCTGAGACTAGCTAGCCCCCTGACTAGCTAATCTTGTTTAAAACACATATGCTTGCTCCATCAGTTCCTCCTACCGCGTGCCTGAATCCTTTCATTAAAGCAAAAGTGGCATTCGCATGTCTTCAAATCTAATTTGATCTGCAAGCTTGCCAAGTTTCTGCCAATTTCTGCAGTTTTGTATGAATATGGATAAGAAAAAGAGAGGCAATCGTTTACAAACGATCTATGGATTAGACGCGGCATCATTCTTCTATTATGCACGCTTTCCTTGTGAACCATGATGCAATCCTTGACCGTGATTGCTGAACACGCTTTAAATACATTAGTACTGTAGTTCTCTTGTTTAATTATTTATATATTCTTTACAAAAATGCGTTTAAAATAAGTAAAAGCTAAAAACAAGAACGATAAGCGAATAGCAAGTTAAAAATTTATATATTTCCAGGCATTGATTCGAATGCGCGCGAATTTTATTTCTCAAAGGGTTTTTGTTTTAACATAAGGCTATTTATACGGATCGCCCAATGCTGTTTAATTTTTTTCGTTAAAACGTAGGAAATTTACCCTATAGCCTGGTTACCGGGATAAAAAATCGTTTGTGGGCGAAGCTAGCGGGGGAAGGCGAAAGGGCTGCAGTCCATTTTTTAGGGAGGGGGTGTAGGCTTGTGCCCCTGAATAGGGTATGGTTTATCAGGGTCTTTCGTGTGCTGCTCTCACGTGACCTCTTGTGACTCCTCCAAACTTCCTTCTGTACGCAGAGTGAACAAAAATAACAATATTTCAACGGCGAATAAAATATAATGGAATAACTTACTAATTAGGAGCGTTGTTTGGGAACGGGCTTTCGGTACTTTACTCGCACCATGTAAAGGAATTCGGATTCTGGAATCCTGGAAATTTTTGCTTTTGGAATCCAGAATCCAGGACTATGGAATCTGGAATACAGCTCAAGGAATCCGGAATCCACTAACAACTGGAATTTAGAATTTACTAACAAAGACTGGAATCCATTACCTGAAATCCGGAATTCACGGTGTGGAATCCAGAATCCAAGACTGTCTTGGCTTCCTTTACATGGGATGACTTTAGGGTTTGTAATGCTTACCAAAGGCTATGAATATGAGCTAAACTAGCCACAAGGTACTTTGAAAACCAGATTTCTGCTATATTATCTTTATTTAAAAGAGACTTTCGTCCACTCATCAAGTTCTTATTTATTAAATTGATCGCGACTGCTCTCCCAAAAAGTCGTATTTGTTCACTATAGCTAGAAGGTATGTTTAGCAATTAATGAATTCGACTTTCGTAGGATATGAAGAATTAAGCAGATCGAGGAGGGTGTTATCCACCGCGGCCCAAATTATTCATTCAAAATAATTCCTAGTTTAAAAACATAGCTAAAACATGCTTACCTGCATCGATGTTAAGTTCATCTTCGGTAGTGTACGTTTAGGTTTGTCGAGCTCCGCAAATATTCTCCAAATAGTAGATGTCGCCCTCTGAGTTTTCTTCTTGGTGTTTTTGCCATGTTTTTAGCTATTATTTATCCTCGTTCCAGCTGTAGCTTTTACTCTTGAAACGAGTGAAATATCCACCATCTTTTTTTCACAACCAAAACTACTCAACCTCGTCCCCAGGTCTTCTCGGTAACGGTGCCTTAACCCATAGAGTGTTTTACTCACGTGGCCAGCATCTATGCAAATTTATTGGAACAAAAGAAAGCGTTTGCATAGCTCCCACAGAATTGGTTTAGGACACCATCATGGCGGCCGTTTCATTGTTTTGGGACACCAATATGGCCGCCGTGATATAAAATAGTCATCCTAATTTGCTAATAAATAAAAAAATTAACAACTGAACAAAAAATCTACTCACATCAAACACGAGGCAATGTGCAGCCTTAAACGAACAAAAGACCTGCCCTTGACTGATTAGAAGCCATTTTAAAATGATCTACGGAGTCTTTTACCCATTATCGAAAAACAATCCAACTGCTTCTCAAGCAAAGAATGATTCACAAACAATCCTTACCAGTTTGAAATTGTGTAACGTCCATTACATACCCTGCGAGCTCAGGTTTTTCTCTTGCATGGCTTTTAGCGTTAACGAAAACGTTCGCGCGGCTTTTCAGTCGCGTGGTAAAGCCATGCAAGAGAGAAAACTCTGCTCGCAGCGTACCATTACAGTTAGACTTCGTGGCTCTCTTCTCGAATAATTGCCATCCGCCTGAACAATTATCAAGTTTATAACCATCGAAATTTCTTTTGGATCAGGTGGTATCGCGAGCGCAAGAAGACCTTACAATTACACAATGTTTTTGAATATCAATTGTACTTGACAACCTTTGTTATTTTGCTTGCTTTTGTTTGACATTTTTTTTAATCAACACGTTTTAAAAGGAGACATACATCAATTAGCAAAACTATACAAATGAAATATTCGTGGGTAACTATTCTTTTGTTTCTAGCTGTTCTAAACACTCACAGCAAGTGTTTTAAACATTATATATCTTGTAGTTAATTTTTTATGTCAGGTAATTTTTGTTTTTCTTTTCTTTTTGGGTGTGGTAATGGTGCTAATGAAGTTGAAACTAAGGAAAAAATAAAAATTACCCGAGATAACAAATTAACTACAACATATATATCTTAACTATCTGTTGCTCTTGCACAACTTTCTGTCTGTTCTGTTGCCAAAATAGGCACCATTAAAGAAAGCGAGAAGACTGTTTGTAATGGAGGCTGGCCTTTTATCAGCCCTTTTTCCCCGAAAAGACTCTGTAGTAGCGTTCTTATCCCATCATAAGGAGGATTTTGCCCAGAAAAATACAATGAGGGGGAACCTGGGTGTAGCTCCCCCCCGGCCCCATACATACTTGCTAGGACATAAACAAATTAAAAGTGGTTCAAATACAAGCTCTCCAATTTCTTACAATTAACATAAACGATCAAGAACGTTTATTGTCATGGTGTTACGTAAATCTAGCTGTTACTTAGACAATCAAATGCCCTTTACAATAAGATATATTGACTAACAAAGAATAAAATTTACAGGGAATTTAGAAAATAATAATAATAATAATAATAATAATAATAATAATAATAATAACAATAATAAAACACAACTGTTAACGACAGATTATTAAAAGATTACTAAAAACAGTTTATTGTCTTGTACAAAACAGGGCCAGGCTATACACTAAAAACAGTGTGCGTTAACGTCCTTGTTACGACAGAATAAAAAAAAAACTAAACAATATGTCCATAACTATTATTTGAATATATCTCAGTGTTTCTATCACGTTTTCTATGGATATTACTGAAACGCGGAAAGGGGGGGTGGGGGGGAACGGGAAAACGAACAATGGGAACAAAACCAAACTTTAACCTAAGTCCTATCAGTAACTTCGTTTCCAGTTCTCTGTTTTGTTTCCATTTTTTCATTTTCCCGTACCCCGCTCCCCGCTTCCCGTTTAAGTAACTTCCGTTTTCTATCTATACTTACAAGGGGAAATAAAACATTATTTGTCTTTGGATCTTGGATCTATTGGGCTTATAAATTAAATATGTTTCCACAATAATGAATCCCCGAGGGGCTTTTCAACTGTCATTTACAATTTGATTGTTGCAAAGATGAAAAAGAATTAAAATATTTAAAAATTGTACCTTAAAAAAAGTGTTTGGAACTTCCGGACTAGTCAATCTCGTCAAACTGGTTTTTCGAGTGCGAGCATCCATCTATTGATACACTCCGGTGGTCATAACTGAACCCGCTGTACCAAGCGCGCGGCTTTTAAGCCTGGGTTCGAAAGTGTTTCCTAGCAAAATGCAGCGCATGCTCAACAAGGATCTTGCTCGATTCATTCAGGCTCTGCTATCACAACAGGGACAGATGCTCCGGACAAGGGGGGGGGGGAAATCCCATATACAAAAGACGGGGATGCTCGTCGTCTCTCTTTGGGTGTAAATTGCAGATTTTGGTCTCACTTAGGGTGTATGTGATGGAAAGTCACTATATTTGCCCATTTGGGTATCGTTTAACACTGTGCATAAAGAAATTTGCAAATAATGCCCTGACACTGACCACACGGCAATCTTTCTTAGGGGTCAGATTAAGCTTGAGCCACACCCACATTGACAAACATCCCCGTCACTTTTTATGGGAGTCTCCCCCCGCCTCCCCCCCCCCCGGAGTAGATGCTGCTTACACTTTTGAAAATGGTTACATAACGGCTAACGAATCATTGCACACTCCTTTGTTCACGTTTCTAAGTAATTCGTAAAGAATTTATATGTATCTTATTGACACTAGAAGCTATAACTCATACAGAGGGAACAAGCTATCTATATAAAAATGCTTTGCACGAACGAATCTTACCCTTTTTTGCCGCAATTTCCAGTGTAGTTTTCATTGCCCTCGAGCTCGCGATTGTCAACTAGCGGTGGTTGCATGGCCTCACTTAAAGTAGCACCTTGCTATTTCTGGGAGCTCGAAGAAGTTTAAATTTTGACACAACTTGGTGACAATTTGTGAACTGAACTGCAGTGAATAGCACAGAAATCTCCACTGGTTTACATTAATGAAAAATGTTGAGTTGCGCATTGGAAATCGCGACGAATCTGGATCAAACATCGCACGTGCAATCGAAACATGTATCAGCATGATCAAAAGTTCATGTCAAATGTAAAAGCAGTAATAGTAGAGTTAAAGCAACCGAATACTGAACATACGTCGCTTGGCTGTGATGTTTTGTGGTAAGTTCTATATTAGTAGAGCTGCTTGACCCTTCTCTGGAAGTAGGAGTTGTGGTAGGGGGACAAGGGAGCCTTGTTGGTTTCGCTCTTAACCGGCAGAGGAGAGGTGGCACCAGATCTCTTTTCCCAAACTGATCCACATGATAACAGTGCAGGGAGTCTGGGTCGATCGGTTGATCACCACAACTAGTATCCTACGGAAGAGAAAAGAGCGCCATAGGTCAAACAAATGCTTGACTTCTCAAGCTTGTAATTCAAGGCGCTGGCAGCAACACAAGGAAGCTAGACTGCGAGATGTCCCTCTTTTTCTTCAGATTAAGTGAGGGGAGTCTCGTCTCGAGCGTTCTGTCACGCGCGTGGTCTTGTTCGTGTCTCGCACGTTTCGCTCAACGGACTGAGGAAAAATAGACTGCTCGTAGTCTATAGGGAACCCCTACGAGCGAGGCAAACATAGGAATTACCTCGAAGGAGGATTTTTAAGTTTATTTGCAACCTTTTGAGTTTGCTTTTTAGTAAACGTTCAGTAAACGTTGCAGATAATTTGTCTTCAATAGTCTTAACCGCACAGAAGATTTTAAATAAAAATGTGCACGTACACGTGACAGAGGGAGGACGCTGCTTAATAGCTGGCAATTTTTTTAACAACAGCTAGCGCTCTCATTGGTTACTTCAAGGTCACATGACATCTAAAACTACAACTGTTTCCCGCCAAAAGTCAGTAACCGCGAATGTTTGCCGGCCATTGAGATTTACTTTGGTAAATTTTAAAAGTAGAAGTTTTCCTTTACGGGCAATACGACAAATCACTTTTGGTCTGGTCCCACGAAACTAGTTAATTTTGTTTGGCTCAAATCTCAATGTTGCATCTGATAGAAGTTTGGGGACCAGTCGTTCAGTGTTTAGTGTTACGGGCACTTTTACGTTGAATAAGTGTACAGAAGAACAGTAGCAGATTACAGGGGTTACTGATATGCTTAGTCAAAACATGTCAAACGCCAAAAGTTAATAATCACTGAGCGTGCAAATTGTCATGGCAACACAGTAAGCAGAAGGCATTAGGTATTCTCAAAACGTTCTTCCTTTTTAAGTTTATAGATCACCATACTATTACTGAATGTCAAGAGCCCAAAGTCCGGAGCGAGCAACTTCTGTGCCCTCTTCTCATAGGGTTTTTACAGGCCATTTTATTTTGAGAACGATTTTGGCACAAATTGAGACCACAAATCGTTCAGCAAAACTTACAGACCTGAAAATAGTATTTTTGATGTTAGTAGTCATAGAGGGTCAGAATTAACCCCGTTGGTGTATAGGTATACGTATAGGTATAGGTAAATCATTTATATTCACATGCCTTCCCGCATACTAATTCGGTATAGGTTTACTAATGAGCGTCTCCCTTATTCAATTGAAACAATAGGCTTGCCTCGGCTTGCCCGTTAAGTAACTTGAGCCCGGTTTTCAGACCGTCTATTAAAAGGAAAATAGGTATAAGAGAGGGAGAGTTGAAAAAACTGACCCCCACTCCGCGGACTACCCACTGACCCCACTCCGCGGACTACTCCGCGGATTACTCTACGGACTAGTCCGCGGACTACCATGCGGACTACCCTAACTAATCAACCAAATTTACTTTCACGGAGAAAAGAGATAGAAGAAGCGTACCTGCCTACAAGATCACACTTGATAAACAGCCGCCATCTTGATTTTCGCCATTTTACTCGACCCAGCTCTCCTTTAGCCTCGCCCCAGTCTTCATCGGCCACAAGTCAGAGCACGCCGTTCAGCCAATCGATGGCCACTATTGGCGCTGGTAACAGTTTTTGTTATATTCAGCTTAAAAATGTTTTTAAGAACTTACTTATAGCCGTGCTTGGAAGTCACCATATTTTTGGATTCACCTGGCCCACAAGGCCCTTGGAGACGTATTCTCCTACGTAGGGCACGCAGTCGTTATTTGGATCGTCACGCGAGGTTTGGAGAGAAGCGTTGCGTGACGATCCAAGAACGGAAGCTGCAATGGACGTAGCAATGAAGAAGAAGGGCTGGGTCGAGTAAAATGGCGAAAATCAAGATGGCGGCTGTTTATCAAGTGTGATCTTGTAGGCAGGTACGCTTCTTCTAACTCTTTTCTCCGTGAAAGTAAATTTGGTTGATTAGTTAGGGTAGTCCGCATGGTAGTCCGCGGACTAGTCCGTAGAGTAGTCCGCGGAGTAGTCCGTAGAGTAGTCCGCGGAGTGGGGTCAGTGGGTAGTCCGCGGAGTGGGGGTCAGTTTTTTCAACTCTCCCTATAAGAGAAGCGATCACCTACCAACGCGAGAAACGGCTTCCTATATCTTATTTAGCGCCAAAACTCAGACATATAAACAAAACACATACAGAAAGTGGAGTTGAAAAGTCTTTATTTCAATTAAGTTTACGTCTTCTTATTTCGCGCTAAAACTCGGATATATAAACAAAACACACGCAAATATACACAAAGTGGAGCTGAAAACTCTCTATTTCAATTTTGTCTGACTATTACACAACTGTTTTCTCCGTTCTATCTCGAGGAAATGAAAAACTATCGAAGTCTCAACGTTTCACGCGCCGTTAGTCAGGTAATTATGCGAGTTCACAAGCCCAAAAATGAATAAAATAAGCTCTACAGGAAAAAACTCAAGGGAGTATCTTGACGTATTATTATATACACAGCGATTTGAAAGAAATCTATAAAAATAGACAGAGAAAGCAAGCTATCTTTTTTTACCTCGTTCCCCTCCTCCACAATTTTATTATTTTCGCTCTTCATTCTTGAATTCCCTTCTCCACCAAGACAATAGAAATGAGGAGGAGGAGGAGGAGGAGGAGGAGGAGGGGAAACAATAGAAATGAGGAAAAGGGGGAAAACAATAGAAATGAGGAGGAGGAGGAGGGAAAACAATCAAAATGAGGAGGTGGAGGAGGGGAAACAATAAAAGTAAGGAGGTGGAGGAGGGGAAACAATAGGAATGATGATGAGGAGGGAAAAACAATAGAAATGAGGAGGAGGAGGAGGAGGGAAAACAATCAAAATGAGGAGGTGGAGGAGGGAAAACAATAAAAATCTGGAGGTGGAGGAGGGGAAACAATAGATATGAGGAGGAGGAAGGAAAAACAATAGAAATGAGGAGGAGGAGGGAAAACAATCAAAATGAGGAGGTGGAGGGGGGAAAACAATAAAAATAAGGAGGTGGAGGAGGGGAAACAATAGAAATGAGAAGGAGGAGGAGGGAAAACAATGAAAATAAGGAGGTGGAGGAGGGAAAACAATAAAAAAATGAGGTGGAGGAGGGGAAACAATAGAAATGAGGAGGAGGAGGAGGGAAAACAATCAAAATGAGGAGGTGGAGGAGGAGGGAAAACAATCAAAATGAGGAGGTGGAGGAGGGGAAACAACAGAAGTGAGGAGGAGGAGGAAGAGGAGGGAAAAACAATAGAAAGGAGGAGGAGGAGGAGGAGGGAAGACAATGAAAACGAGGAGGTGGAGGAAGGAAAACAATAAATATGAGGAGGTCGAGGAGGGAAAACAATAGAAATGAGGAAGAGGAGGAGGGAAAGCTCGCGATGGTCAACTAGCGGTGGTTGCATGGCCTCACTTAAAGTAGCACCTCGCTATTTCTGGGAGCTCGAAGAAGTTTAAATTTTTACACAACTTGGCGACAATTTGTGAACTGAACTGCAGTGAATAACACAGAAATCTCCACTGCTTTACATTAATGAAAAAATGTTGAGTTGCGCATCGGAAATCGCGACGAATCTGGATCAAACATCGCACGTGCAATCAAAACATGTATCAGCATGATCAAAAGTTCATGTCAAATGTAAAAGCAGTAACAGTAGAGTTAAAGCAACCGAATACTGAACATACGTCGCTTGGCTGTGAGGTTTTGTGGTAATTTCTAAATTAGTAGTAACTTCAGGGCTGCTTGTGGAAGTAGAAGTTGTGGACTGAACATACGTCGCTTGGCTGTGACGTTTTGTGGTAAGTTCTAAATTTGTAGTAACTCCAGGGCTGCTTGTGGAAGTAGAAGTTGTGGACTGAACATACGTCGCTTGGCTGTGACGTTTTGTGGTGAGTTCTAAATTAGTAGTAACTCTAGGGTTGCTTGTGGAAGTAGAAGTTGTGGACTGAACATACGTCGCTTGGCTGTGACGTTTTGTGGTAAGTTCTAAATTTGTAGTAACTCCAGGGCTGCTTGTGGAAGTAGAAGTTGTGGACTGAACATACGTCGCTTGGCTGTGAGGTTTTGTGGTAAGTTCTAAATTAGTAGTAACGCCAGGGCTGCTTGTGGAAGTAGAAGTTGTGGACTGAACATACGTCGCTTGGCTGTGAGGTTTTGTGGTAAGTTCTAAATTAGTAGTAACGCCAGGGCTGCTTGTGGAAGTAGAAGTTGTGGACTGAACATACGTCGCTTGGCTGTGAGGTTTTGTGGTAAGTTCTAAATTAGTAGTAACTCCAGGGCTGCTTGTGTAAGTAGAAGTTGTGGTATAGGGACAAGGGGGCCTTGTTGGTTTCGCTCTTAACCGGCAGCGGAGAGGTGGCACCAGATCTCTTTTTCCAAATTGATTCACATGATAGCAGTGCAGTGAGTCTGGGTCGATCGGTTGATCACCACAACTAGTATCCTACGGAGGAGAAAAGAGCGCCATAGCTCAAACAAATGCTTGACTTCTCAAGCTTGTAATTCAAGGCGCTGGCAGCAACACAAGGAAGCTAGACTGCGAGATGTCCCTCTTTTTCTTCAGATTAAGTGAGGGGAGTCCTGTCTCGCACGTTCCGTCACTCGCGTGATCTTGGTCGTGTCTCGCACGTTTCGCTCAACGGACTAAGGAAAAATAGACTGCTCGTAGTCTACAGGGAACCTTTACGAGCGAGGCAAACATAGGAATTACCTCGAAGGAGGATTTTTAAGTTTATTTGCAACATTTTGAGTTTGCTTTTTAGTAAACTTTCAGTAAACGTTGCAGATAAGTCGTTTTCAATAGTCTCAATCACACAAAAGATTTTAAATGAAAATGTGCACGCACACGTGACAGAGGCAAGACGCCGCTTAATAGCTGGCAATTTTTTAACAACAGCTGGTTACTTCAAAGTAACATGACATCTAAAATACAACAGTTTCCCGCCAAAAGTCACTGAGTTGGCCACATTACAAAATAATATGACGTCAGAGGGTAAAAGTGTACTTATAACCGCGAATGTTTACCGGCCATTGAGAATTACTTTGGTAAATTTTAAAAAGTAGAAGTTTTTTTCTTTACGGGCAATACAACAAATCACTTTTGGTCTGGTCCCACGAAACTAGTTAGTTTTGTTTGGCTCAAATCTCAGTGTTGCATCTGATAGAAGTTTGGTGACCAGTCATTCAGTGTTTTTATTGTTACGGGCACTTTTACGTTGAATAAGTATACAGAAGAACAGTAGCAGATTACAGGGGTTACTGACATGCTTAGTCAAACCAGTCAAACGCCAAAAGTTAATAATCAGGGAGGGTGCAAATTGTCATGGCAACACAGTAAGCAGAAGGCATTAGGTATTCTCATAACGTTCTCCCTTTTGAAGCTCATAGATCAGAGTACTATTACTGAATGTCAAGAGCCCAAAGTCCGGAGAGCAACTTCTGTGCACTCCTCTCATGGCGTTTTTACAGGCCAGTTTATTTTGAGAACGATTTTGGCCCAAATTTAGACCACAAATCATTCAGCAAAACCTACAGACCTGAAAATGGTATTTTTGATGTTAGTAGTCATAGAGGGTCAGAATTAACCCCGCTGGTGTATAGGCATACGTATAGGTATGGGTAAATCATTTATATTCACATGCATTCCCGCATACTAATTCGGTATAGGTTTACTAATGAGCGTCTCCCTTATTCAATAGAAACAATAGACTTGCCTCGGCTTGCCCGTTAAGTAACTTGAGCCCGGTTTTCAGACCGTCTATTTAAAGGAAAATAGGAATAAGAGATGCGATCACCTAGCAACGCGAGAAACGGCTTCCTACATCTTATTAAGCGCTAAAACTCAGACATATAAACAAAACACACACACATATACACAAAGTGGAGCTGAAAAGTCTCTATTTTAATTTTGTCTGACTATTACACAACTGTTTTCTCCGTTCTATCTCGAGGAAATGAAAAACTATTTAAGTCTCAACGTTTCACGCGCCGTTAGTCAGGAAATTATGCGAGTTCACAAACCCAAAGATGAATACAAATTAGCTCTACAGAAAAAACCTCAAGGGAGCATCTTGAAGTATTATTAAAAAACAAATAACTTAACAAGGAGCAATTGATTAAACACGCGACTAATAATTGCTAGCAATAAAAGCAGACACGGGATACCGTTTAAAAAAAAGAGTCAAATACACAGCGATTTGAAAGAAATCTATTAAAATAGACAGAGAAAGCAAGCTATCTTTTTTACCACGTTTCCCTCCTCAATTTTTTTTATTCCCTCCCCTAAAATTTTATTATTTTCGCTCCTCATTCTTGAATTCCCTCCTCCACAATTTTAACATTTTCCCACAATTTTATTTATTCCCTCCACCACAATTTTAATATTTTCCCTCAATTTTACTATTTTCCCTCCTCAATGTTATTATTCCCTCCTCCACAATTTTATTATTTTCCCTCCTCCTCCTCATTTCTATTGTTTTCCCTCCTCCACCAAAACAATAGAAATGAGGAGGAGGAGGAGGAGGAGGAGGAGAAGGGAAAATAATCAAAATGAGGAGATGGAGGAGAGAAAACAATAAAACTAAGAAGGTGGAGGAGGGAAAATAATAGAAATGAGGAGGAGGAGGAGGGAAAACAATCAAAATGAGGAGGTGGAGGAGGGAAAACAATCAAAATGAGGAGGTGGAGGAGGGAAAACAATAAAAATAAGGAGGTGGAGGAGGGAAAACAATGGAGGTGAGGAGGAGGAGGAAGAGGAGGGAAAAGTAATAGAAATGAGGAGGAGGAGGAGGGAAAAGAATGAAAACGAGGAGGTGGAGGAGGGAAAACAATAGAAATGAGGAGGAGGAGGAGGATGAGGAGGAGGAGGAGGAGGAGGAGGAGGAGGAGGGAAAACTATGGAACTGAGGAGGAGGAGGAGGAGGAAGGAAAATAATAAAATTGTGGAGGAGGGAATAATAACATTGAGGAGGGAAAATATTAAAATTGTGGAGGAGGAAATTCAAGAATGAGGATCGAAAACAATAAAATTTTGGAGGAGGGAATAAAAAAATTTGGGGAGAGAAACCTGGTAAAAAAAGATAGATTGCTTTCTTTGACTATTTTAATAGATTTCTTTCAAATCGCTGTGTATTTGAATCTTTTTGTTTTAAACGGTATCTCGCGTCTGCTTTTATTGCTAGCAATTATTAGTCTCGCGTTTAATGAATTGATCCTTGTTAAGTTATTTGTGTTATAATAATAAGTCAAGATGCTCCCTTGAGGTTTTTCCTGTAGAGCTAATTTGTACTCAACTTCGCATAATTACCTGACTAACGGCGCGTGGAACGTTTAGACTTTAACAGTTTTTCATTTCCTCGAGATAGAACGGAGAAAACATTTGTGTAAGGCCCGTTTCAAACGTCGTGCTTCTGCCGTGCCGAACTCAATTGATCGAATTAAATTCGACTTTAGCATGGCAGTAGCGCGACGTTTGAAACCAAGTCGTGCTTCTGCCGTGTAACACGGCAAGCCTTGCCGTGCTACACGGCAGTAGCTCGACTTGGTCTCAAACGTCGTGCTACCGCCGTGTCGAACTAAATTCATAAATTGCAAATGCATTATAATACATTTAAAAGTTTGCTGAACCGTTTTTTTATCATTGTATTTTGTTTTCGGCAACAGCCGTTCTATTCGACTGAATTAAATTCGACGTCTGAAATCAAGTCGTGCTAATGTCGTGCTGCAGTCGAGCTACAGTCGAGCCAGCTTAGCACGGCAGTAGCACGACGTTTGAAACAGGCCTAATAGTCAGACAAAATTGAAATATAGAGTTTTCAGTTCCACTTTGTGTATATGTGTGTGTGTTTTGTTTATATATCCGAGTTTTAGCGCTAAATAAGAAGACGTAAACTTAATTGAAATAAAGACTTTTCAACTCCACTTTCTGTATGTGTTTCGTTTATATGTCTGAGTTTTTGCGCTAAATAAGATATAGGAAGCCGTTTCTCTCGTTGCTAGGTGATCGCTTCTCTTATTCCTATTTTCCTTTTAATAGACGGTCTGAAAACCGGGCTCAAGTTACTTAACGGGTAAGCCCAGGCAAGCCTATTGTTTCTATTGAATAAGGGAGACGCTCATTAGTAAACCTATACCGAATTAGTATGCGGGAAGGCATGTGAATATAAATGATTTACCTATACCTATACGTATACCTATACATACTGATGTTTTAATGTCGTTTAGTTTTCGTTGTTTATTTATGTATCTCGTAACTCGAATGCGCCCACAGACGGAGCGGAACTATATTTTTTTTCGAAATAATAATGTTCAAAAAAGGGTCTTCAGCAAAAAATAACGGGTCCGTAAAAACGACGTGACAGGTCTAGGCTGAAACTGCTTACTCCAGGCTATGGGCTCGTGCGAATTTCCGTTTTCAGCGTACTTACCGGCGGTCCCTCCGTGGTCTCCCAATCCGCAGCGCACGCAATTTTATTACAAGACCTTACTGTGTTACTAACAACGGGTTTGGTCTTTAGTGAACAGTTGTTACTGGGTCCATAGTTTTTCGCATCGATCTTTTTGCGGCATATAACACTGCGAGATTGCTGTCCATTGCCACATGATCTTGAACAATCTTTCCAGGGAGTGGTAAACCACCTGTAAGAAATAACGGATGAGTATTTAAATGAACTTGCCAAATTTAATCCGATTAAACGCCGCCCTCGAATAAAATACCGCAACTCGAAGCAAAATTACAGTTAACTCGAACCCCTCGCTAACTCGAACCAAAATCGATTTCCCCTGGATTTCCATCATACAATTTCTATAATTATACCCTCGGTAATTCGAACCTCCCGCTAACTCGAAGTAATTCTTATTTCCCTTCACATCATTTCTTTATAAATTTACCCTCGATAACCCGAACGATGCTTTAAGCGCCCGGCAAGGCGAAAAAAATGTGTACTGCAGTCTAAAACCTTGAAATTATTTTAACAACAGTTGTTAAAACGGTTGTCAACCATGTATTCTTTGTCTTTAGTTTTTCATAAGTCTGGTATCAAGCTTTAAAGTATTCATGTTAGTTGCATTCATTCCCCATCCCATTTCCTTATTTTCGGTTATTTGCTTCGAACTCCGAATAGCTCGAACTCCCGCTAACTCGAACTTTTTTTCGATTTCCCTGGAAGGTTCGAATTATCGACTGTATATACCGTAAAATTCCGAAAATAAGCCCCTCCATTTATAAGCCCCTCCAAATATAAGCTCCCCAAACCGGTAACGCAAAAAACCCTCCGTTAAATCGCCCCTCCAAATATAAGCCCCCTCGGGGGCTTGTACCTGGAAAATTGCCCTAAAATAAAAAGTAAAACAAAGCAAAAACGGTAAATTTACTTCCAACTACAAGGCTAGCCCTATCGATTTTGAAACGCAAACTTTCCTCCGTGGATAAGCCCCTCCGAATATAAGCCCCTCCAAAAATAAGCCCCTCAAAAAGGGCCTTTGAAAAATATAAGCCCCGAAGCATATTTTCGGAATTTCACGGTATAACAGTCGGATCCTAGTTTTACGTTTTCCATTAAATTTGGAGCTGATGTTTTTCAAGTCTTAGAGCCCTCGTGGCAGATGGTTTGAGACTATAATGGATTCCCCAAAATGAGATTGTCATCTTAACTCATAATACATGATAGGAGTCTTATAACTTAAACAAGTAAACAAGAGAAGGAACCAAACGGAAGAAAACAGTACGCAGCATGTAGAACTTTAACCCCCATCATTTGATGTATAATCCATGCACATCCGTATCCACTACACCATCAACGCCTAACTGCCGACACCGGTAAATTCTAACATGCTTTACATGGCATTGATCATTACCTTATTGGAAGCTAACCGTTTTTAAAACAGTGTTAACCTTTATCACTGTATTTCGGTGCTAAACCCCGTATTCAACTCTTTTCCTTGCACAATTTTACCTTACTCTGATTTCCCCGCTCTTCTCAAAATGTGCCCAATAAATTAATTCGCATAATAGACCTTTTTACCGATACGGCGGCCATATTGAATTTAAAAGACTTAAGGAGTATTATGTGATGCCCAGGGGGCACTCGCTCAGGATGTACGCGCGGTTTTCTGGCAAAAAGACAACTCAATGTATATTTTTCGTCAAAAAGGCGATCATCATCACATCCAAACACGGCACAACGATCTTTTTTTTCATCACAATCTTTTTCAAGGAAAACTGGAAGAAACTGCCTGAAAAGCTCGCGTAAATACTGATGCGAGTATAGCGGATCATGCTCATGCCCCCTTGGCATCCTCTAATACTCCTTAAATCCAATTAATTCAATATGGCCGCCGTATCTGTAAAAAGGTCTATTGGTTCTCTACGCGGAGTATAGCTTTGTGTAATAAACTTTAGGTGTCCAACCTGATTTTAATTAATCCATTCTAGTCACAACCCATGGAAAATTATACTCACGAGGAAGGACAGTCAGGTCCATTGCAAATTTTCTGAGTTGCTGGGCGTGTTCCACAAGCCGCGTCACTTGCAGGGGTACTATCTTCAGCTACCTGACATCGAATGGATCGTGTACGGATCCCTATAAACAAAAACTCAGTATCATGAAGGGGTTGTGACACGGCTGTCTAGTTCATTTTGTTAAAACATGGGATCAATTTAGGTTTCTAGGAAACTGCCCACCTACCCCTCCCCTTACTACTCGTTTAGGGCAAATTGTTGGCTTAGGGGAGTTTCCCATGTATTTCCATGTATTCCCAGTTCGCTTCCTTATGCGTTCTGCAAGTTGACGTTAACATTACTTGTAAAAGAGAAAATAACAGCTTCTTGTTTAACAAATATACTTCACGAGCATTATATCAATCGTTACAAACAACAAAATCAACTTTGAAAAACTGTTATGCTAACAAATTTTCTTAAAACCCACACTTTCAGTCCGTGTTAACCTTCTTCAAATTTGTTCATCCGTCAGCTTACTTTGCTATTTGCTGTGTTATTAATACCATCTTGTAATGTGTTGAGGGGTTATTACTTTTCTGTTTCACTGAATTTAGTGGCAGTTCCTACTATTAGAATTTTGACATAGCTCCTTTAATTTGGCATTCATTTTTTTGAGGGATTAGGAGTCGAAATTTTGTACGAATAAGGTGTTTCAGTGGAACGGAACACCTAAGCGAGCGAATTTTCAACTGGTCTAAAACAATTCGTCTGGTTCTGTATTTACTTAGCCTCAGCCTACATACTTGGCAATTATTTTTTCAACGCGCGTAACATTGACGTGTTGTAAAAATAGAAAGTTAGAATGTAATGAATATGCCCAATATTTGTATACCTTTACCGCAGGTAAGTGAACAGGACGACCAGGGATCAATTTTCCATTGGTATGTTATCTTTGGTTTGGGTTCTCCTATTTGTACTGGTCTCACGAATGTATAATCCACGCTTGAATTCACTGCTTGATTATAAATATACTGGAAGAGAGACGAAATGAATCAGAGTAAACTTTGTTAGCCTTGATGTGGTTCTACTAACTTACAGATTGTGGATGAAATCATTCCGTTTTACGATTCTCAAAGCTTGCGGAGTCTTTGCTCGCTCCTCGCCGCCAGGGATGTCCCGCGAACCGTCCCAAGCGGCGAGGAGCGAATTGAGACGGCTGTATTCGCATGCCAGAAACCCGCCGGTAGTTCTGTTTGTGTTTTAGGATACTACACATGGAATTTGGATTTTCTTAGGAAGTTGTCAGTATTAGAAGTGGAAAGATTAACAATAATTCACTGGATTTTTGATAGCATATCTAGCCTGGGCTGTTGAAGCCTTCATGATGCTGTTAAAGACGCCTAGCCCCCTCACTTTTTCCCATTCATACCGACCCTCCACAGGGGCGGATCTAGGGGGAGGGTGCAGGGGGTGCGCACACCCCCCCCACGAGATGACTTAAGGTTTTCTAATACAACTTGTATTCTGCATAAAAAAAAACTATGTGGTTTATTGGTGTTGAAGTAGAGCAAGAGACGAGTGCACCCCCTCCTAAAAAAAATCCTGGATCCGCCCCTGCTCCACACCTATCGACGCCTGCAATGCAGGCTCTGAACGCACGGAATTACATACTTACCATGACTTTGAGAAGGGCAGTGGTGGGGCCAGCAATAGTGAGCGAGTCTTTGAAATTGCGTCTTTTGTTAGTGTAGATGATCGTCGTTCCAGCTGCTTTAACACTTTGGTCAAAACCCATATGACCCCCGCACAAATAAGTACCGTTCTCCGCTTGGACACCTAGAAATGAACACACTCGGGTTGTTAGGGCATTTTCATGACCAGAATACAGTTGGACTTTTACAAACCGGCCACCCTTTACTAAGCGGCCAATGATCAGAGTCCCGAAATAATTGTAAAATAGATTTGTAAATTAAACCTGTCTTTAATATGTGGCCACCTCTATAATGGGGCCGTGGCCACCTTTTGGCCATCACAATTTTATTTTTATTTTATTAGATTCGCCAATTAATGGCAGGGTCACCACAACAGTATGACGCCAATTACTGCGGGCCCATAACAGTCCCTCCCCCCATGAGAGATAGACCACCACACCGGGGACTACGTCCCCTACTCTTTACGAACAGTGTGTAGGTTCTTTAACGTCCCACAGAATTTACATATGCAAGAGTTGTGAGACGGGGCCTACGGTTTATCGTCCTTATCCGAGAAGACTAGAAAGTCTAAACGTTTGCAAATGTCTTTACAAAGGCAGCACTTTCTCCTGAGTTATTTAAAGACCCTGAGTGTTGGTCCGGCCGAGACTTGAACCAACGGCCTCCCGCTCGGCAGACCGGCGCTTATCTAACTGAGCTAACCGGGCGGCGGTAATTAACTATTTGTATGTAAGACCATGAAGAAGGAAAGCCGTGCCTTCCGAAATATTGGTAATAAGAAAATATAAATTGCCGACTTTAAAATCAGCCTTGCCTCTTTTGTTCGATATCCCGGCAAGAGTTCTTCTATTGTTGTCAACTCTAATAGGCGGCCACTAAAAGTTAATACACTTAGTTTTGCTTTATATGACGAAGAAAATACAGTCCGAGATTAAAAGAGAGGACTGATTGTCGACTAGTTATGCTGCTTCCGTCGCGTGTTTGTTTCAAATGATGTTTTTGTTAAAATGATTATGATTATTCCACACTTAGATTTCTGTTTCTTCTTTATGTCTCTTACCAAGAGTATTGCGCGTTTTTTTCTTCATTTGAAATTTGACTGTAAAGGTTCCAACAGGAAGTTCGACAATGGTATCAGCATTTGCAGCGCCTGAAAGAAAATAACATAATATTCACGATAAGCGCTCTCTTACTGGACTTTCTTTAAAAAGAGACTGAAAATCTATCGTGGGACATTGAAAATGGGGTAATCAGGGGGAGCTGGCAGCGGGGTCTGGAACCGAGTTTACATGATCACCCAGTTAAGAAATTTGGCCGAGTGAGACTGAGTACCAATTTTCTTTCAAAACCTCTCGGGACAAAAGATTTTGCCCAGTTTGTAATTTAAACTAAAATGAAGATAAAATTCACTTTCTCTTCCACTTCCCGAAATTTGCAAGTCTTAGAAATGATTTTTTTTTTATCAAATACAAAGTTTTTTTAAAAAAACTTTAAGCAAATACCCTACTCGGACTTAGTGATTCAACTACGTTAGTGATTAAACTATGTTATCAATTAATTTACGTGATAACTTACTATCACTTCAGAATAATGGCACTTAATTTTTACTAGAAATAACGTATTTCTTTCTTTCTTTTCTTTAGTCCCTATCCTTTTGAAATACTGTAATAACTTATAGTCATGCAAATAAAGGTTTGCTGTTGTTACTGTTCAAAACAAGTATGGCGGAGAATGCAGACATGGAAGGACGATGAGTTATGAGGTTTTGTTCGGTTTGAAGTTTTCCCGCGTTCAAAAATCAAGAAAAGGTTTTAATGATTTTTTTTAATGGAAGTTTTGGAGATCGGGAGGCGTATTAAAAGTTCATGGGTGACTTCACTTATCGTAATTCTACACCTTGGCATCTGGACATCTCGACAAGTCTTGAATTTTTTTCAGGCTTCTAACGATCTGCTTAATTCTTTCATATACTACTCAGCCTCATTCATTAATTGCTAAATATTGCGATGTGTGAAAATTGACGTCAAGTGTGTAGCAAAATTGCCAGATTATTGAACCATTAATCGAGGAGACCTGGGGACGAAGTTGAGTTGTTTTGGTAGTGAGAAAAAAATGGCGGAAGATTTCACTCGTTTCACGAGGAAGAAATAGGCGAACTACTGGCTAAAAACATGGCAAGAACAGCAAGAAGACAACTCAACGGACTAATTCTGTTATTTGGAGAAAAGTTGCAGCACTGAACAGCCCTTATCTCCTAAGCTTGCCTATAAACTTGCACTATCGAAGATGAACTTAACATCGATGGAGGTAAGGATGTTCTAATTAGCTTGTTTTTAAACTAGGAATTATTTGAAGAAATAATAAAACTTTATTATTGAACTCGGCTTTCGTGTCATCTGAAGAATTCCTCAGATGATACTGAGCCTCATTCAATAATTGTTAATTACCTGCTTGAGTGTAAGACGGTGTATAATTTGAGTTGATGAAGAGGCACGAGTCGCCATTCCCCCCGCATTTGCGACAACGATCAACCTTCACATCAGAATCCACTACATTATCACAGCCAACTTTCTAAGAAGTTACATACGAAAGCTAAAATCATATTGATGTAAACATGTCAGATACGACTACACACAATTAATATTAAGACCTTCAGATAATAGGGAAAGTCCACTTCCGGTTGATGTACGTAACTCAATAGCATCGCTACTTTCCTTTTTGCACACTTCAGCTGTGATTTTGAACAAACTTTTGGGCAAATCGTCTCTATAAGAGTAAAGACATTTAGCCATACAAATTTGGTGGCGTCAAGGCATATTAAGCTCACTTCCGGTTGAGTTGTGTCGCTCAAAAACGTTGTTGCTTAAGCTGTCTATAATTACGCCTTATAGTAACCTCATTGAAACCTTCTGGTTCGCGGAACGATTAGAAAGGTTCTTTGTTTTGCCAATAACATGAATTTTAAATCTACGGAAGCAATTTGAAAGCTCTCCTATATATCTTTTTATTCTTTCAACAATTTTTAGCCTTTGACTTATTTGGCAAAAAGAGGGTGTAAAATTAAGCCATCTTTAACCCTTTAAGTGCCAATAGTGACCAACAACAATTTTCTCCTAACAATATCCATACACTGTCAAGAGATAAAGTTATGAGAATTAATAAAATGATAACCATAGAGAAAAAGCCTTGATCTTTTATCAAATTCTCTCAAGTAATTCTTAAAGGAAATGTATGGAGATCAGTTTGGAGAATTTGTATGTGGATATTGGGGCTTAAAGGGTTAATCACGTATACGACGACACAAGTTTGAGATTTAATTTTCTTTATTTTCTTAATAGTTTTTTTCAAAAACTATCAATGTGCGTTTTTAAGCCGGCCCGGAAACACAGTGCAACATTGCGCCAAATATTGGGCGCAAAATGTTTCAGTTAACACAGTTATATGTTGTACCAGTTTGTGCAACAACAACCAAGACACAAAGAGTAAAATTGCCTACAGTATCGCGCGCAATATATTTCGTTTCGCTTTTACCAGATGCATCATTCACTACAACATTACTGAGCGGCTACAAAGCGTGCTCAGCACTAGTTAAATTTGAAGGTGAAAGGTGATTGGCTGAAGACTGAATAACATGGACTGAAACCATGCAGGTGTGTAAGCCCGTGACAATGAGCGCCTGCAGCCTAGTCCCTAGGCGTTCTCTCTTGATCCGTTGTCCGCGCGAAGTCTGGGAGAGAACGGGCGAGTTCTCGGCTACTATCTCTCGGTGACGTCACAGCTCATGGTAGAGTCCAAGAATGACCGAGCCTAAAACTCCTGAGGACTAGGCTGGAGCACCGGTACAAAAACTATGTATTTACAGAAAACCACTGGTCACTGCATTTAATTTAGGCTGACGTGATCTGGTGTCATTGGGAACTTAACGCTGCAGATAGTAGACACACCACAAAATTCATAACGCCAAATGTTGCAAAGGTAAGAGAAGATTTTTAAAACAGTGCGCCCAATATTGCAGGCAACAGTTCCAGAGGGGTTCACCCATAAAATGCCTTGTGTCCGCGCCTTAGGGCAAAATTGCATGTAGTTTTCTCACTCACCCGACATTTCCCTTGAATGCATGTATTCTTTTGACTACCATAACATTTTGTGCCATCTTTCACACGTCCTAATGGTTTTAATGAAGTTTTAATTCTACAATACAAATCGCAAACACCTGAAAAAAAAAAAAAATGGTATTAAACAGTAATTGGATCTTGGACAACAGTTCACTAGAAACAATAGTCTCCTTGGCAGCCGTTTTTAAGGTCGTCACACAACGCTCCTTCCCAAAAGGAGACAAAATCGGCTGCGAACTGCAGAATGACGTTGACACATTATGATTCACACACAAGGTAATTCTCTACAAAGGAAGGAACTGCATTGACTATCAATAGTGAAGACTGATTAGGGTAAAGCCCTGAGAATAGTGATTACGGTTAAGCACTGACTCGAAAAACGGTTACTTTCTATTTAGGGTTAGGGTTGTTGCTATATATGTTCAAATCAAACTATAACTAGGTGAAAAATCCTTAGTGGTTTAGTGGTTTTGGTGATGAACTGCAGATCCGATGCTCCGGGATCGAATCCTGCTCGTGCCATCCTGAAATTTTTTTTCCCTAAACTACTGAAGAGACTTAAGACTTTCATGAACATTTTATCCAGCACAAATTTCAAGAGATATAGAAATGTCATGTAGGAAAAGTGAAATGTCTTGTGAGAGTCACTGAGAGGGAAATGTCATTCTGGAGTGGGGAGATGAGTGCTAACCCACACTTATACGTGTATTTGCTCTATCAAACCCGTCATAAGAAACGACAAGTCACAGCAAGCGTACGATTCAGCACCTTGAAGAAACTAAAATCAACGTGCTGCTTTTTCCGCTAAAGGCACATAAAGAGACGCGAGGCTAGGTTTATTTACTTCCACAACGATCCAGATGCTTGTTCGTATTGACCTTGGAGCGCTTTATTCTTTTAAGGTACAAAGTATTCCACTTTCAACAGTTTCATGTGCGTCTTGTCGCCACGGTTTTCCAGCACCGTGCCAGAACTCACGTTGAAAGTTTTCATGAAAGACAAATACTGAATGGTCTTGGAAAACAATAGTAATGGCTATGCTAAATAGTCTGAACAAAAGCCTACGTATCTAATCAAAAGGGAGCTTTTGCAAAGAGGGTTTTGAACGATGCACGGCAACCGAGAAGAGGCCTTTTCCCTTTCAAAATGCCTTGACAGTAGCCAATTTGTATTGCTAAGTGCTTTTACCCTTACGATTTGCCTGAAAATGAGGACAAATATATACCATTGCTCAAGAATGCAAAATGTCTACTTCCAGTTGACGTTATTCTGCCATACAGCCGTTTTTTGTCGCCAAGCAACGCTTCAGCGACACAAAAGACTAGGCTGAGGTGCGTAGCGGAAAAACCTCTTGGCGTAGGCTCTCTAATTAACAGATCTTCCCTCACTTTTGTTACAGATATAATGTAATCTTACCGCGGTGGTTGTAATACACAGATCCTCTCCAAGCCAGCGAGCACTGCTGGTTTCTAAACGATGGAGTTTTTGCTGCGCATGGCTGAAACAAAATGAAAGGGTTAAAAAAAAAGGGTAAAAAAAAAAAATAAATAAAAAAAATAAAAACTTGAGAGTGAATATGCGTCCCTTGAATCCAAGAAAGGTTTTTGCAGTTTCACTTCATTTTTGCGATTATTCCGTGTAGAGCGTGCGCGAATTAGTTCAAAATCGAATCCCGCAGAGTCGCAAGGGCATATGTCGGCGTTTTTAATTGGGTATTTTTTTACGCAGTTTGTTATTAGCTCGATTTAAAATAAAGTATTGACAGGCTAAACATGACTCATAGCACGTGGCAAAAGAGAATGAGCTGGATCCCAAAAGTGGTCGAGGTTGCTTA
This sequence comes from Porites lutea, assembly GCF_958299795.1. Taxonomy (NCBI): domain Eukaryota; kingdom Metazoa; phylum Cnidaria; class Anthozoa; order Scleractinia; family Poritidae; genus Porites; species Porites lutea. Next base: position 14,116,216 of record NC_133210.1, read on the forward strand.
CCGGAGCGGTCTTTTACGAGAGCCTTTCGTTACAAAGTTTAAGTGACAGTTCAAACGGGATTTCACAAAGGTAGTCCCTAACTAGAGCTGGTCGCTTACTAGAGTGGTCGCAAGAAGAGCTTCTACTGTAGTATGAAGTGAAGTATCGTGAGTTAGCATAGTTCGCTACAATCCAAAAACAGATTTCGAACTGAAGAATCCATCACCCGAGTGGACAGCTGAATTGATTTATTCGATCAAATCTAAATCCGAATTTTTGGAATTCGTTAATCTGTGCGTTTCTTTTGTGGGCTAAGATGCGCAAAAAGTGCAACTGGCAAGCGGTTTTCTTTTGAAAATATTGGACCCCCAATATTGTGGTCGGTGAAAGCCAATATTAAGGAATGCATTTTAGATATTTCGTTTCTTTCGTCGTCACGAATCAAAATAATCTGAGATTGAGCGTTTTCTTGAAAACGCACTCTAAGTCAAAGCAAACAATGCCGAATATTGTAATGGCTACACACCAAGAGAGCATAATGTCCCTTTATTCTCTCTCGACAAGACTGAATAAAAGTTTGCGAGCCTCCCTGGACATCAACTTCCGATTGTTTTCTAAAAATAATTGGTGAAATTTACATTTCCCAAGGGCTAGGCTGGGCGTTTCCCTCTGAATCTCTGTCCCATTATTATTCTCTCTTGACATGTGTGCGACGCAAGTAAAAAGAAAATGCTACAAATATTGTTCACTGGGGAGCAGGGGTAGTGTAGAGGTGAGAGCACTCGTCCCACAATCATGTGGCCCGGGGTTGGAGTCCCGGCGTCGACACCAAATTTGGGTTGAGTTTGTTGCTGGTTCTCCTTTCTGCCTCAGGAAGTTTTTGTTCTAGATCGAACCTCCAGTTACCCCTTTGATATTCATTTATTTAGCCATTTAGTTATTCAGTTCTTTGCAGTATCCAGCAGAATGACTAGAGCTTTCAGAGACAGAAAATGATCACTGGAAATAGAGAGCTTAAGCAACGACGACGGCGACGGCAACAAAAACGGCAAAAAAGCAACAGGTTTAGATGGCATAGAAACAACATTTTTGCACGTGCATCACGCTTATGATACATTTCGTCGCCGTTGTTGCACGACTACGACGTGAAAAGGTGCCTAATTTCACGTTTTGTCGAGGACGGGAACACAAGACAACAACTTCCTTTTCTTTTCTTGAACTTTGATACAGTCCTTTAAAATTCAACTGCAAAAAAATTTGCCAACATTTGACGAATTCAACAAGATGGAACAAGCGCGATAAAGTTTGAGGCAGCGCGAATTCACTTTTTAAGTGACGTTTTCGTAGCCGTCGCCGTTTGTTGTTACTTAAGCTCCTTATTTCATCTTTGACACTGAATTACGACGACGAACTGTGAATCACTGGTGACGAACTGAAGTGGGTGGAAAGAGAAACCATAAAAACAAGAATCAAAGAAATGCCTCAGTGAGAAAATCAAAGTCATTTATTTTGTACAAACCATTGGGTTACAAATTTGCCAGCGTCCTATATTTGGTCCAACGCATGGCTTTCCTCCATTCGACGTGCTGGCAATGAAAATAATAAATAGAAATTACGAACTTTTCTCAGCTTTCCATATAGCCAAATATTGAAAGCCCAAGAGAATTCACGAAGGTTAAAATTCACACTGGGGACACAGGGGCTCTGGTGATTAAAGAGCACAATGCAAGAGACACTCGGGACGCAAGAGTTGATCGTATTAATCATTAGGGACACTCGGGGACACTGGAAACACAAGGGACACTTTTTCCTAGTGTCCCTTATCTCCCTAAATGTCTCTTGTGGCCCCTGTGTTTTTAATGTCCTTAAGTGGCCTCATCGTTCTCATGGGGACACTTGAGGACTATAAAGAGATAATTGGAGAATAAGGGACACCCAGGTACACGAAGGGCCGGGTAGGGACACAAGAGACACTAAGGACAGCTAGAAAAAGGAGGGGCACTGAGGGACACTTGGAGCACCACTCCAAAGTTATTTTAAAATAGGAAAGGAAGGTAACGAAGGACAAACGATACACTAAGGACAGAAGGGACACCAGAGACACATGGGGTTCATTACGAACACCAAAGAGACAAGTGACACAAGAAAAACTGTATTGTAGAACTTTACTTACGGAGGATTTGTGCAAGTTCTCGTTTTGTGTTGAACACCCCCGCCGCATGTTCTTGTGCATGTAGAGTAAGTGTTAGACCAAGCACTCCAGCCTCCATCGATCCTCTTTTTCCCATTGTCCTCGCATTTTCCTCCAATGCACCACTGAAACAGAAAGGGAAGAAAAAACATGCACCTTTGAATATTTCATTTCTGAGTTACCCCAGTAGGCCATATACAAGTTCCAAAACTCTCACTTTCAAAGCGAGCCTAGATGCAAAGCCATTGATACGAAAGTTTTTTCTTTATTCTTATACAAACTTATTTTTACAAGAAAGGTTTCGCACTTAGCCTCGTTTTGAAAGGGTGAGTTTTGGAACTTGTTAATGGTCCACTGACGTAGCGAATGGACAGATTGCTACACGGACCAAGAATTTCAAGAACAAGTGCGGCGATGGCTCGGTTTATCCACACTTACGGTTACAAGACGCGCTTGGTCAAACGTCTTCAAAGTTATTCTAGAACTGACTGCTCCATTAATAGACATTTTGAAAATGAAAAAGGCCAACTTTGTTGCGCATCGTTAAGTCGACTTTTTTGGAATGAACGAGTGACCGCAAGAATGTGTTTGATGCCGGCAATATGTCAAAAACGAGGTGCTCCAAACACCCAGAAACAGACGAAAGAGCAAGACCGTAGGCCGAGTGCTTTCATCTGTTTTGAGGTGTTTGGAATCCACGATGAAGCACGAAGCCCGAGTTAATTGACATGTCGTCTCAAATGAATCAATAAGAAATAATGCAGAGACATGTTTTTTTCTGGTATTGCATTGCTCCCATGAGTTGTGTTAATCAATAAAACATCTCACTAAAATGTAAGTGTTTGTTCTCAGGTGAAAAACATGTTTCATCTTAAATGAAAACCTGGTCAGTGGGGGTGTTTCATCCGATGTTTCATTAGGTATCAAGAATCATCCACCAAACCCAAATGGTAGTCATTTATCGGCTTTTGACTGCATGAATAATCAATGAGTTTGAGAAGTTTTTCTCAAGCCTTACCGTTCTATTCAACAAGAGTTGTTTTCTTTGTTTTATGTTTATGAGCTATCACCGTCGGTTACATCTAAGCGTGAACACGAGACAAAAAAACATGTTCCACATGTAATAGGGTGCCAGACATGACGTGTTTTGCCACCAAACATTTGAAGTTGGAACTGTCGCCCCAAAGTTTAAGTTGTTTACTAGTTTTTGATCAGCGCGTTCCGCTCATCTTTTTTCTCAATTTTCAGTAATATTTCTCGCTCAGAAACTGCACACTGGTTTTTAAGAATTAATCTTTGGAGTTTTACAACTCTATAAATTCTTCTTAATGTTTTGCCACGAATATTTTGTTGATCGAAAACAAATCAAGTGGTCAAACAGTTACCTACTCTGCACGTGAACATTCTTCTAACGCCACTTGGCGGCTAAACATGTCTTGTTTTCATTCAATTAGAACATGTTTTCTCATCACGTGTACATGCTTAGATGCAACTGACCGTACTTACGTTACGTATTCCGCATGGAGTTCCATCAGCAACGGGAGCAGCTCGACTTAACTCAACGCCTCCCCTTATGCAGTACAGCGAGGAACAGACTCCCTACAGATCCAATTATAAGTGAAAGTGAGTGGCGGATTCAGACCTTCAGATGGGGGGGGGGGGGGGGGGGGGGTCATTTTGACATTCTGATCCCGAGATAAGGAGGGGACGGTCTCCAAAAATTTTATTAGGCCCCGCGGGCCTCAGTTTGGTCTAAAAATTAGGCAGTGGGGGCGGCTAGTATATGATCTGCTGGGTGAAAATCACCGGCAGAGAAAGTGGAACGAGCTTTTCTTGCCAATTCTTTCATTTTTAGTGGTAAGGGATGTGAGCAGAAAACAAATATAAAAGATTTTTTTTTCTGAATACACATATATTTTTCAAAAATAATTCAGTAAACAGCGCGGTTTGCAACCCGTTGCTTGATTGACAAATTTTAACACCAGAAATCTTGGTCGGATTACTAGCCGACAATGTGGGCGGAATGACCTCTTTCCCTCTCTGGGAATCTGCCCACCAACCCCTCCCCTAAGCCACCATTTTGCTCTAAGAGAGAGGTAGATGATAACGTTGGCTTAGGGGAGGGGTAGGTGGGCAGTTTCTTAGAAACCTAAATTGATCCACAAATCTCACAGGCGTTCCCTCCTCTCTTCCTCCTTATTTTTTCCGCGCTCTCTTTCTTCGCGTCGCATTACACTATCCGAATGCCTGGAACAGGCCGTCGCTTCCCCACTGTTATAGCGACTCCAACTCTGTTAAGCTGTTGTACTTAAGTAGCCGCATAAGGCGAAACGTCCCTAACAGCGAGGAGCAAGGATAAACGGCTGTATTCGCAAGCTGAACAAAGACTCAAATCAATAGAAGGTTCATGCGCGTATTTAATATTCCTGCAGACTGGCTCGTTTATAACCCAATAAATGGAAAAATTTCGAAGCCCTTCTTTCCGCTGATGAGATCCTGCCTCAAAACGATTTTTTCCTGTTCTTCGGGGATGATATTCCACATTAAGCGTGTTACTTATTTCGCTTCAAGATGATAACCTGATGTGCAATTTCATTGCTAACGCATTACATTTCCAATAAAAGCTGAATGAAGCCGCGAGTGCTAACAACAGCTGTCAAAATATACCAATCATAGGGTCCTGAATCTGGTATACCGGAACGAGCTTTTGTTAAAAAGTACTACAGGCGTTCCCTCGCTCTCGGCCCCTACCCCTCCACCTCGCTGTTTTTTTTCTGCTCACATCATTTTGCGCCGTCCCCACGATCTGAACGCCTGGAATAGGCTAGAAAACGCCCAAACTTTAGCAGGGGCGGATCTAGGATTTTTCTTAGGATGGGTGCACCAATAAGGAATGGCGTAACTGACCGGTGACGTAAACAAATTCTAATACAGAATACCAGTTGTATTAGAAAGCCGCAGGTCATCGGGCGGCGGGGGCGGGGGAGGAGGGGCGGGGGCGTGCGCACCTCCTGCCTCCTGCACCCTCCCCCTAGATCCACCCCGTTTGCTACCGAGCGATTTCGCAGATTTTGATTGCTGCTATTTCCTTTGTTATTGATTGTAAAGAGCTGACACTTCCACAAACTGCTCAAATTAACCAGCTCTTGCAACTTTTGAACCTTATTTGTGTATACGGAGACGCCTAACCCGTATGCTAATAGCAAGGATTCGCCTATTGGGCTCTTGCATTTCTCCCCTTCACACACACACACACACACACACACACACACACACACACACACACACACAAAGAAAAGAAAAAAACAAACAAATAGCTACCTGTCTCGACTATCTCAACAGTACCATAGGTGGCGGAGCAGGGGGAGCAGAAGGAGCAGGGGGGCCGTGGCTCCCCCAAACAAAAATTTGGGGGGGACATGTGGCATCGTTGACACCAGAGCGCAAATTTTCTGCCCTCAGACGACTGAAGAACTACCTAAGAAGCACCATGAAGCAGGAACGCCTGAACAAAAATCCATTACGGACACACTAAGATGTTTGCTTGTGCAAACAAACAACGCAAAGGGCATTTTGGAATGTTTGAGTAGGGATATGCTCATGGCTGAGTGTAGTTTATCGAGCCACTAAACAGCTTAAATACTCTCACCGAACACAACGAGTCAACAAGCACATGGTTCGGACTAACAGAACAACACGACAGGGGTCACGTGACCCCTGACAAGTTCCCAGGACCGCACACTGAGTGAAATATGAGGCCCCACGCTGCCCCCACGTTTCAAAACGCTCCGCTGCCTCTGAGTACCAAGTCACTAATCTAATTCTCGATCCTGGCCACTTACCGAACGATAGTTAGATTTTTTATATCCAGGGCCGTATTGAAATATACATTGCTTATCCCCATCAAACACCTCACCAGGCAGTTTATGCTGGTCTTCTGGAGGAAGGAGTAGAAGTCGAGTCGCCTCTAGGTAATCAAACGGTGAATTATCTAAACACTTCGAGCGGTCCCCCCTGTTATGAGATTAAAGAAGAAATAGTAAAAACTCGCGACTAAGAACTTGGTTTTTAAGAACCCGTTAGGCTTAAATTTGCCAGTTAGGCCCCATCTATACAGGAAACTGTTTAGCCTAAAATTTGAAACAGGTTCTGTTTTTCTAAAATCTATAGAAACAATTCTGTACACTTAGGGAAATAAGATAAGTCAGCATTCAGGATCCTCTTCGGAGACATAGGTATGCGTATCTTATACAGGGAATTAGCTGAAGACCATTTATTAAGTACTGTTAGCTACAATCCATTTTTACTTCAGAAAATAAGAGCCTATTTAAGAACCTACATAACTTAAATTTGAGCTTAATACCATTTATTTAAGAACCTGTTTAGGCTAACTTGAGAAAATGTAGGTTCTTAGTCGCGGGTTTTTACTGTAAAACACGCGCCATGATAAAGTCTTCAGTAGCTTTCTAGACCACGATCCATATTTAAAAAAAAACGAGAAATAGAGGATATTACATGGCCGCGCGGAGATACGAAATTTCTCTTCGAGTGTGGAAAAATATTTCACGATGAGCGCAGAGAAAGAGTGAAATGTTTTTTCAACACGAGAAGAGAAATTTCTCCAAGCGGTCATGTAATGTTCTATTTATTATATAAACACCAATGAACTACCAAACCATTTCACTTTAATAGTTTTTTGGTGTGAAAGGCGCGATCTGTTATGTAGCCATAGCAACGGTGATATTTTCATATGTGAAGATAACGTGTTATTTTCACACGTGAAGATATCAAGTTTTCGCGCGAAAGCTCACCTGGTATTTCATTGGTGTTAATATAATAAAAATAATGATGATAATGAATTTGATTATAATGATGATTATAGTGACGAGGACGGTGATGATGATAACAAATACTCAGACCCTGAAAGAAACCTGTTGATTAATAAAATAGTTTACAGTTTTAACTTTGCGTTTCAGGGAAAAAGTAAATACCCAAAAGAAATTTCGACCACGTCTGCGAGAGTTTATTACACTTCGTATGTGTCAAGTACACATGCTGGAAAGAACGTTGTGCGTCCTGGAATTCTCTGACTCGAGTCTTGACCAAGTTGTCCCTGAATGTGATAGTTTTTTTTTCATCTTTTACCATCCATTTTCAGGTTAAGCGTACGTAACCGGGTGAACATGGTCTCTTAATCTCGCTGTCAAATTAATGGCCGATATGATATTTGAAGAAGATTACGATAACGATGGTGAGATGATGATGATGATGATGATGATGATGACAATGGTGAATAGAAATACTTTTATATTGTCACGTGGCCTGTGCCGGGCTCTCGAAAAACGTCAAAACGTCAAAAATTGCTGTAGGAGGGTTTCAGGTGCTGGACATGTTGGTTAACTATGCGCGCGCAAGGCCAAATAATTGACGTAAGTGTTGAAGTAAACTGTCACAATTGACCAAGGAGCTGGTATACCGGAATTAGGTAATTAGGTATTGAAAACACTGCTTATATAGGCTCCGTCTCTCCCCAGCTCCCGCGCGGTTTTCTTCAATTTCCCCACTATCTTGAAGCCTGGAACAGGCTAATTTTCATGTTAATTTTTTTATTTTGCGGTGTTAATTAACTTTAAAATAGAAACCGTACACCTGTGGGTGCGCAGTGTTTATAAGACTTTTTGTATCACAAGGAGACCGGTATAGTATCAAACTTCGAAAGGAGTGAAATGATAGCCTTGATTTTCAAGTACTTTTATTGGTGACATATTTCTCCAATCTGACGGCGGTCAAGCTGCTTCCTAAAACAAGCAACGTTTTACATGATTTGATGTGGGGAAAAGGGAAAAAATGTAGGCCAATAAGTACCACCTTCCATGAGCGGCAAGCTATCCAAAACAACTAAATTTTCCCAGTCAAAGCCCAATAATTAGAACCTCTTGTAGCGACCACGATCACTTTCTGGAGTGTATAATTTTCCACTGTTTTTAACCTCTCGAAGAACAGCGACAACTTAACAAGGAACTACACGAAAACTTCGAATGAGTTTTTCCGTTTTTTTTTTTTCAATCATTTGAGTTGGGGCGGGTTAATCCAAATCACAATGCAACGCGCTCGCCCAGCTTGGTCCGCAAAAACAAAACCAAGAGAGACTCTAGACTGCTCAAGAAGAGCGAAGGAAATCGCGATGATGAGTGGAATTTTTGTAAAGGGCAGGAGGCAGAAATTACTTTATTCTTGCAAGAGACAAGAATAAGAAAGATGAGAAAAATCTTCAGAGAAAACTAGTCGATTATTGCCCGAAACAGGGCGATCACAAGCAACGAACCGGGAAACACAGAGACAAACAAAGTGGATCGAATACACGAGTCATAAGTAAACATGTGTTTCCTAAGAGGTCCGCTAAGATGATTGATTGAACAGGAAAACGCGCAGCGCGATACAACGAATTTGGCTGTAATTCTCTGCCAAAAAGGAAATGCGTCGTGACCTATTCTCGGAAGAGACCCCTGAGGTTCGATTCTTGTATTATAAGCGATCACCTCCAGTGAGCGACCACTAAATCTTCCCATTTTGGGCCTTCGCTTACGGAAGGTTCGACTTAAGGTGACTCGACCCAGTTTTTTTGGGGGGGTACCATCCTACTTTGAAGCTCTCTGGTATCCCCACCTTTACTTTTATCGTAAGTCTAACACATAGAATGGATAACATATAGATCAATCTACAATATAACATAAAATTTTTGGCGATCGGAGTAAATGTCACGTGGTTATAATGCCACGCCCCTTTGAGGTCTGAGTCGAAAATCTGCTGTTGCCAGCATTTTTTCGTGAAAATCTCTCGGCTACACATAGTGCGCATTAGTGCCTTGCGCTGAACAGAGTTTCACCAAAATCGCAAAGACCCAATTCGAGAAATTCAGCGGTTTCCAAATTTAGGTCATAATTTATGCGAAAATGATAAGCAAACTTTACACGGATTATATCTAAAAAACTATGAGATTCATCTCTGTATTTTGGGCATCCTTATAACAGATGGGTCCTTGCAAGTCAGCAAAACAATTTAGGCCTTGTAAATGCGCGCGATTTCGAGCAAAGCAAACATATAGAAACTATAGTTTTCGCTATTTGTTGACGTTTGTCAGCGTTTAAGAGTCGTTCTCACGAAAAAAGCATTTTCTTAAAAATTCGTAGTTTCGTAGTGTAAAGTTTGCTTATCATTTTCGCATAAATTATGACCTAAATTTGGAAACCGCTGAATTTCTCGAATTGGGTCTTTGCGATTTTGGTGAAACTCTGTTCAGCGCAAGGCACTAATGCGCACTATGTGTAGCCGAGAGATTTTGACGAAAAAATGCCGGCAACAGCAGATTTTCGTCTTAGACCTCAAAGAGGCGTGGCATTATAACCACGTGATATTTACGCCGATCGCCAAAGTTTTATGTTATATTGTAGATTGATCTATATGTTATCCATTCTATGTGTTAGACTTACGATAAAAGTAAAGGTGGGGATACCAGAGAGCTTCAAAGTAGGATGGTACCCCCCAAAAAAAACTGGGTCGAGTCACCTTAATTAAGAGTTTAAAAAAAAAAAGAAAAGAAAAAGATACAAATATTTCTTTGGATAGAATTTAAAGAATTAGTGATAATTAGAATTTGTTATAAGTTAATGCGAAGTACTCCTGTTTTAACAGGATAACAAAATAATAAAATAATAAATATTAAAATCATGTTGTGTAAGGTCGTTACAGTCAACTCTCGCCTTGCGGACACCTCGCTATAACGGACACCCCGATACTACGGACAGCAGCTAAATGCCTGTTTACTAATAACGACATTAACTCGAGGTCCCTACGGTGTCTGCAATAAAGGCAGTTGATTGTATCAGAATGTATCTTCAACTCAAGTCTCAAATATAAATATTACACAAAAGGCAACCACTGACACCAGTCAAAAGTATACAGCATTGCCGCGCCACATAGCATAGCACTGCTTTTCTGCAATTATTAAGTTGACAACAGCTAAAATGAAAGACCACTTACCCCAGAAAATTTTGAAGTACTCGGCTTGAGCAGTTGGACCATGTGGCAGCATAGATCCCAGAGGGAAGTGTCGCAGACATAATGTACCTACCGTCTGGGCATTCAGGTGTTACATCATGACCAAGAAAAGCGCTGCAAATACAAAAAAAAACGTACTTTATCCAACCAAAAAGTCAGAACTTTAACCCTTTTTTTTTTGGGGGGGGGGGGGGGGGTAGTGGAGGGTAGTGCTGGAATAGTGACCTATTGAAAAAATATCTGAAAACAGATGGTATTAACGTGTAGGCCCTACCAATGAGGTTTTAGTCATGAGTCAGCGCCTCTCGCACTTGCTGCTACAACTGAACCATAGCCTGGGGTGTACAACCGCTCCCCTCCTTTCCAATTTTATTGGAGGAGAGGGGAGGGGGCGGCTGTACACAGGCTACTGAACTATTGAAATATGTAAAAATATATCATTCTCATGTAGTATCATACTGTTACATGTTTACCAAATTTTTATGTAACCTTACTTATGGCCTGTCTCGTGCGCGATATAAAGAGCTGTCTGGAGACCCACGTCACTGTTTATGTTGCCATTGGGTAGCCTGGGAGCACACATGCGGTTTGCTATGGCGCGACCTAATACAAATACAAATAAAACAAAACACGAATCATTGTACAACAATGATTGCACTACGCACGTTGGGGGGGGCTACGCACTAGGTTAAGTGAAGTATCGTTATTTCTGACTTAGAATTATCTGTGATACCATGGGGGGAGGTAGAAATTTTTTAGTGGTACGCAAAGTTTTCCAAATCCACCCTAACCCGTCGCCCAAATAACTTCCTCGAGGATACCGTATAGAGTTCTATATGTGGGGTGAGGTAAATATTTCTCTTGGTCGTAGGACCACGTTCCCGCGAGGGATACTCGACCATCACCAATCGTTGGTGGTACAGGTGTGCCGCTGAGGGGTTGAAACCCTGACCCTGTTAAGTACAAAAAATTCCTTCAATACATACTGTGATCAAGACAACACCCTCAATTTTATTACCCTGTTTAGAACAAAGGGTAAAATGCACGCCAGAGCAAATTCACGTTATAGTCATTGCTTTTGTATACTTGGAGCACAAAGAAAAAAAAAGAAAGGAAATCAAATAAATCGTGCAGGCCATACCTTGCTGACAGACTCACACGAAATTATATACTATGATTAGGACAGAGACGTCAAAAACCATACCCTGTCCAGCGGCACTTACCCGTATAGGTCATATAAGAGAGTACTATATAGTGGCATGACTATAAAGGACTGCGGGTTTGGACTTAAGGACTGTATCCAAGCTCAAAAAGAGAAAGCAAAATTTGTCGTGGAGTGATTACCGTCCTCCATAAAATGAATACGAATGGAGTTTGTTGTTCGGCTTGAAATCTATTGCTGTTTTTGACGTTCTCGCCGCCGTCGCCTTAGTTAGATCTTAAACTCCCTAATAACGAAACGAGTACTTTTAAAAAGTTGTACTTACCTCCTTTCATTTTGCTGCAAAAATAATATTGAAAAAACACAATCAAAACAGTTTTTCAAGCTTCATGTTCCTTCACATAATAATTATTAAGTCAATGATTGATGTTGGCGGAAACCCGTATTGGGCGAGCTCTCTTTAATGCGATACGCAATTTGGCCAGAGGAGTGAGGCCCGGTGCATCGCTTTCATGTCTTAAGAATACACATGATAATATCCCAGATGGCAGGAACGCCTGAAGCTGGAGAGATGCAACATTGTTCAGTGACATTAAGCATGATACCATAGACCTTTGGGGTGCGCGCGCGCGCGGCGAGCCTCGTTTTCTTTCCACTGACCTAAGAAAACACCAAACATTTCGCAACGCTACCACTGGTTTCTGCGCGAAATGAAGTTGGAGGAACGAGGGCAGAAATTCTATGCCGATGACGTGTCACTACCCTTATCTGGGTAGTGCTTCTGATTGTTCGTGCCTCGAGAGAAATTTTAGCCTGCGAAAACACCCGTTTCTCCTTGCTCTTCGCGGATGTTTTCGCAGGCTACAGAAATTTGCTTAAACCAATGAGCAGCTCTAATCAGATCTGGGTAGTGACACGTCTTCAGTAAGGCATTTCCGCGTACGTTCCTCAGACTTCATTTCGCAGGGAAACCAGTAGTGGCGTCACGAAATTTTATGTCTGTGAAAACGAATGGCAATGACATCAACTCCGGGACTCAAGCCCGGAATTCATTGGTGGGATGACTGTGCTCTTGCCACTACGACATCCTTAAAACGCTAAAAGATACGTAATTCTAGGCGAATTGCAGTAAGTCACAAACAAACTGTACGCTGTGCCTTTCCCACTTTCTCGAGCTTTCAAGGCCGCAACCAAAACAGTCACAAAAGTGATGCGCAGTTCAATTTTTACTGATTACCTGCCTACACTATTCGAGAGCGGCATTTATTTCAAAATCACATTCCTTAAATCAGTGACAGCAATTACGGTATTCGTCAATATCATGTAAAAGCGAAAAGTGCACTTTTATGCTGAGACAGAATGGAATTGAACGGATGGTATAGAATGCCGAGTTGTACCGATAAACACCGCCTTCTTCTGGTTGGGTGCCGCATTTAATGGAGGGCGGGGTTTATTTGAATGTGACGTCTAATCGAGTAAATACGATATTTTAAGACAATTCCCTTGAAAAGGATGTACTATCAAGGTTTTCGTCAAACTTGGCAGAAATGTCAGCCTCATATAGGAAAATCAAAACCGCAATAAGAGGACGGGATCAAAGTGCTTGTTTTCGCCCTGTGTGTCCGTAATACTGAGTATTTTTTCCTAATAGGCCACTTCCGAGTTCCGAAAAATCTCACTTTCAAAGCGAGGCTAAGTGCGAAGCCATTGATATGAAAATGATTTTTAATTATGATGCAAATAAAACTCATTTTCACAACAAAAGTTTCGCACTTAGCCTCGTTTTGAAAGTGAGATTTTTTGGAACTCGGAAATGGCCTATTGCGTGCGAAATGTTCGAAACATCGATAAGCGACAAAAACTATTATCATATAGCAAAAACTATGAATCATAATAAAACCTAAAGCCCATGTGTTTGTCTGGGCCATAATTTTTCTATTTAGTGACTTCAAATTAGCTGATTTTGAAAAAATTGTAGAGAAATGGACAATTTTAACATTATCACATACTGTTCTGTGGCGCTACATGCGGAGTTTCGTGTTGTTCATATTTAGAAAAATACAACTTCTTCTATCCAGTTTTTTCTCCTTAATATATATTTTTCGTGTATCTGTAACGGGTAAGAAGCACAAATAAAAAGGGGGGGTCACCGCTCTCATCATATCGTTTCATCGTAAAATGACAACAAAGGGACAATTTCGGCTTCAAATGATCATTTTACTCGAGGGGACTGGGGCGAGTTTCAAGACAAACACCTCTTTAGCCGGAAAGAGTTCTAAAAATCGCTATTAAAAGCATTTGGACTACAAAAGAAACTTTAATTACCTCTTATTAGGCAACTGGTGAGAATCACCGCCACCTTTGAAGTCACAATGTTATACGCACTAGGTGATACGCAGTGCCCCCATTAATGTTTCTCCAGATCAGATTAGCTACTCTGTAAATTTCGAGCATAAATAAAGTATATGTATGTATGTATGTATGAATGACGCATATACTTACTCTGTGATATAGCTAAACACATCAAAATGTTCCGAGTCTCCGTTTGGTAAGTTCATATAAGTTGAAGACCAACTCAACAATTTTTTTAGCATGGTTATATCGCCGTCACCGTCCTTGAATTTGAGCTGCGACCAGAGAAGAGTAATTAGTGCAAAAAGAAACTGCGTTGTGAGTATTTACATTTAACATTGCGCCATCTATTAAACTTAGTCAGTTTGGGCATCGAACCTACACTTGCTTACTATTCTTAGAGCGCGCTTCTGTAAAATAACTAGCGTTTCAGTTAAGATTAGATTTGTAGGCACATCCCCAAGCTAGATTGCAATAATATATATATGGAAGGATCATTGAATTATATATGTAGACTTGCTCACAAGTCGAGCTTTTGAGCGCGTAGCGCGAGCGAGCGAGCGCGAAGCCGGGTCCTACCACACCAGACCAGAAAACCAAGCGAACAACTTTTAGAAAGTCTATTATATATGGTACGAAGAGAGTGAGTAGAGAGAGAAAATAACCTAGATTTATGAATGATGCCTATAGGTTTTCGACATTTTAGTGGCAACGAAAGATAAATGAGATTTCCAGGTTACATTGTCATCTAAAAAAACACCCAGAAATCTGTAGTTGTTGAATTCGACAAATTGTGACCCATTGGAGAAGTAACTTTTGACCCATTCTGGAGGTAGACCCCCAAATTCCATCGTGTTTAAGTTTGTTGAAAAGAATGTCGTGGTTGACCTATCAAAGTCTTTCTAGAGATCTAGAAATACTCCAATAGCATGTTCTCTCCTGTCAGAGGCAGCAGAAATTTTGTCGGCGCAAGGCAAGGAGAACGATTTTTCCTAAAACCACATTGGTTGTCAGTCGCATTTGATCATTTCTTCGTGCTTTCCTGTCGTAAAATGACGTTCCCGTTCTGTGGCTAAATCAGCCTATTATAAGAGCTGTGTCACGAAATTTACTAACACCTCTCAAACCGTCACAGGAAGGTATGAATAACACGCCAAATACAAAAGGAGGCAGGGATAGACAAATTTGAAGAACATTGAAAGGCCATTTGTAATTGTGGTTCATACTGCGCTTTTCATAAAAATGCGAACTCTGAAGTTCAAAAGCCGCCTTCACAATTGCGTTTTTCGCTGCCGTCAATCATAATTATGATCACAAGCAACGAACCTTGAAACACAGAAACACACAAAACGGATTGGAATCCACCAATCACAAATCACAAACCATGATCTTTTGAACCCGTTAAAGTATAGTTTTGCTTCCTAAGAGGTCCGTTGAGATGATTGACGGCAGCGAAAAACGCAACCGTCAGGTAACTTTTGAACTTAAGAATTCGCATGTCCGTGAAAAGCGCAGTAACTTGTTAGCCTAACAAGTTTCAAAGTTCATTTTTGAATGTAACGTTTGAAATAATTGTTGGGAAACATATATTTCTATGAACTGAAGCTGTGATTTTGTCACTCACAAGACCAAGTTCCATAGCGAATAAGAATGCGTAATTGACGTCATAAACAAAATGAAGGCTAGCCAGCCGTGACACAGTACCCTTAAAGTATTAGATAGATTAAGAGTCACGTTTACGGCAAACGGCAAACGTCGGATTCAAGTTTAGAATTTCTCAGAATAGAAAATATGCAGATAAAAACTGTCCAGTACAATTCTTATGGATAAAACTGGTGTGAAACTACTTATTTCTGTGTAAAAGTACTAACGACAATTAAGGGGGAAACTTGGTCACGTGGTACAAATTCACGTTTGCCGTTTGGCGTAAACATGAATCTTAATATCTTTATTATTAGGGAGTTTAAGCAACGACAACAGCGACGGCAACGAGAACGGCAAAAAAGCAATAGGTTTAGATTGATTGACACTGAACAAAAACTTTGCACGTGTATCACTCTTTTTTGAAAATTTCTTTGCCGTTGCAACATAGCCTTCGAAAACATCCGTTTCTCCGTTTCTCTTCGCCGCTGGGGTCGTTTCGCGCGGAGGAACGCGCGAAAGGCCCCCAGCGGCGAAGAGAGAGGAGAAACGGATGTTTTCGTAGGCTATTGCAGCACGACTAGAACGTGAAAGTGCCTAATTTCACGTTTGGTCCAGGACGTGAACACAAGGCAACGACTTTCTTTTTCCTTTTCCTGAACTTTGATACTGTCTTTTAGAATTCAACTCCAGAAAAATTTACCAACATTTTATGAATTGACGAGATGGAATAAGCGCGATAAAGTTTGAAGTAGCGCAAATTCACTCTTTAAGTGACGTTTTCGTTGTCGTCGCCGTCGTTGTTGTTTAAGCGCTCTATTGTACGTACCTCGTCTTTCGTTGAATTGATACGAATTATTTTTTTGACCACATAATACACCTTTATTGCTCCAATTGAAGGATCTTGATACATTCCAGCAACCTAAGGTAAAAAACAACAAATGGAACCTCTTGTGTGGATGGGTAGTGGAACGAGATTTTAATTGGAAATTTCTGGTCAACTTTACGTGTCGCCTGTGCACAGCCTTCCCCTCCCTTTTAGAAAAAACGTTTCCCCTTTTTTTCACTTGAGGGGAGAGGGCGGCTATACTCAGGCTCCTTTAGATGGTTTCTTTCGTTTTTCTGTAGCTTGATTGGCTTCGAGTACGGTCGTTTCGAAAGATCTTTTTCCCTCTGCACAAATTAAGAGTCAAAGATGTCTTTGGCCTAGGCCGAACGTCAAACTTTTCATGAGACGAACCAAACTTAGTGAGTTAAGTTCATGAAACGTTCGACGTCTGGCTCAGTTAAGTTCGTCTGAATGAGTTTGGATCGTCCAACACGTTCTGTGCGACTGCTTCAGACGGATAGAGCGTCTGAAGATCGTCTCCGGGACAAACGTAGATCTTCACATGCGACGAAATAAACTAATAGACGATCTTAACTTAATTTAGGTCGACCCAAATTAGAGTTTAGTTCGTCTCATGAAAAGTTCGACGTCGGGCCTAGGCCTATGACCGGTAAAAAATGATGACGTCACTAACGGTACAAGGGACGTAGATCCACACGGACGGTTATGAGAGGTTCAGAAGTGTACGGTTTAATTCTGATTAATAAAATGAATAAGACAGTATTCGTGCTCTGATTGGCCGAGAGGCGTGTTTGAATGAGCGTATGAGAGTATGTTGTGACGTCGAGATGTTTTGCTGTGCGTATGTAATAAACTCGCAGTCTGAGGCTCTTATGGCTAAACACCCGGAGACATTTATTTTTAATGTGAGGTAGAGAATCCCCACAGATCATACATACCATGTTAGCAATGACAAGAAGTATTGTAGCAAAGTCCTTTTCTCCGTACTTGTCAACATAGTCTTGAGAAACAATCAAGGCGGCTTCCATAAATTTGTAATTACTAGTGGCCCGACGCTTTCTGTCATGCACATGTTTTGACCCCCTGTAGCGGTAGTTATCTACAAGGAGAAACAAATGTAAAAAAGTTTTAAAAAAATGTATTTAACTCCCTTGAGTAAAAAAGAGTTACTTTTCGGCCTCAATATTAATTGCGATTTTGCAATTTGACAAAACATATTTAGCAATTATTGAATGAGGCTGAGTAGGATTTGAAGAATTCTGCAGATCCAGGAGGGTGTTATCGGCCGAGGTGGACAACACCCTCCTCGATCTGCAGAATTCTTCATATCCTAGGAAAGCTGAATTCAATAATTGTTTTATTATTCCTTCAAAATAATTCCAAGAGCAAGGTAGCCTCGGTCGATGTAAGTTCATATCGATAATGCATCTTTATCGCGAAGTTTAGGAGATTAAGGTCTGCTCAGGTCTGCAAATATACTCCAAATAACAGATGTTGTCCGGCCAGTTGTCTTCTTGCCGTTCTTGCAATGTTTTTAGATAATATTTCGCAGTGAAACGAGGAAAACGTTCCGCGACAGTTCCGTCATTTTGTTCTAATTACCAAAATAACTCAGCCTTGTCCCCAGGTTTTCTCGGTCAACAGTTCAATAACCTGTAACAAAGCTGCACTTTTGACGTCATTTTGATGTCATCGGTTCAACATGACAAAATTCTTTTCAAATTTGGTTAACAGCGGCTGGTTATGGTGAATAATACGTGTGGTTTTAACCAATCAGATACGGGGAAATATATTGAATGAATAATAATGCCTGTTATACGTCGTAAAGATCATGCCTTGCACCACCTCTCTGAGGTATCCCGCATTGTACAAAGTGGAATCAAGATATTCCTCTCACAAAGTTTGCTGCAACATTTAAGTTGCGAGAGAGACATGAGAGACACAATCTCCTCGTACTGATACAGAGAAAACGGTCTTTTATACCACTACATGAGAAATTTCTGCAATTTGATTGGCTTAGAGCAGTGGTATGTCAGCTTAATTTGAAATACCTACATGTGAAAATTACAAACCTTTTGCGGGTGTGGTATAAACAAATAATAACATGATTTGTACGTGATATTTGACATAAATACCACTCGTGATATTTCAAAATTGTCTCAAATTTCACTCGCCTAACGGCTCGTGAAATTACGTATAACAATTTCGAAATATCACTCGTGGTATTTATGCCAAATATCACTACAAATTATGCTATTACCTATACTAATAAGAAAAATGAGGTCTGTAATAAGAATGATCTGTTGGCGGTGTGAAATCAGCTACACGGTTGGTGCACATTAACCCCTATTCAAAACTATTCACATATCGCACTTCTAAAACACGACAACTCAATACAAACCTGATGAATTGCTCGTTTGACAGCTAGAGTTGCCAAGTTTCAACGACGAAGCTCTGTAAATCAGATGAGGCGTTCTGTCGGTGCTTCTCCTCACGCGCTTTGCTAAATGTGCAGGGAGAGGCTGGACGAAAAAAGTGTCCTCTGACGTCCTTATCATGCCGAACTATTGGAATGAAAAAGGAAAATGTTACTTTTCCTTTAAAGTGGTCATGATCCAAGATTGTGGAGGATTTTTTGAGTTAGCATAGATCAACGATTGGAAAGTTGAATTATTGAGTTCAGTTTACCCTTTCCGATATCTGTACAGTAAGCAGTGATCAACTCAAAGGCTCTGTTACTTTGACTACCACAGACTGGAGGTTTGGATAAAAACTTAAATTGCTCTAACTAAACCTGCTGTATATTTTCCTATTTCATTATAATTTTATTGTTGACTTGTCTTTTTATTCACCGTGTTGTACCCATAACTGTGATTAAAAAACGTTTCCAAAAGAGGTGTCTAAATGTTCAACACGAACAGAATCAAAAATGAAAATTCATAACGCACTTTATTTGCGTTTCAATGTAGTTAGCACCAAAGTACCAATCGAGGATACTATTTTTGCGTCTCCTACTGGAGACGGGAGCGCCACTTTACGTGGTCATCCGAGCCACGCGAAGGTCTACTCAATTGCAGGGCAACGGTAGTACCTTTACTTCTCAGTTATTTTGAGACTCTGAGTATAGGTCCGGCCACGGGGATCGAACCCGCGACCTTCCGCTCTGAAGGCAAGCGCTCTACCGACTGAGCTTGTCCTGCTGCGGTTTTAATTTATTTATTTGCTGGTGCTAAGGAAGCAGAACCATAAAGCAAAAAGACCAAAGTTTAAAATCCTAGCCTTACCAGTCCTTTATCGCTTCTCACGGCCACCAGGGAGTCTGGATGCGAGGACACCTTTCCCAAGTAGAATTTATTTTCAGGCACAGGGTGAGCGGAAACTCTTCCCCCTCCGTGGTGTCTTTCGACGACTAAGTTGGGCGTCATAAGCATTTTGTTTGGCTTTAGCTTCAGCCGAAACTTAGATCCAAATGCATGAAGTTTATAGTGTAAAAGATCTGTATTAGACGAGCGCCGTCTGCGACCGAAAGGGGACATCTTTCTTCCATTTGACTCTGTTTCGTGCGGTGTGGCTACGTCATATTCGGGAACTGCAGATAAAATGAATGGACACGCATATTAAGGTCAAGTCTGCACTCTAGTCGAGTAGTCCACCAGGCTGGAGCTTATCCAGGTTTCCATGGCATGAAGAAACTAGGAAAATTTCTACCAACCCCATCCCCCATAACGGGAAGCAAATCCATCCAGCCCTTACCCATTTACAAAAACAGTTGGATAGAGTAGGCCCAGCATCGTGCGAGCTTGCGAGCGTAGGGGCCAAACAACTCCGAGCGTCCATTTGTCACATTAGGCTTAGGTTACAATGTGTTAGATTAATAGATCATTTGTAGATTCATCTTTAGTGCTCTCAGCCATCTGAGCAGAGCAGGATTTCCAGGAAAGGTGGATGTTAAACCAGTGATCAGCATCAAATTTCTCCTTGTTATAGCAATGCTTTGTAAAACAGAGTGGTCATGAGAATTAAGGACATGATCACAGAGAATGTGTTTGCTTGATATTTTATCAACTTCTCCCCACTACTTCTATAGTTAATGAATAGGGGCGACAAAGGAGAATTTTAATTTTAATCTTAGGGTTTAAAGGGTTAAGCAAAGAGAGCTAAGTTGTTCGAAGAACAAGACGCCAGGGTCGGGTTGCAAAAACACATCTTAAGATTAAGGGAACTCGTAACTATTATTTCAAAACAATAGGTTATTGTTCCAGAACAAAAGTTAAGAGCTCTCTTATCTTAAGAAGGTTTTATGCAACCTGGCCCAGGGCCGAGTTGTTCAAAGCCGGGTTAAGACAACCCAGGGTTAGTGCGAGATTTGAATTCAGATTTGAAAGCTTAAAAAGTATTTCAGTTTTAATTCTTTTTGTCTACAAGTTGACGATTGAAAGCTCTAAATATAACAGAGAAAATTATCCGAGAAAATGCTTTTGAACACAAGAAAGAGAAACCCGGGTTAAATTTAACCCCAGGTTAAGCACTAATCGTCCTTCGAACAACTGGGCCCAGGTCTCTTTCTAATCTTCTACAAATGTAGTCATATTCCATTGCGTGTACGTTTGTGAACGAAGCAAATAGAGCGTTTTCACATGACGTCACGTGCACCATATTGGTGCTTAATAACGATGAAACGGCGGCCATGTTGGTGTTCCAAACCAGTCCTGTGGCAGTTGGAAATTTTTGTTATGTAAAAATGTTCTTTTGTTCCAATAAATTTGCATAGCTTTTGACCTCGTGAGTGAAAACGCTCTATATATAGGAGGAAAAGAAATCTAAATATAGATGAACGTCCAACACGCTGCCACACTTATTGTAACCGATGAACTCTCTAGGATAATGAGCTCCTGATAGCGCTACCTAATAGGTTCCAAACATCGCTTACTTTCAGAATGATCTTTGACGCCAAATAAATACTCAACTTCTCTCTTGGTCATGTAATGATGAAGATTCTGAGAAGAAATAAGTAAAAAAAAGTAAATAAAATTAAACTTCACGATCGAAATTGATTTCGGTTGTCACTGCAATGCTAACTACAATGCTACTGAACTGCTTCAATGCTAACAGCGCGTAAAGCAGCTTGATTATCATTGCCATTTCATCAATCGGGGGTTCTGGCGTAGGGGTTGGTTTTGAAGGGCCTGACAACTTCATTTGTCAATAATCAACAATTATTGACGAGGTTGAGCAAAATAACGTGATTTGTCTGAAATATAATGATATAAAATATCGTGATCTGACAAATCAAGATATTTTTCGATAGCCGAGTTTAATAATTGTTTTATCATTCGTTCACCCAGTTTGTTTTCTAATGAATATCTTCGAGAAGCGAGGCGATCTGCCTTTTTTCACGCAAGAGCGATCGCAAGCGTGGTTTCGTTTACGCATGAGTAGAATATTATTTGCAGACAAACAAAGTTGGACGACATTGAGCAGACCATTGAGCAGCATGAGCAGACCATTATCTGTAAGCAGTTATTTGCAGGTCACGTGGTGGGATTTCGGTCAATGAAAAGGAAGAAAAATTTGCATCGAATGATAATACCAATTACGCGTCCTTATTCTTTATGGAACTTGAGAAATCACTTTCGAATGACAAAATCACAGCTTCGTGTTATATAAAGCATTATATCGAACGTTACAAACAACAAAAACAAACTTTGAAAAACTATTAGGTTAACAAGTTTTCAAAAATTACAAATGCAATCCGTTTCAATCTTCTTCAGGTTTGTCTACCCAGGCTTCCTTTCGTATTTGCGGTGTTATTTATACTTTCTATGAATATTTTTTTTCTGTTGAATGATCGTGACAGAGCTCCTTTAGGCGCGAGAAAAAGCTCTAAGAAGCCAATCAAGTTTTCATTTAAGGGAACCACCAAGCTCTCTGAACGAGTAGATTAACTAACTAACGAAATAATAGATTTAAACTGATGACCCAAACAATCCCCCTAGCCCTGAAAACAACAGCAGATGTGTTTTCAGAGACCGATGATATAATTTTTGATTCAAAAGTCTTCCCTCGATCAACTGATATGACACTATTTCTCGTTAATAGTATATACCCTTCTGTTTGCAAAAAAACTTGGCCACTTTATCTTTCTGACCACCGAAAAACGGGCAAATAGATCATTAAACGTAGTCGCCATATAAATAGAAATTTGGTATGTAATTTAAGTTTTCAGTACTGATTACTTTTTGTTATTATTGTTATTATCTTCTCTTTTACTTTCATGCAACGAATATTGTCATCGGCAATGCCATCTATTCATATGGAAATGCAAATAATTTGAATTGCATTGAATTGATGGCTTAGTGGATCCAAATTTCTTTATGTTCTCGATGCCAACTTAACGTATTACCTAGTAACATTAGAGTGGTTTTCGTTTGAGTGTCGTAAAACCAAAACCAAAGTAATTACTCTGGCCAATCACATAGGACACAGACAATACATTGAACCAATCAAAACTCGAAGTAATTACATGTGGCTGACGCAAAGCGCGGGAAAATGCATGCGAGCGCGTCACAATTGGCTTTGGTTTTACTTCTGATTGGATGAAAAGGTGGCGCGAATCTTTTAAGCCAATCGCATCGTGTAGAAAGTGCAAAACCAATTACTTTTCGACACTCAAATGAAAACCGCTCTATAATTAATTTTTAGGCGAATTAAGTCTTGTTCGAACAGTTATCTCATTCAAAAGACGCACTGCTACATGTTCTAAACGAGTTAAAAACTGGGTACGATATGAGACCCCAAAGCTTCTTGGGATCGTTTGGAAGGACAGCACATGGCGCACTACAAGTGCTCCGTTTCAAAATGCAAATGAAAGTTTCAAAAATGCAACTAATTCTTCGACTATTACAGGATTCTTAAAGACGGACCCTGATGCAACACGTATGAGTTTTTGGGACCTTGACAGCGTCTTTTAACAGATGGCTTGCTGCTGTCCGCCATGTTTTTGCTGTCTCTCCAAACGATCCATAGAGCCTTTGCGGACATAAGTCATACCAGTTCCCCGCTCGGCTTACCTTTTTAGACGCCTTTAGAGTTTCACTTCCTGCAAAGAATATAGAACATGTATTTTTAATGGCAACCCAGGTGAATCCATGCGCTCATTCTATACTACTTTGAATAGGCTTTCGACTAGAAGACATTGTGAAATAAGAATATACGACATCGGTAAATTCTCCAAAAACTTACATCATAACCGAGTTACAGTGGTACTTTTCACATGGTACTATTCAGTATATTATGTAGAATCTAACTTTTGATTATATGGATGAAATCCTATGGTGTCACATCTAAATGAAACCTCTTCAGCAGTACTTTCACGTGATATTATTTATTTAGTATGTAGCTCTAACTTTTGAGTCTGTGGATGAAATCCTATGGTGTGACCATTCAAATGAAACCTCTTCAGCAGTATTTCCTCATGGTATTATTTCTTTAGTATGTAACTCTAACTTTTGATGCTGTGGATGGAATCCTGTGGTGTAACCATTCAAATGTATATGAAACCTCTTTGGGAGAACGTTTACATAGTACTATTTAAATCTTAGGTTTTTACAAAAACATTGTTTCAATTTAACTTCGCCTACTATTATAAGTGAAAGGGTCAATCCAATGCTATGGTCGTTTGCGATCTTTGACTTGTAGTCCGCAGAAAGGCCGTAAATGAACCCTGATACGTTTGTGAGTGCGTTCTCGAAATTAAACACCCTTCGTTGGACTTAGACTATTTATGACAGGGGCGGATCTAGGGGGAGGGTGCAGGGGGTGCGCATCCCCCCCCTCCCTGAGATGACCTGCGGTTTTCTAATACAACTGGTATTCTGCAAAAAAAACTATGTGGTTTATTGGTGTTGAAGTGGAGCAAGAGACGAGTGCACCCCCTCCTAAATAAAATCCTGGATCCGCCCCTGTATGATGAACAAATTTCTGTAGTCTCGCATTAAACTACTTTACTCTTTGGAAGTCAAGAGTAACAGCTTTAAAGACCACTCCGTTTGTCTTACAGTGTAGTTAAAAATATATGTACAACAATCGTGTGCCTAAAATGTCTTTATGAGCGGCGAGTGCTGGGATCACACATGGTTCGAAATTCGTATTCGTGCTATCCAAGTCTCACTTGTCAATTCAGTTCTAGTCAGTTCTAGCGGTCGTTGACATTGTAATATATACTACACTAAAAAAAATTGTGGACTGCATACAGTCAAGTTAACATATAGGCTGTACGGCTTACCTGCGTTTTTCAGTAGAATTAAAAAAACAACCACAGTCCAAATGCTTGCAAAATAATGCATTGTGCGTAATAAATCTAGGAAGCAAAACAGAACAGGATTTAAAACAAACAGGGGTTGTTTTTTGAATAGCTGGAGCATAAACCATTAGTCAGTTAATATAAGACAAAAAAGAGAGATAGCTAATTATGGTTTCCACAAAAGTGCAAATAGAGTTTTAATTTCTTAACATAAGAATTGTACATTCCGTATGTTCCTTCCGCACTTAGTGCTAAAGGCCGGGGAATATCAAAATTCGCCACTTCAAGAGAAAAGAGTATTTATGCTGCGCATTATCATTTTCAAAGTTTTATCATTACTCCAAAAACAAAGGTGAAACAATATGTTAACATTTGTTCCCTTTGGGAAGGGTTACTTTAAAAAACAACGAAACTCTAAGCCGAAGTTGAAATACTTAACTTTAATTAACGTTACCCTACTGGATGCTAGAAAATTATTCCTTTCTTCATTTGGTTTAAATAAACCTCGTTAGGGGACTGTAATAATAATTTAAGGAGATACTTTACACTTTTAGCTCTGAAAACAATGTGCAGCGTTCGACAGCGTACTTTGAATTCAAACTAAGCATCTATTCATCTGCTCCCAGAGCCTGGTCTTAAAAATTTGCTTTCCTTTAAATTTCGGAGCAAATGTCCGAAGAAATGTAAAATCACGCATTAAAAATTTCTTGTAAGGTCTCAAAGAAAGCAAATAAAACAGCGAAACGACCTTACAAATAATATTCCGGATCCTTAACTGTCAAAGTGAAGAAATGATTCTTTCGAGCTATCACGCGACATCACAATACAAACACTCGCCTAACTCGTCCACAAACGTGTCATTTGGTTCTCTAGTAATTCAGTGAAGTGATATCGACTCACTCAAGATCAAATATTTATACGTACTGAACTTTTCATGGTAAAACTGTGGTTCAATATAAAAGCCAAACCGATAGGGCTATAAATCGTATACAGGACAATATATTGGTCATGTGATTACAGTGTAGGCGATGGAATAACTAGCTTTGCATCACAAAGCGCGGAGTTATTAGTGTTTCCTTCCGCTTGGCAAAAAACTGATCTAGAAAGATGGAGAAGAGGAAAAGGCCCCCAATGATTAAAAACACAAAAAAGTAAAAATGGAGTTTAGGTTAAAGAAAAAAATACTTTGAAAAAGTCGCTAGTTAACTTCGTTTTGCTGTTCCACTGTGAAGTGTTTTCTAGGATATACATGGTATCAGCAAGTCTTGATATTAACCTTGAACACTGTTTAGAAAATATATTTCCCCAAATTATAGTGTCATGAGCGTTAACAAAAGAAACGATAGAGAGACCGTGAATTATGTGATAACAACATGGCATTCAGTAAGACAAAATTAACGACCGTATTAAAGGGCGTAGCATGTTTAGTTATAGACGAGGTTGTTAAAACGTTTTTGATACACAACAACGTTAACTGAAACGTAATTAAATAACTGTTTCATTTTAAGCCACGCTTAAGCTAATTTCGTATTTTATTGCTACTGTATTTTTTTTGGTTTTGTCATGTAAACAGATCCTGGTCTTTCAGTGTAAACTGAAGTTCCTGCCCCCAACCCTCATAGAAGAACTTCTGAAAATCACGTTTTCTGCTCAAAATCCTGCTCGTGCGACTGAAGCCTGCTCGAAGGGTTCCAATTCCTTCTGTAGGTACTGAGGCACAGATTACGTACAACAAAAGAAACAATACAACCAAACAATAAAGCGACTCTTTTTCCAAATGTAACGCTCAGGAAAAACGAGCGTTAGGATTTTAGCATATAATTTCATCGAACCTATTCTGTAATCAAAATCTATTTTTAATGAGCTGGTGTTTTTCGATGTGAGATGAAAATCACAGGGTCAGTTCGATTCGGATATCACAATGTTTTTTGGGGGATGATGTGAACCGCGGAAGTACAAATTTAAATAAAGATATGATCGTCGCAGTGGTAATTGCAATTCAAGTAATTGCAAATTAACCCGCATCCATGGCCCCCGCGTTTTAGCGCTGCAGTGATCTACCTACTGCGCTATGAAGACCCATGCAACTGCTTAAGTAGCCTGTGTAGCTGGCGGTATTGTGTGGGTGCGAGATTGAAGTTTTAGCGGCGGAGCCGTGTTCCAAAAAAAAGGGAGTAGGGACGAGGCGGTATTTCTCGCGGCTTCGCCGCTCGTGACGGCTCCGCCGTCAAATCTCACTTGAATATATTACAACGGCTCCGCCGCCAAATCTCACTCGACTACTACACAATACCGCCAGCTACGCAGGCTACTGCTTAAGTTGCAATTACCACTAAGGGGCACCCAACGAGAATATAGTTCAAAACCACTTAAACATAGCATTGTTAAACGCGTTTTAGTATTGGATATGGGCATATTTTTATCCCCTATAAATTTTTCATCTGTTCGGATTTCCTAGCTGAAAGTCTAGTGATCCGAAAATTATAGGGATCAAAACTTTCGTGTTCGAAAATTTCGGCCAGAAAAAAGGCTCCCGAAAATTTTAGGTTGTCGTTGGGTGCTCCTGACCACTGCGACAATCATATCTTCATTTCAACACTTTTCTTGTTCGCGACTCGAATTCTGCCGGCAGAATTCGCTGCTGAAAGAGGCAGATGGTCGTATTTATACTAGTTAACAAATCGACCACAATTTTCCATGGTTTACTTAAGCAATAGACCACACTTTCTGTGGGTTTACCGGAGTGATAACCCACGCGGGATGTTGGGAGAACACGAGAAAAGCTTGTACATTACTCGCCTTCGGCTCGTGATTTACAACTGAGCTTTTCGAGTGTTCTCACAACATCCTAAGTGGGTTATCACGCCGGTAAACCCATAGAAAGTGTGGTCTAATGCTTGTATAAAATAACTTTAAAGTATGTTTCAGTTTTCTTTGAGTTTACCGGCACAATAAACCATAGGTTTTTAACCAATCAGAACAAGCATACTATCTTAGTTATTTTATAAACTCTTATAGACCATAGAAATGACGCAATAAAATGTCCAAAACTCAAGTGGAATCACGAGCCACAGGCGAGTGGTCTCACTACAAAGCTTTGAACATTTTAGGCCGCAATTATAGTAAGGTAACCAGAAAAACTGTCGGACCTACAAAATATTGGTCTTCATTATTTGATCTACCCGATCAGCATGTCCGACTATGGATAGAATTTCTTCGAACATGGGTATAAAATTTTAATTGGATGATTAACCGATGACCGACTCTTATTTACAGCTCCACCTGCGCGATCAAATGTTGGCAAAATTAATTACTTAATCCACTTGAAAAATTAACTACTAACTGATAAGGCGCTTATGTGGCCAAATTATGCAAAGGAAGTTTAAAAAAAAATGTCTGTTGTGCAAATAGTGAAATACTTGTTTCACTATGAACGTTTCAATATATGGCAACAAAACTCAACACGATCAAAAACAGAGAAGTTGAAAAACAGCTTGTATGAATTACATGGTCACTTCAAAATAATAAGCGGTTCATTGATGATGACGAGAAACATATAACGAGAAGAAAAGAGGCTAAAATCAATATTTTAACAACTTACCACGCTGATGATAATATTTCAGTAATTATAAAAGTTTTTGGGCATAGATATGTAAGCCATTTTCACGTTTCAACAAGGTGAATTATAGCAAGCAAGGAGTCGGAAGGGAATGTGAATTCCCGAAAACATGTCACTGAGGCCAGTGTCGTGTTTTGAAAAATTAAATTCACAGGAAGTAATCTTTAACACTTACGGAGTAGAGCAATATTCACAGGATTTTTAAGATTAACACATGGAAAAAGTAGTCAGAAACTTGGCTAGCAATGATGACGCCCAGCGAGTACCACTTCGGTTTGCGCAATTTTCGGGTTTATGTTTACGAGTTTCGTCTCAGGTTTACCCTCAACCTCTCGGTTTACATTGAGGAATTGTAGTCAAAAGTAAACTAAATTAAAACAAACATTATCCTTGACCTTTTCCCGGTAAAATACCTTAAAAGTTCTCTTAGAAGTGGATTCTGGCACCCAACACCTCGTGAAAATTAGCTCTCATATACATTCAAATGTTACAACATTTTTCATGTGAACAGTTGCACATCTCACCTTACTCAGTTAAAAGAGGCCTACTGCCACTTGGAAGAAGGGCACTGCAACCTTCGCCTGTGAGATAATTTTGCCTTATATGGAGACGACACAGCAAAAATATAACAGTGTATGACGCAATACATTGTCTTAATACTCTCGTTGACAAGTGTAATTTACAAATGCAGGTATTGTTTTCAGACTCTAAAACAACGGTTATACTGGTAAATTACGGTTGTATCAGTTTTATTAAATTGACCCCAGCTTATAGCTTTTATGAAAAGGAATTTCAGTGCAGCGATAAACTTTCAATTTATTAGGCTACGTGGTAGGCATTAAAACGGTACAGAACGGAGGAATTAAGGCACACGAAGGTGCGCTCCTTTTCCCTTCCCGTCCGCAGGCTACTTCGAATTTAGCCTCCCACGCGGACGTTCTTAGGCAGGAACGCGTGACGAACCCCTAAGAACGTCTGCATGGGAGGCTACTTCGAATTCAGTGTCTTGAGAGATGGTAGAACCACGCCTCTGACAACCTCGTCCCCAGGCCGCTTTTCCCTGGCTTTGGAGGTGAGGCCGCCCCACCTCCAATTAATCCAAGGGAATCAAGGAATAAAATAAGCCCTGAGTCATATCGAGAGCTCTTCAAAATACTGAGATTTGCTATCCTTAATTTCTGCTGTGAACGAGCTTAATAACCGAATATAAGACTCTGTAATATAGAATAGATGATGCGTTTTTTGGGAAGTTACTGGTATTGATTTTACACTTCATGTGGTCACGTTTAGCTATATTAGTTCACACTTTGCGAGAAATATTCTTCAGCTAGTCTGCTTTTGAAAATGATTTGCCAGCCACTGTTGTCATTGTTGTATCGAACTCTTAGTAAGACAAGACGTGCTTTTTCTCTAAGACTAAGATATAGACATTCACAATACAACACTAAATAAGTAAATATTCTGCCTGATTGAAAATCAGAAACCAATATCTACCTATCTGGAATTGCCAAATGGACGTATTTAAATATATAAATTAATTTAAATTAACTGTCGATAAACAGAAATTGAAATCATCATACCAGTCTGTCACCACATATGAGAAGACGTGCCCAGACAATCAGAAAGTGTGGCATGAAAGTTTTAAGCCAATCAGGTAATCAACATTACGAAACGTCACATTTCCTTTCCCAGTTGTGCTTTTTCGGTGTTGAAAATGGCTCCAATGATTTTATAAACGTAAAGTAAGCAAAGCGGGTAATGTTTATTTTTTGGGGGGGAGGGGGGGGTGGCGGGGAATCAGTAAAAGAATATGAATTAAAAGTTACATTCCCACGCTTTTTTTAGTGTTTACTTTAAAACACAATAAACCACTTAAGTTTGCTCGTTTTGTTTTCCCAAAGTACTGGGGCATATGACCTGTTTTCTTTTTTCAAACTTCGACGTTTTCATATGTAAATGTCAAGATAATTTACGAAAAGACAAAGGACAAAACTCTGCTGGACATTTCACTACCAACAACGTTAAGACAAAGTTTACTCGAGTATAATATTGCGGTTCGGTGAATTATTATGTCTTTTGCAGGAAGTTGTAAGTGTCAGGAAGTCACGTTCAATCGGAATTGCAAAACTTTCTTGTTTTATTATTAAAACTACGTACACCCGAAATACAAGAGAAATAACAAGCACAGATGAGAAAAAAAAAATGGATCAGCAATAACTACGGTACGTTACCCCAGCCACTCCATGTAAACAGGCCTTTAGAGAGATTTTAATTAGGATTCGCGTTAACGGCCAAAAAAAAAGTTAATGCCAGTTTTATCCATAAGAATTGTTTTGAGCTATTTTTTATCTGCTCATTTTCTATTTTAAGAATTTCTCATAACTTCAATCTGGTTTGTCATTTACCGCGAACGTCACTTCAAATCTCTGGCTATTTACACCCAAAATAGAAAAAAAAAGCATCACACTAGAAAATTTTGACTAAAAATTCTTGCACAAAAAAATCACCCAACCCACCCCTCTACTCCACGTCAACAGTTAGGGTCTGTTACCTGGAGGTGGGGGACCCAGGTAGGTGAAGTAACCCGCTTAGGTCGAGTAACCCTCCTGTCCATATAATCTCTCATTTTAATTTGACCACATTTAAATGATAGGTGGTGTGCCACATGTTACCTCACCTATCTGGGGTCCCCCATCCTCATGTAAACAGGCCCTTTGTCCGTCAGAACGTAATGAGAAAAGCCTTTGTTTGTACAACACGGTAAATATTTTTTGTAAAGGTCAACAAATGTTTTTCCGGATGAACATTTAAAAGTCAACAAAACTCCAACCCAAAGCATTCATTTTTAACTATTTGCTGTGAGTCATTGTAGAAATAAAAAGCTTGTAAACCGATCAAAACAACCCAAACATTCACCCCCAAAATCAACTTTGCAAAAGGTCACGAGACATTTCAGTGGAGAAAAGGATTTTAAAACGTTTTATTAGCCTATGCACGTTTCATTTGTATAGTGCATTTGAACCAATTAAAAGAATTAACATAATTGTTGGGAGACATATTAAATTCAATAGACAGCTGACTAGCCCCAAAAAGGGCAAAACAGCTGTATATGGCTACAATCCCGCTCTGTTTTGAGTTCTTTCGGCGTCGTGT